>NC_060952.1:45252189-45452441 GCF_022045245.1 Lucilia cuprina | reverse complement strand
TTATCTTGAAAATTGCGGCCTGTACCTTGCGCACAAAGTTTACATGGATAGCCAGCCGGACAGACGGACGGACATGTCTTAATCGACTCAAAAAATGATTCTGAATCGGTATACTTTAAGGTGGGTATTGCACCAATATTTTTGTATGTTACAAACATCAGCACAAACGTCAGCACAAACCACTATAGTGGTGTAGGGTATAAAAAGAAATCAACTATACTAATGTTTACATTTATATTATTTCCCCATCGATCCGAAAACAGTGTTATCAATAAAGATTTTTGAAAAAAATTAAGGATATAAAACTTTTTAAAATCTTAAAATATTATCTAGTATTTTAAATCCTAAGCTTACAAATTTCAATACATTTTTTATTAATTTAATAAATTTTTTAATTGATTGAACAAATTTTCTATTTTATGTTGATTTCTTATGCTGATAATGTTTACAATTCTTAAATATTTAATACAATCTTAGACATATAATATTTAAGTTTCTTGACAAACATAAAACACTTTATAATTTTTAATTATTCTTTCTGCAAATTATACATTTGATCTCGTATGAAACCATCCATACATGAATGTAATGTTTTACAAAAAGCACTTAGAATTGTTCCCAATGCTGCTGCTCTTCCACATCATCAATCCTTAAATATAAAAGTCCATACATGTTTGTTACATTAATAAAGTAGAGTTTGCTGGAATGAATGTAAGAAGTTTTTTATATATATATGTATATGAATAAGCAGATATGTGGTTTAATGTTTCTGTAAGTATGTTTGTACATAACGTAATATTATATTATTTTATTTTATTTCATTTTATTTTATTTTTGTCAATTGAATTCCAATTCATTTTTCATTCACAGTTCACTGGTCACCTTTGTTCAAAATTTACAATATTTCCCAATAAAAAGTTCCCAAAAAAGAAACAAGAATTATTTATATTACTCCACACACAGTTATAAATTCACATACAAGTAAATTAGGATGTCCAAAAAAACTATGAAAATCCGATATTCATTTATTTTGCAAATTGTTTCTTATTATTTTCTAAATCAAAAATACACTCACTAATCAGAATTGGTTATTTAAAATGTTAATATTCGGTTAACCTTAAAGAACTCCGATCAATATAATAACAATACAAGAAAAATCGTGCAAAAATTTCATAGAAATACTTTACTAAAAACTAACTTTTATGTTCATCCTAAGAAACATTTTTTAAAGTGAGTGTGTTTGTGGATGTTTGTTTATTATGTTGTATTTTTCTTGTATGTGACATAATGGCAATATTCATTCAATAAACTACATTATAATTCAAATTCGAAATCAAATACTTTTTTTCTTCTCCTCGATATTTTTTCTTTTTTATGATGTTATTGTTGTTGTTTACAAAGATTTATTATACACTTGAATGGGTTTCTTCATGTCGGCTGAAGGAAGGAAAAAATGGATTTGAAATCTTATTAAGTCTATATTTATTTATTTATTATTCAATTTACATTCATAATTGTAATCGACTTTTGATTATTTAAATTAAAAATAAAGATTCGAACACATCTTTGTATTAAGTAACTAAATATATAAGATGTAAATAGCAGAAACCTGAAATGATATTAATGTTTTGTTCTTAATTAATTACTAGTGTAAAAATAGTTGTCTTACCTTTTTCTTCTTATTTTAAGTCACTTACTAAGCGCCTTGAAATTGTTCAGAGAAGGCAAGTTTATTAGTGGAACAATTATAGCCGAAATGTAGCTGTCCAACATTTTATTCGTTCATGTTATACTCTCATCTGGTGTATATGTAACTGTTCACTTTACAGTAACTATATAAACAATCATATTTCGAACATCTGGATGGTATATATATGATTGCTGTACATTTTGTATTGATTTTAATCATTAATTGAAACTATTTAGACTTAGTTTAGTGATTAGCCATTTTAAACCGTGAGCGTATGAGTAATATTCTGAAGATGACCTTATATGCGTCAATTATGAACTTATACTCATAAAATTTTTTACATGGTTTTTGTTTTGTATAGATCTTGTTTATCTAAAATTTATAGGGATAAAATTTTTAATTAAGGAAAACTCTTATTTTAATAACCAAAACTCTTTCCTGAGGGGAACCTTTGATAGGGGTTGGGGTCAGTTATAGATCTGTCTTAAAATTTGAAAATAATGTTCCTAAGTATAAGCTTTTTTACATTGTTTTCATCTCTATCATCTCATCTCACTAGTAATTTTCTAAATCCTCCTCATCAAATTTTCAAAAGTGGACCTTATATGAGGAATACAGTCAATTATTTACCTATCATAAGTCTTTGTAGACCAATTTTGGTTCATATTAAACTTATATACATTGAATATCATCGGTGTACTTTAATTTTTATTCCAGAATTGGTGTTAACATAATTTTCTGAAGGGGTCTCATATGCTATTGAATTTCACACTCCGCATGAAATTCAATAGCAAGTAGGGAAGCCAATCGGGACTGATTTTTAAAAGTCCCGGGATTCGGTATTTTTAAATGAATTCCGGAATCCCGATATCGGGGACCCGGGATTTTCGGGATTTTCAAAAAATCTTAATAATTTACCGACAAAAATAACGTTTTCTATCATAAGTATTTTGTGAAATTTTTGGAAAAATTTAATTCAAAGTACTAAAAATAACAAATAGTTGTTCAAATACAGTGCTTTGTAGATACACCACTGATGTGACCAACCGTCTTGAGCTGAATAATTAATGTATGGTTTTTAATGGCCGCTAGGGAAACACTACAAAACTGGTCTATATAGCCATCGTAGTTCCACCTTTTGCCAAGTTATCAGCAATATTATTTCCAGTTATATATCTTACCCAAATAAGAGAATTATCATCTCGATATCTCATTAACAGGTTAATTGCCAGTATAGATTCTGATATAGCCATATCCGATAGTACCAATGCCTATTTATTGTATTTTTCTTGGGTTTGGTCCGAGTAGCTCATAATTATGTTTAATATACTCGTACACGCTGAGAAAAAACATGGTTCGGCATGGTTAGGAAAACTATTCTATGTTTTTTGTAACAATAATTTGTTGTAATAACCAAACAATTGTTATTTTTATTGAACTTCATCAATATTTAAGTTACTGAAAACATTTATATGTTTATGACAATTATAAATTTGAGAATGAAAAATAATTATTTTTACAACAAATAAATAATGATAGTTATTTAAACATATCATATTCCTTAGAATCATTTAAACTATCAATAATTCATTAAATGGTAGGATTTTACACGCTTATGCATATAATGTTTAAGATATCTAAAAACATAATAGGGTACATAAAAAATTAATAATTAAAAAAATTATATTGTGTTTATATTGGCTTGAAAGTGTGGATATATATTTTTTATGGGAATATCAGTGCTTGGAAATTTTGCTTTTGCTTATTTCTAAAAATTTTTAGAGAGATAATAGAAATTGTCGCAAAATTGTTTCCTGATTTTTTTTTTATTTTAATTTGTTTTTTCTTTACATCAACATTGAGATACAATGCTATCTATTACAAAAATAATAAAAAAGTATTAGTATCATGGTTATAATATTGATGGACCTGGATATGCAAATCGTACTCTTTAAAGTTGTGGACGCAAATAGTAGTCCGAATCTGATTTTGAACTTATGATGTTCACAAGCTCGTTGCTTTCAGGCGGTCTTCCATCTTCTTTAATACTTCATTAACTTCAACAGAATGTACTGAACACGAGAAAAATTAAATATAGTTTGAATGGTCTTCAGTTCCATACCAGCGATTGAAAATCGTGACTACAGTATAATTTTTGAAAAATTAAACATTTTTGATTTTTTTGAAATGGGTCTCGAAAATTCTGTAATTTTTAGTTAAAAATTGTGGAATATTTTTGGTCTACAAAATGATTTTTAGTGGGTTGGAGAGTCATTTTGTTTTCGCATTTTATCGAAATGGGTGTCAAAATACTCATACAGAAAAATTTTCCAAAAATTGTTTGGCATTTGACATTAGTCAATTTTGAAATTTTTTAAATTTTGTATACCCTTTGTAAAATACGATAAAAGTCGTTTTTACCAAGAATTTTAATTATTTTTCCCACACCCAATTCGAAAAGATTGCGGAAAAAATGTTTTAACCGTTTAAAATCGTAGGTAGGAAACTGAGGACCTTTTTAAAGAAATTGTTTGCTACTTGTAGACCTGAACAAGGAAACAAATTTAAAAATACTTTTTTTGACTTCATATATTCGTAATTTTTGTTTTTTGTGATAAGAGCAACAACATTCCCTAAGAGAGTAAATCACGGTTTGCAAGAACGGTAAGAGAATGATCACTTTTTCAAAAATGACACCGAGGCCCCAAATATTTCGGGGTCTATAACTAAAAAAGTGCGTGACTTTGGGCAAAACTGGAAGACGCGATTCTTCTTATTTTTGATATTTTATCATATAGTGCTGTCCGTATATGGTAATTTAATCAAGACTTAAATAATTACACGGTGTAATAATTCCATAAAATGGATACACAGTTCAAATTTTTCATGTAGTAACAAAACAAATCCGCCACCTATTAAAAATATACCCATTTTAATAAATTAAAATTTCAAAACACATGAAAATTTAAATATCTTCCATTTAACTTCCCCTAAAATGACTAGACAAAACCACAATTATCGATTGCAACCAATTCGTATTCATATTTGAGCACACAAAATTAAACCACTTTAAATGTTAACAAATTGTCTTTTCTCAATGAGGGTCTAAAATATTTCTGTGACATAAATATTGCCATTTATTTCATTACAAATCGAATAGAAAAACCAGTGAATCTCATTCAGGAAAAGTTTCCTGTAGATATTTAGCTACAACTGCACTTGAACTCAATCGAGGGGAATACGTTTAAAAGGCGGCAGAGTTAAACCTCATCACCGTCGCAATCGTCGTCATCATCATCAGTTACAGCTCTACTCAGGCGAGGGTTTTAAAAATCATTAAAATCATGCTAAAAATATTTCCCCCAAATAAATTAAATTTTTTCTCCCTTTCATTTCTTCATCCAGCTTTTACCACGGCTGACAAAATCATATTAGGAAGAAAAACTTTTAAGCTGCTGAAGAGGTAGAAAGTAAAAAAGAAAAACATTGAAAAGAAAGTTCCTTTTCTTGGTAGTTTGTTGTCAGCAGTGAAAGTCCTTGGCCAATGACATAAGGCTGAGGCAGGAAAATGTTTTCCTTTCTTTGGAATTTTGTTTTTTTTCGATAAAAATGATGAATGACATCATAAATTATGGTGAAGTGTACTAAACAGAGGGTTTGGTGGTTGTTTATTTCTATATAAACGATTTTTATTTTGTTCCTTTTTTGTTGTATTTCTCCCTAAGTAATATATTGTACATACAAATTATAAATTTTCTTGTTTCACCCACAACATATTTTGTTTTCTTTGGTGCAATTTTTCTTTATTTAAAATTTTTGAAAGTAGTACACATTTGCCAAAAAAAAATTTAATGTTACATATTTAAATTTGTATGTAAATCAGTCTGCTTTAAACTAGTGACAATTATTATTTTACTACTTTTAATTATTCAATACTTTTCGTTTGGGTACTCAATATTTAGCAAACATATGATTAAGCCGATTATTTGAAAATTATTTTTATTGGCAAAACCCCGTTTTAAGGAATTATATCGAATAATTCTTTAAATTGGAATTATTTTAGCAATTTTTTTTTTGTTGGACAAAAAACATTAATGTATGAAATTTTAACTTCAAATTTTATTTCAAATAACTAAGAACAACGCACACGTTTTCCCATTTTGAACATTTAGGCGGTCTGGAAAATTTTCTGTTGGATGTTTTTTTTCTAACTTCTTAATAAGTATACTGCTATTTCTTTAACTTAAATATATTTTTTATACGAATTCAATTATATGAATTCAATCTACCTACACCACATTTTTGAAAAAAATACATATTGATGTACGTAATTTTGCTCGGGTTTTGCTCAGAATTATTTTCTGAGTCGATTTAGCTATGTCCGTCCGTCTATGTAAACCTTGCAATCAAACTGCAGGTCGCAATTTTGAAGATAATTCTATAAAATTTAGTGCATGATCCTCCGTTGTCCCAGGGACGAAGCCTATTGAAAATGGTTATTAGCGGATCATTAGATCACTTAGCCCCCATATAACTGAACCCTCGAATAGGGCTTTTAAACCTTGTAGTCAAATTACCGGTCGCAATTTTGTAGACACTTCAATGAAATTTGAAACATGATGTTCAATGGTACGGTAGACGAAGCCTGTTGAAAATGGTTAATATTAATATCCATTATTTCACCTAGCCCCCATACAACTTAACCCGCCGAATAGGGCATTTAAGTTCATAATTATGTATAACTAGCTTATACCCGGTGTGCTTCGCTACCCCAACCAAAACAAATACATAATAACCAAAAAAATTATTTATTTAGTTACTAAATTATAACATTTTTCTTAAAGGTTTATTATGATTTTTTTATGATAATATATTTCATTTAAATTCTGTTTAATCTATTTATTTCTTACATGCTAAAATTTTATATATTCTTTTGTTCTTAAAAAATAATTCATATTCTTATGCCTTGGGATATACAATATTTTTTGTTTTACCCTATAGTATAAATAAAAAACCAACTTAAAAATTTGGAAAATTATAACCACAATAGTTTTCCAGATTAACAATATGTTCCATATGAGAAATGCCAAGAAAATTATCTTACAGTTTTACGAAATTTTTTATTTAAATCATATATTTGGTGCCACGCCCCCATTAATAGTCCGCCCGTTATTTTCTAAATGTTCACATGAATGTCAAAGATATTCATATCAAATTTGAAGGTTATAGCTCTAATAGATTCCAATATAAACGATTTTTTGTATATAAATTATTTGGGAGGTGCCACGCCCTCTAACGCTAGTCCGCCCACTTTTTATCCCAAATAATTATATTGACACTAAAGTGGCTCCGAAAAAATTTGAGGGGTCTAACTGTTATATTATCACAAATATACGAATTTTATATTTTCTTAATGTGAGCGTGGCTCCTCGTCCATTTGAAATTCCAAAAAAGTATCCTATTACCTATTCCAGAAATACAGGAATACGCTGTGAAAATTTCAAGAAAATCGGTTTAGCCATGTAGTAGTCTATAACGTTCAAACATACAAACAAACACCAAGTTCTATACAAGCCTTGATGACCCTCATGAACTCTATAATTGTAGAACCTCATTTGACCCTATCCTCTATAAAATGCCCATTTCAAAATTTGACTTAAATGTCCAGTTTTATTCAACAATAAATAGCTTAAGTAATTATATCAGAGGCAAGGTAAAATTCAACTTAAATGTTTTATTATGAAAACTAAATTACATTATATTTTCGTGACAGACGAAGGGTGTTATATAGGCTCGCCCGACTATAATTTCTTACTTGTTTTCAAATGTATTTAAAATTTAAAAAAGACTATATTTAAACTTATAATTCAAAAAAATTTTCAAATGTATTTCAAGTAATCTTGATTAATATTTTCGTGCATTTTTCAAACCCTAATTTAATGCAAAATTTATATATTTTTTACATCACCTGAAAATAAGAAATTTATACATTCATTTTGTACCATTTTTCAACTAAATATCCGATTAGTACTCTTATATTTAACATATTTTCTCCTCCTATAGAAAAAGTGTTTTTATTTTTCTAAAATAATTTATTTTTTAAAAGATAACACATACACAAAATCTAGTACTTAAGAGATTTCGAGGCATTTTAGGTGCATTTGCAGCTCAAGTCTGTTAAATATTAATATTATTAATAACTTTTTTGTCTTATTAAACGTTTAAGAAATTTAAAAAAAAAAATAAATAAATGTAATGCCCTTGACCAAAATATATTTTAAATATTTTGCAAAAAAAATTTTGGAGCGAGATGAGCTCAAAAATTTCTTTTGAATAATTTTTTTTTTAAATTTTTCAAAATAATTTTTCCGATAATTTCGAATCAAGACATTATTATTTACTTCCAATACATTGGATCTATATAGATTTGGTGATGCGTATTTGGCATAGTCAAATATAACAATATTATTGTTATTTGTACAAATTCTTCCCTTCGTCAAACAATCTATTGATATTCGGAAATTTTAAATTCATAAAACAAATATTCTACAAGAGCAAGTGAAATTTCTAAAATATCCTAATTCCAAATGATGAATATAATTTATACTAATACTTAAGATACAAGTATTTTATCCTACACTTCCAGTTAAGCTTTCTTTGCATTTCGTGTTTGTGCTGCTTTTTTGTAAGAAAGCATTACAGTTTCCTTGGTTACTTATGAATGCGGCAAAGCTCAAAAGGATTATCACAACAAACATATACGCCACAAATCGTCGTTTTTAATGTACAAGTATAAATGTGAGTATCTACATACGTACTTACAGATGTCAGTATTAAATAGTTTAGTTGTATTCACACATGCCGACAGCATTATGTAAATTTGTGCATTGCATTCAAAGCGCTTTCTCAACTATTATTCAAAGTGTTTGTTTATTTTAAAACTGGAAGTTTTGTCGGTAAATTTTGGTGATTTTTTTTTTTTTCATTTACAGTCATTGTGTGCAAAAACAATAAAAATATATATATATAATATTTTTTGAAACAGTAAACACTTTTTAAGTTTGTTATCATTTTATTTTGCTAAATAATTTTATAATTTTAAGCGCTTAAAATATGCAATAAAAACTCGAAATATGCTTTTAACATTTTTAAAATATGCTCTAAAAATAATATTTCTGTTTATTTTTTAACATTGAAAAGCTCAACAAGACTGCAAATGTAATAAAATATTCAATATTTAATTAATATCTTATTTCATGCTACAAGATTTTAATAATTGATTCATCTCATAATTTAAAGAACTAATTTAATAAAATTCCGTTTCATGTCCAAACAACCAATATATAACATAAAATCATTGATGCCCCATAAACCAAATTTCAAACGAAAACCAAAAAGGGTTGGTCTAATGAAATCCAAAGTAATCGGTTTTATGAAACTACTCTATTTTTTGCTGTTCAAGTTTTACAAATGAAAATTAAAAATTAAAAAAACTTTTTTTATTTACAAAAAAATAAGATTAAATGTTGAAAAAAATGTTTATTAAATATACAAGCAAAGCTCTGAAAGAATTCATTCCCTAATTCTTTATTTGAAATTGAGTTATATATTAAAGAATTAACAATTCTTCAAACTCATTCCCTTTGATTTAATTCTTAGAATTATTTTTAAAGCTTTCGATGTAGTTGAATTAATTCTCTAATGAATTAATTCCTATAGAATGTTAAATTTCTTCTGAATGAAATAATTTTGTTTGCATTCAATCTGTTACAAATTGAATTAAAATTAATTTCAACAATTCCTATTGATATTTAAATTCCCTCTGAATGATATAAATTTTGTTTGAATTCAATTATTACAAATTGAATTTAATTTTTTTTTAACCATTCAATTTGAAATAGATTGAATGAAAGTTTTGTTTTATAATTCAAAAGCATTCTGTATATTAAAAATTGAATTAATTTTTTTCTTTCCTTCAATTTGTAATAGAAGGAATTAAACAAATATGAATGATCATTCCATTGAATTCATTCCTATAAAGAATGAATTCTTTTAAGAATTAATTCAATAGAATATAAAGCCTGGGAATTCAGCTTTAGAATTTAAATTCAAAGAATGATTTTAAAGAATGATACATTCAACATTTTAAAGCCGAATTAAAAATATAAGGGAATTAATTCCAAATAGAAATCATTCTTTCCAAGCTTTGTATACAAGTGTGAAAAAGTATAGCAAAAAATATCATAATATGCACTAAAAGAAAAAAATGGAAAATATGCCTTAAATATTCATTAAAAGTCAAATCTTACTAAATTATGCTTTTATTGGTAAAATATGCAAAAATATACTCTAACAAATAGATGCGAAAATTCTTAAATTGACCTGAACCATGTAAATTTATTATCCATGAATTCATACGACGCACCATAAAAAACATACATTTGAATAATTCCTGGTAATTAAACTCACTTTTTACCCTTTTTTGGTTTTCCAGTTTAATTTTTTACAATTATTTTTAACATACATATTGGTGTAGGTCATCATATGGCCGGACATGCTAGATTATATGTTTGCATATGTTTTTTTTACATTTTACACAGAAGTGTTAAGTCTGACAATTTATTTTATTAATCATTTTTGCAAAATGTTTACAGAAAAAAGTTTCAGAATAAATAATATGAACTGCTCTCATTGACAAAAGTTAATAATATTTATGAATAAGTTCCTAAATGGTATGAATTCTTTCATATTAATTTTTTCAAACAAAATCTAGAAGCCTTGACTTAAAACATTTAAAATTTATTGATAATTGTAAAAAATTTTGAAAATTTTCTTTGAATTTTTTTTTTATTTCTTTATGATTTTTAGATTAAAATCGATGAAATATTCGAGAAATTGGCCGGATTTTACAAACAATAGATGGTTTATTATGTTTGCTCAAGTTTTCTGATTTTAGATTTAGTTTTTCAAAATTTCAATTTCTGTTTTTTAATTATATAAAATTAGCTAATAAAGAATTACTATCTACTACATACGGAAATAGTTTTTGTAGAATTAGAATTTTTTGCAATTTCTTCATCTGTTTTAATCTTATAGGAAATTAATTATAAAACGTAGATTTAGATTCGTAATTTGTCAGATCATGCTATAATTGGGACTGCTGCTATAGAAAACCATTTTGAAATGTTGACTATTTAACTTTTAGTTTTAGATTTACTATACCACCTTGGCTTGTTTGTATGTGTTTTGTTTCAACTCCAAATTCATATGAATTCATAATGTTATGGAAAAAAAAATGAAGTTGTAAATGAAATCATACGAACACACAGATGCACAATAGAAATTTAAAAAAATACTCTTCTGTTAGTATGAGTTGGAACAAAATGTACATGCAAATTCTTAAACTAGTACTTAGCATTATTATTTATTATTTTAACACTTTTCTGCACCTCTCAACAAGTTAGTTATTGTTGCTACTTGTACAACTGCTACTTGCAACACTATTTATGTATATTGGTTTTTTATTTTAAAGTTTACATAAGACATAAATGTACGTATTAATCAATGTAGTTAAGCAACAGACTCTTTAACTCTTGAACGCCTACCGATCTTTCAAATGATTAGAACAAATATAAAATTCCATAACTGGTATTATTACGAATAAAGTTCAAAATGTTCATGCAAAATCCCAAAGGAAAGTTTTTTATTTTTTTAAGAAATTTTTTGAAAAAATATGTTAATCAATTTTATATTTAACTTATTTAACTAGGATCAGATAATTAATTTTTTGTGCGAAATTGTTAAATAGGAATAAATCAACAAATTAAATAAATTTAAATAATTTCTGTTGATTTGATTTTTTATATTTTTGTTCTTTAACACAAGCTGTTGCAATAGCACAATAACATAAGCAACAACAACAAAAACGAAAAACCTTTACGATGAGCTACGTTTCAGGGTCGTGAGCAATAAATCACGTTTGGGACACCACTGGCACTAGTAGCTGTTGCTACTGCAGAACAACCAAAAAACAATTGCAGAATATTTCTATTTTTTGCTCAAACAAGAAAAAATAAATTGCGAATCGCGTCTTCCGCGTACCTCTAGCATTCTCATCACCCAGCCACCCTTGTGCATGAATACGAACATCATCAGAACAACTATAGAGCAAGAAATATGCAGTACCATTTTGCAACTGATATCAAAAAAGAAACCACAAACATCCCCAACCCCAAAAGTACTACATAGAATACAAACATCCAACATTAAAAAAAAATCAATGATTAAAACAGGAAGTAGAAAAAATAGATAGAGTTACACGGTTATTTAGATTTTACTTTACTCTTCATTTCTTCAAACTAGAAACGTTAAAATCTATAGTGTGAATAACGTGATCTGCTAGTTAAAGGATGGTTAGTGATGTATAGTTTATTAGTCGGTTATTCGATGGATAAATTGATAAGGCTTCTCTCTGTAGAGGACAGCTATTTACCAATACAGTAAGTTTTTCTATATTGACGTCTATAACATCTATTTCTATTTCGATATTTAAAAGTTTTCTGTCCTACACTGTTCCATAGTAAGTTCCTGAATGTTATCCAATTGGTTTTCGGCTTATGTTTGTCCAAATGTTTTGAACCCTTTGTATAGATGAAATCATATAGGATTGTCTAATACTTATTTCCTGATATTGTAAACAAAAAAACTTTTTGTATTCAAAAAATCAGCAGTGCTTCTCGAACGAACTTGGTGGGAGTTCGTATTACAACCAATTAATTTTTTCTTACTTATTTGAGTGCCTTATCAACCAGTTTTATAAACTGTAACGATGGTAGTTTTGGAGTATGTATTCCCATTCCTTACATCACATCTAACTTGGCGGTTATTTAGAAGTTCCTTAAAAAGAGAAATATAGTCATTAGATGGGTTTCTATAGTTTTTTTGAGCAAGCTATATAATATTGACAGATTGCAAAAAAAATTCATAAATCGAGACCCATGTATCAAAAACTAAAACAGGACAAACGTGTATCACATAAAAACAAATGTCAATTTCATAATGGAGTGTGTTGGTTTTATTTATCACTTAGACTCAGAATTTATGTTTTAGCTTCTGGCTTTTCCAAGCCTTTTCCAAATTGACCTAAGCTCCCTAAGGTCGGCTTTTCCAAAAAACGGCTAATACTGATATTAAAACCGTTTTATGTAAGGAATATATAATATATCTTATGTTTAATTCATAAAAAAATTTAGAAGTTTCTATTCTAACGCTGCGATTACCTGCTTTTGGTAAAATATTAATCGAATAGTTTTGGGAAATTTAACATTATTCTAATAATTTGAAATATTAACTGCTGTTAAAGGAACCTAAAATAACATTTAGTACAATCAAATAGAACAGTATGAAACTGCCACAACAGCCATCCGTAGTACCAATATCAAGACTTCCACCACCCCATTATACAAATGCTAAACATTGGAACATAGTAAAGCGTGACATGAAGATAGATGGAAATATAGTCGCATTGCTGGCAAAATGGTATTTATTCACTGGTTATATACAAACAACAACAATAAAGAAGGAAGAAAAAATAGAAAAACAACTTTAGCCTTAACATTATCGCAAATGTTACGTTCAACAAGGACACCTAAACAGAACAGAATCGAAACATATTTACAACAAAAATTTTTCTAAATGAATGTACAATGCAGTACGATGTTACAATGTTCTGTGTAAAATTCATCTTCCAAAATTAAGGAACATTAAAGGCTGACTACCGATAACATTTAGATGATTTTATCAAAATAACTACATACTTCCGTTGAACATTTTTTTAGCTTTAATGTATATGGGCAATTTAATGTATAGTGACCCAACTTTTAAAATCAATGTCTCCCGATTTGGATGAAAATTTCACCACAGTTGGTGCTCCAATAACCGTTGTTCTAATTTCATCCAAAACAAAATTGCCAATATGTACTCCAGAAAAGATTTGTATGACTCAAGTATCCTAGGCTGCCAATATTCGCAGTTCTGTAATATTACTGAATTGTATATTTGAGATGCAAGTTACAGTTAGAAGGACTAAAAGATGATCTGAAATTGATGGGTGATAAAACTGTTTTAATTTCATATTCGGAATCAAAGTTGGCCTGTGGTACCAGAAAAAAGAGCTTATATCGCAGAATTAAGTTTGTTGGTAGTGCCAATACCGCTGTTATCTTACATAAATCTAATATTTATGTATCACAATTTTTTATTGTTTCTGTGATGAATACCATACGTTCTTATTCTTAGACCTGGGATGTAAAAAATGTGTCTGTCTTACCTATATTTATATATTATACTTTGAACCCAAAAGTAAAAATTTTATTATGTATTACTATTTTTAGTAAATTTTACGAACTCCTTTTACTATCGAATTTTTGATGATTACAAAGAAATTATATAACAATTAAGAATGTATAGTAGGTAGTGGTCAACCATTTTAAATTCCACCATTGACTGTGTGGGTTATTTGTAATATTAAGCATAAAAGTTTGTTTACCTTAATTCCCAAATATTTTAACAATTGGTAGACTGAAAAGTGATTTTTTGAAATAGGGATTATATGATGGTTAGGGTGCCCATATTTACCCTTACCATCATATCCCCACATATTTTTGTAAAGGGATTTATGTTTACATTAAAAGTAAATAACTGAATCCAAGTTCGCATATTAGGAATAATGTCGAGTCAAGCAGATTGGTATACTTGACGGTGAGTATAGAATCAATATGTTTGGGTGTTACAAACATCTGCATCAGGTTAAGGTTATTAAATATTGGAAACTCTGATTTAAAATTTTATCGTAGAATATTGTATACTGTTGCATTTGGGCAGTAACTATCCTGTTGGATATACATATGTACATTGTGCATAGAGAGGTTTATTTTTTTATTTTTTAAGTGCCTGACACAGCTGTGACTTTTTGAAGTTCTTTTATTTCCATGTTTTTCTGCAATCAGATTTTTTTTCGATTTTGTTCGAAATGCTCCACTAGGACAAGGACTACAATGAATTGTAAAAGTTCTATATTTCTACTACGAGTATGTATTACATACACACTACAGCTAATACACGAATTCTCAAATGAATGTATCTATGACTATGTATACTGTGTCTACAAATGTTACAAAATATTGCTTATTCACGGCACAGTCAAACACTATTTGTTCATCATTCTGCGTTACGGAAAATCTCTTCCCTTATCAGATTTTTATAAAATTGGCGAATATTAAATGAACTCCTTATTTATCATGTTTTCATGTTCATGCACATAACTAAAAATATTCGGTTGTGCCGAATCTTATTTACCCACTATTAAATCACTATTAAAGGAATACTTTCTTATAAATAATCCTTGGTATTTAGGAATCAATGCTTTTGTTATTATCGAAACTATTTTCTCATTTATTACATCTATGTAGAATTTTTCCATCATACATACATATATCGATAATAATATGTACATTTCCAGAATTTATTTCAGATTAGTTATGGCGCGATGTTTGTTTATGTTGAATTTCATCTCTGTAATGACTGTTAAACTAATTTTCTGAAGGGTTCAATATAGTTTCCTGTGTTTTTTGGAAGACAATTGGAAATGTCATGTAAAGAAAGGTAAGCATTTCTGGATTTCCTTATAAAAGTTTTGTATATGGATTTGTTACCACTGTCATAATATTCCATGGCTGTTTTTATGTCGTTCGTTCTGGTAACGTTCACAGAAAAAATTATCGGTAGTTTATTTTTAAATTAAAATGTTTTTCTTCTTCCTTAATTTTTATTTAAACTAATTTTTATTTGTCTTAAATGTCTAGTTGTTCGAAACTTAAGTGTACAATTTTGATTAAATTTTTAATTGATTCAATTAATTTTTAATTGATTGAAAATATTTTTCTGTCCTTCTTTTCTATTTTAGCTTTTCTTCTTAATATTTTATTTCGAATTTTCGTGCTACGAATATAATTCTTAAATATCCAATAACATTTTAGGCACAAAATATTGAAGTTTCTTGACAATTTCTGAAATAGTTTATATGTTAAATTGTAACATTTTTTAATGCATTGTTAAAGGTCTAGTATTTCTTTAACGTCGTGTGTAATCGATTAATAATTTTATTGTTTTAATCACCTCCTTAATTGATTTTTAAAAAATTCTCTACCAAACAGTTTAATTCGTTTGATTAATAATTTAATAAAAAATCAATTTTATGTTTATTAAATATTAAATGTATACAACTAATGAATTAATTAATGTTAAATATTGTCTAAATTATTGACCTTAATTTTTCTAATTAATTCATTATTTGGAAAATATATATATTTTGTTATCTTTTTTTACAAATTTGGTAATTTTTATCAATTTTTTGGTTATAGGTGCAAAACTTGGTTGATACAATTATTTTGATAATTGAAACTTATTTTTAGTTTTTTAACTTCAAAAAATTGTGAATCTTATATATTTGAATTGATTGTCAAATTCACAAACCAATTTTAAAACTGTTATTATTTTAGAATACAAAATATTCATGTTAACGCATTTGTTTCTGTACATTTACAGAAAGGACCGAAAAAATATGGAATAAGGGTATTACTTTTATGAATTGTATATATAAATTTATTTCTCCTTTTTTAAAATATGTACAATAACATACACATGAGAGATGCCAAGAAAATTATTGAGAGTTCGCCAATTTCTATACACTGCCAGTTTTTATCTATCTATGAAAAAATTTAATTATCTGACAGTTTTCAAGAAATTTTGTATTTCATACACATACACAGAAAAAAATATTCAATAATTTTTTTCAGTAAAGACGTTATTCAGTATTAAATTTTAATTTAATTATATTTTTAATTAATGTGATTATTTTTTTAATTGCTCTTTGAATTTTTAAAATTTTTAATATTTTGACATTTGTAAAAATAAAATAAAAAACAGTTTAAAACTTTTGCATAAAAGAATTTTTTCATTATTTTATAAAAAATTTTGTTATTTCAATTCAAACATGGACAAAAATGGACGGGAATTTACTCATCTCTGTTATGTGGACCCACGTAAGTAAAAAAGTTCTCATTCAAAAATATGTGTACGCAATTTAATATAGTGTATTTTAGATATTTTGTGGGATGGGATGCTAATTTAGACGCATTATATCCCTAATGCATTTAAAAAAAGCAGTGGACTTAATACAAGGCGATTGCATACAAACATACATACATACATACATACATACATACATGCAAACAAACATGCATAGATACATACATACATACATACATACATACATACATACATACATACATACATATACACATACATACATACATACATACATACATACATACATACATACATACATACATACATACATACATACATACATACATACATACATACATACATACATACATACATACATACATACATACATACATATATACTTCATGTATTTTAGTTATGTATAATAGTTTTTTGTATATTCAATAAAAACGATTTACAAAAATCTTCAATTAATAATTATTTTTAGTCGATATTTAAAATTACAATAATTTAATCGAATTCATTAAAGACGCATTTGAAATATGCCACCAGTTCTAATTAAACGAATTAATTACAATAATACTGTTTTAATTGAAATTTTTGCCACGTTTTTTCCAATTAACATTTTTAATTTTCAGTTAATCAATAGTATCATTTTGATGATTAGAGAAAAATCAAAACTTTTTTAATTAATATGAGCAATTTTATAATTGAAATTCATTTTTATTTTTTTTCTGTGTATGTTGCTCCAAATCACCCCCTTTTGTTCAAAATTTTAAGAATTTAGTTTTATTAGTTTACCAGATAAACGAATTTTTGTATTTAATTAATATAGGAGTACCGTTCTCCTCATGGGTAGTTCACCAAGTTATTACCTAAAATGTTTACATAGATGTTAGAGTTATTCGAGCAAAATTTTAAGATTCTATGGGAGTTTTCACGGTAGGTGCTACGTCCCCTAATGCAAACAAACACACATTAACTTTTATATATTCAGATATTGTAATCAATATTAGCAAAGTGCCGTTACGAAAATTGGACCGGAAGGGAACAAAAAATAGTCCAAATTACGAAAATCCGACAAAATTAGTACTTTTGTGCTTTAAGGACGACTTTTTTCTGTTCTAAATCCGAAATATTATAAACTTTGATATATTGAGTGTCTCACACATATGTCAATATATTTAGAAACACCAGTCTTAGAGAAAAAACGGGTAAAAATGGAACAACTTTTTTAATAATAAAGCATTTAAATTAATATTTACCTTAATTCAGAAATATTTTAACAATTTATTGACAAAAAAGGGATTTTCTAAAAGAGGGTTATATGAGGGTCTATCCTTATAAATTTTGGTAAAGCGATTTACGTCTACATTAAAGTTATTTATGTAGAATATAGTCAAGAATTTTTCTTTCTCCTAAATTAAATAGTTCTACCTAACTACATAGTTTTACCAAACTAGATAGTAGATATTAAAATTATAATTTAGGAATCTTTTAGCTTTATAAATTGTCAAAAAAATTGTGAAGTAATCTCTGGCTGCCTCCTTGGGGTCACCCTTGTCAGACGGGTCATGAGACGAGCACGAAACTAAGAACTACCCCTCCCACCTAACAGATGTCTGTTTCCCACATTGGGCGGTCTGTTAGAGACGATCTGTTGATTTGCTTCTCCTGTCACTGAGACAGGGCAATCAACAGAAAGTCAGTTCTGAATCCGCTGGATTCACGCCCTTAAGTGTACAAGTCCCGAAATTCATTAAGCATCTGTTCCAGATTGTACGGCTTAATTGTCTGTCTGCTCCCAGTGGGACGGCAGTTTTTAGTCTTGGCAGTAGGCCAAAAATGCAACAAAAGTCAGCTGTATCTCTGTCTTCGGGTGACAACAAGTCTTACAAGTGCCCTGGGCGAATGTGAAATCGTCGACCCCGATGTCGGATTCCTCTGCTGCACCGCCCCCAACATTGGGAAAGTCGTCGAACTCGTTGAGCCCGCTCTTCTAATGTATCCCTAACTTCTTCCCCCAGGCACAAAACACCTTCCAGAAGGGCTTTTGTTCATCGGTGGGCCGCCGAGCGCATCGTTGAGCGACATGGCCCCAAACCCAACAATGTTTTAACGAGAGACGAGAAACCGTCCCCCAAATGGGCGAAAAGCGTCCAGACTAGGCTAAAGGGCTACAATCCTCCAGCTGAGGCAGAAGTGGTTAGACCTGCTGCCGAGGCGCCTAAACGGCAACGATCTGAGGAGGAGACCCTTTCTTCTATGCCGAATGACCAGCCGACTAAACGTCAAAAATAGGCGCAAACCAACAATAGTCCATTCAATGAAGTAGCTAGAAACCCACTGGTAAGAGCTATTGTTGACCAAAGCAACAGCGACGGAGCCATCTCCCAGGAAAAATGGGGGACTATCCGTCAGAAGATGCTAGGCGTGTACTGGAAGATCCTAAAGAGAATCCAGGACACGCCCTCCAATACGATGACGCTGGTTGGTTCCAGGGTCACATTACGCTTCTAGCTTGTTCAAATTAGCGCTACGCGCTAGCTATTCAGTCCCTTGGGGAGGGGTGTTCAGGTACAAGGTTGAACGTAAGTGAAATTCGTCCTAGACCGAGATCAATTATCACCATCCCAACTGAGCCACATGACCCGGTGGAAATTCTGGCGTTCCTCCAAGGTGAAGGTTTCCGCCCCGGTGGGAACCGTCAGAAAGGCGACTGTTGTCCTTAACAAGGAAACTTTGGCGCCATTGCGTGAATGCGGAGTTAAAGTTTACTATGGTTTTGATAGTATCTCCCTACGCATTTATCGCAGTGACGCCAAACGCAGTGCCGCCGCCTCTGGTACCAAGATGGAGGCTCCGCCCAAGGAGGAAAATGATAAGGCCGACGATCACGATGGTTTTAAAAACCAAGAAGACTCCCAGTCTACCACAGGTATAATGGGTGATCTTCTTGGCAATCTGAAGTTAGCGGAGGATGGAGACAGATTCCGATCCTGAAGACGTCGACCTCACTGTCGTGTACGATCCTGATCTTGAAGTTGTTTAAGGTAACTCAGAATAACCTTCACCACTCCAAAGATGCATCAGCTGCTTTGCTCCTCCGTATGGCTGAGAGAGGGGAGGAGCTCATTTTGGTCCAAGAACCGTTTACCCTCCATGGCAAAATCCTTGGACTATTGATTTGGCTGCAAATTGGATTGCTAGCTCTCTGAATGTAGCCTAAAAAGGACATACAACCGTAATGGAGTCCTGCCATAGCGAGCATAAGGAGGGCATGCCGCCGGTCCTTTAACGAGGCTAAGAGATCAGGCAACTGGTCCCTTTATAAGGCAAACGTTAATAAATTAAAACTTTGGTTCGGAATGCGAAATGGAATTCGTGGAGGGTTTTCTTTAGCAATATTGAAAGCTCTTCCGAAAACAGTCGTCTCCGTAAAATTTTGTCAAAGTCCCCTTCAGTTCCTAGCTATATACAGAAAATGGATGGGAGCTGGACTTCAGGTAGTCAGGAGACCTTAGAGCTTCTCCTCAATACTCACTTTCGCGCTTGTATCTCAATAAGTGATCTGACTAGTTTCTCTCCAATCTCAATGCGCACTGTATCCACATAAGGACTTCGATAGACAAATCCTTTCTCTCTGCCTCTCAACATGCATATACGAAGGGCAAATCTGTTGAGACGGCTCTTCATACACTCGTTGGTCATATTAAAAAATCCATAGGGTATGGAAATTATTCACTGGTTGCCTTTCTTGATATAGAAGGCGCTTTCAATTTTCTGAAATTTTCACAGTGCCTTCCTGTATGTCTGAAAGGAACTATAGGCTACTTTTTTCGTGGGCGACGTGTCACGCCTACATTCAAAATAAGTATTAAAAGTCGCATATATCAGAAACTGCAAGATTTGGAGTCAATAAGAATATTTTTGGATAAAATGAGCGGGCGTGGCACCTTCCATATGAAGAAAATCTTAAATTGCTATATCTGAGAAAATATAACACATATAAGAGAAATATAACACTTTAGGGTCAATATGATGGAAGCCCCTATATAAATTTAATACAAAAATTCGCTTATCTGGAAACCATTAGATTTCGAACATTCAAATTTTTCACGAAAAACTGAAGAATCCATGTAAACATTTTAATTAATTGACCTAATACCAATGGGGAGGGGCGTTGCTCATCCCATGTGAATAAAATATACAGCTAGCATCTTAAAATTTTGCACAAAGAACTTAATATTCATCTGATCATTTTGGACATTTTGAGGAAAATTCGTTTCTAACCTTCCATATGAAATAAGTAAAAAATTCGAATGTTTGAGAAACTGTTAGAGCAAAAATCGTTTGACATCAATGTGATTGGGTAATAAATTGTCGGACTAGCAAATTAAAACTCACATATTAATTAAATAAAAAATAATAACTTCTGTAAATAAATTTTCAGCATTTTTAAAAAATATGATAAATAACCAGTTTATAAAAAGTTCGGCATTTGGTCAAAATTTCGCTGAACATCGAACATTGACCGAACCTCACTCTTTAGCGAATTCCGAAACCGTACTGAACGTTCGGTCGGACACTAATATTTTTTTTTAAATATTGTACGAATCGATATTACAACAAATAACCGAAGAAAACTTATTGTTATGTTGCACATAATTTGTAAACGTACAAGAGCAGTAGCAACTGCTCTCTGCCTTTCAAATCTGCCCCAAGGATGCACCATTTTTTGCTGGGATATTTTTTAAAAATATCTAAATATAAAGGTATTTATATACTTTTAGCAAAAAAATATTTTAGTACTCTGAAATCTAAAAAAACTCCTTTTCCATCATTTTTCCATTTGACTACTAAACCAAAGTCCCCGGTTCGTATTCTCGCTAGTTCTATTTATTATTAAAAAACAAATTACTCAACAATTTCTTTGTAAGAGAAATTGCATGCATGTATGTACTTCTTTAATTTCCAATTCGTAAGCGAGTGCGGAAGTACTGGCGACCAATGTCATCACCGTGATAAAATAATGAATAAAAATGCTAGTGATTAGCTTTAAATCAAAAAATTGTAAAATTATATCGTAATTAAAATAAATATTTTGTTATCAAAAGCATTTAAAATACATCACAACTAGTGTAGGGTATCATATGGACGAGAACTACACGTTTGTTTATCATTTTAGTCACTTAATAATTTTTCCTTGCTGATGAGTTAATTTACATATGAATAGATTCATAAATGAGTGAATGAATTGCTGCCGTTAACTGATTATTTTTTATTATGGTGGTTGTTGTGGTTCAACACTTTTGTCAAACCTTTTTTTCACAAATTTTAAATAAATATTTTTTTCAGTTATACATATGAACAGTAATATGCTTAATACAAGCACAAAAACAGACACACACTGAACAATTTATTAAGAATTTTTAAATATATTCCAATTTCATAACGACAAAACCAAATATAATAATATTTAACAAATACTGTAAAACAACAAAAAGGGATCCACAAAAACACCAACAGTAGCAAATGTCATTGGGAAGTAAGCGTTTATGAACATAAAGAATTGATGACAATTTAAATTTTCTGTATAATAAAATTCAATGAATGAATTAATTGAATTTATAATAAATGTTTAATATATGAAGCGACCAAAAAGACTAAATGTAAAAATGCATTGTTTTTTGCTTAAAAGACATGTGCACCAGGAATATGGTAAATAAAATTATGATAAGATTATGTTTGCTTTGTCGTAAATTCATGAAAAAACTTTAATGTTGGTTTTTATTTTTTAATTTAAATAGAAATACTGGGCTGTAAAGAATTGTACAAAAAAAAAGTGTTGGAATTTTTTTCAATTAATTGCATGTGTGGCCATATAGTGTGGTCATTCAAATGTGGTTTTCCTTTTGCATCAAACAAACGCGTAAAGTAGTTTCTCCCATTGTTTTCTATCGGCATTAACATTCTACATTCTATATAAGTACATAACTATCAAACCACCACCCATTAATTCATTCATTCCATGCATATCGGGTCGATGTTTTATAATTTTGTAAACAGTTTTCCCTCATTTGCTATAGATGGTAGGAGCCATTTCAACGCAATTCATGTTTTCATTAGATTGCATTTGACATTTTACCATTTTGAAAGAGTTTTTCGCTCTACTACATAATGGTACATCTACATATACTGTCATGTATGTACAAATGTGTCTTATTATTACAGTGGTTCATCGTAAGTGTTAAAAGCCAATGTACCTAAAACTACGATCCGTAATGTCATCCATTTCTTCTGCATTTGATGCCAATAATGTGATTTTAAAGAATTGTTGTCTTCTGAGTTTTTCTGTAATTATTCTAAATATAGTTTTGAACATGAATGACATTAATTAGAGTAGTCCAATGTACTTTTCAAGCCCTACAGAAAAGTACATTGGACTACTCTAATATATACTGAAGTATGCGAATTTGTAGTTGGTATGTATGTCCATCATCACTGCACTTGTTGGTGGTGTTATTCTATAAAAGCAATGGAAATACTTGGAAAATAGAACTGACCATAGGATTTCCATGTCACGCATAATCTGTTTAGCTTATGTTCAACTCAAACTTCTTTATTTTTCTATAACTAATTAAAAATTAAGGTTTATTTGATTTAAAAATTGATATTAAAAGCAGATATAAAAAATTATTAAGGTAATTTTAAAAGTGCTGAAGAAATACTAATATCCTACAACAACTTCTTATATGTTATGTTGTTTTTATGTGTTAAAAATATCTGCATAATAGTTACTAATGCCAACCCCCCCACTAGCAGGCTTCGGTACGTTAGTGTTCTAGTCTGGTAGGTCTTAGGTGGTGAGTTCGATTTCCACCTGAGGCACTGGTTATGGACAGCACAGCAGGCCCGTTGTAGGCCTTGGTGTATTTCTTTGAATTTTGCCCGCCCCGTCCCCTTCTTTGGATTGTAAAACTATATCATACAAAAAATTAGGTTGATAGGATAACGTTAACATTTACCACACTTCAAAGTTTTAAAAATAATATTTTTCAAAAGATATTTTAAAATACTTTTACTAATCAAACAATGTCAAATTTGGTGTCAAGCCAACAAGAAGAGTTGGGAAATATTTTGTATTATTTTTTTATAATGTAGATTAGATAGATTTTTATCCTTAAAAAATCTATTAAAATTATTAATATTATTTTTTTTAACAAATATTGAAAGATTTTTTATACATCTTTGATCCTGACAGAATAAACTAAAAAGAACACAAAATATTTTACAACTGTTTTTGTTAGCTTGACATCATATTTGGCATTGTTTGATCAGTAGAAGTATTTTAAAATATTTTTTTAAAAATGTACCTCTTCAAACTTTAAAGTCCTTTAAAAAGAACACAGGATCACCATTAATTTTATAATTTCCGACGTATATCATCCGGTTTGTGTCTAATTTCGTGTGTCGGACGGTGTTTTTATTCGAATATTAGTTTTGGTCCTTTTAAAATAACGCAAACTTGTTCTTAGCTATGGTCAAAAAATTTGATTTTTTCAACGGCTGTTTCCATTTCAGTTTTTATGAAACTTTCTTAAATAAATTTCGAAAATTTTAAGAGATCTCATGAGGATTTATGGACAATATCTAAGGCTATTAAACGGTAAAAATATATTTCTTACAGATTAGCTGTACATGTGATTTGAAATTGGCGGATTTCGGGAAAATCGCATTTTAAAGTATAATTGTTTATACTTAACACATAATTATTCCAATAGTGTTTTTCGAATTTTTGTTTTTCGAAATTGTTCCGAAGTACCTCAAAAGGTTAGTTTAGTTTTTTTTTACTCTATTTTAAATATCGGACTATATACAATAAATTAAAGTAATTTTTGGTAAATATGGACGACAAATAAATATTATTTCGATACGGTACACTGATAATTCTCAAATATTGCAAAATTTGACCTATGAACTTCATATTTTATGGCTTAAGAATATTATATTTTAATATGATCTATCAAAATTTTTTGCAATGTGTGGATGAAAAATGTGACAGTCGTATAGCTCCCTTAATTTTTTGAAATGATTCAAAAAAACAACAAGTAAGAGTGTTATATTCGGCTATGCCGAATCTTTTATACCCACCATCAAATCACTGCCATATAAATGAACTTTGATATTTTGAATATTTTATTATTATATATCGATATTAATGAGAACATCAGGGTAACATTTGAAAGAGGTCCATTAATGGGGGTTTTACTATTGACAGTGCTAATTTTTATAGGGAGTAGGGTTATTTATACATATATATATATATGGACCAATTCTCATAAAAGTCTGTAGGAAGATTTCAGTTCCTTATTTGTTTAAAATTTCATCGATCTACTTGTATTTTAAAGCCATTATGGAGCATTAAAGTCATAAAATATGGTAGAGAGATTTTAAATCAAAATTGTTTTGTTGTCGAGTTGCCTTGCGGTATTCATATTTTTCGCGTCATTTTCTGGGGCGGAATTTATATGGGGTGGTGTTATTATGGACTGATCCTCATAAAATTTGATAGAGAGATTTCGGTTGCTATAGAAGGGATAGAGATATTAGCTTACACGAAAGTAGTTTATGTCGAATTTCATAAATCTACTAGTATTTTTAAGCCAGTATTTTTCTGATAGGGACCTCATGTTGGGGGTAGAGTCAATTAAGGCCTGTTCCACATAAAATTTGGTAAAGAGATTTTGGCTTGTGAAAAACATACTTCTATACTCATATTTTTAAGGCAGTAATGAGCGTTAAAGTATTTTTATGGAGGGGACCTTATATGGGCGCTAGGGTCAATTATGGACCGATCCACATAAAATTTGATATAAAGGTTTTGGTTCCTAAGATACATACTTATGTCAAATTTCTTCGCTATATTTGTATTTTTACGCCCATAATTAACGTTAAAGTCGTTTTTTGAAGGGGGCCTTATGTGGGGGGAAGGGTCAATTATGGACCGATCCACATAAAATTTGGTAAATTTTGACTTGTATAAATCTTACTTCTGTGTAATTTCATTATTATAATCATATTTTTGAGCCAATAATGAGCATTAAAGAAAATTTATGGGAAGACTTTTTATGGGGGGTAGGGTCAATTATGGACCGATCCACATAAAATTTCATAAAGATTTTTTGGCCTGTAAGACACTTACTTATATCAAATTTCATCGCTATATTCGTTTGTTTAAGCCAGTAATGAGCTTAGGAAACCTTATATGGGGGGTCAATTATGGGTCGATCCACATAAAATTTCATAGAGAAGTTTTGGCGTAAGAAACTTACTGATGTCAAATTTCATCGCTATACTTGTATTTTTAACCCAGTAATGAGCGTTAAAGTCATCTTCTGAAGGGGACCTTATATGGGGGATGCGTTGTTTAAGCCAGTAAATGAGTGTTAAAGTCATTTTCTGAAGGACGTTATATGGGGGGTAGGGTCAATTATGGACCGATATACATAAAATTTGGTTTTGAGATATTGGCTTGCATAAATCTTATGTGTGTCGAATTTCATCGCTATATTCCCATTTTTAAGCCAGTAATGAGCGTTAAAGTCATTTTCTGAAGGGGACCTTATATGGGGGGTAGGGTCAATTATGGACTGATCCACAAAAATTTCATAGAGAGGTTTTGTGGCTAGTAAAACACTTACTTATGTCAAATTTCATCGCTATACTTGTATTTTTTAAGCGAGTAATGAGCGTTAAAAGTCATTTTCTGAAGGGGACGTTATATGGGGGGTAGGGTCAATTATGGACCGATATACATAAAATTTGGTTGAGAGATATTGGCTTGCATAAAACTTATGTGTGTCGAATTTCATTGCTATATTCCCATTTTTAAGCCAGTAATCAGCTATTTAGTGATTTTCTAAAGGGGACCTTATATGGGGGGTAGGGCCAATTATGGTCCTATGTCCGCCATAATTCAGAAATATTTTTCAGACGTCAAAAAACTGACCTGTGCGAAATTTTGTGGCATTTGCATCATAAACAACGAATTTGTGAATATTTTAAGCTATTTATACAGTATTCCGGGGGGTACAGTTGTATGGGGGCTATGTGAAATCGTTGACCGATTTTGCCCATTTTCAATACCAAACATTTCTGATCAATAAAATATATTTTGGGAAAATTTCATCTCAATATCTCTTATTTTGTGGACGCTATCGTGCCAACAACAGACAGACGGACAGACGGACGGACATGGCTAGATCGTCTTAGAATCTTACGAGGTCCCAGAATATATATACTTTATGGGGTCTTAGAGCAATATTTCGATGTGTTACACACGGAATGACAAAATCAATATACCCCCCATCTTTTTTGATGGTGGGTATAAAAATATTCTCATGGTGTAGTTTATCGTCCATGCCCGACTATACTTTCCTACTTGTTTTATTACGTATACCTTATTTTCTTGATACGTATACTTTATTTAACATATTTTATATAATACAAATTACTCATACGTCTAGTTCCGTCTGTTTAAAATTTAAAATTTTTAAAAGTTTTTATACCCACCATCATTTTGTCATTCCGTGTGTAACACATCGAAATATTGCTCTAAGACCCAATATATATATATATAATATATATATATATATAAATAATATATATATATAACTATATATATATATCTATATATAATATATATATATATATTATATATATATATATATATATAATATATATATATATAAATATATAATATATAAATCTAATATAGGAAATAATATATATATAAATATATATAATAATTCTGAAACCTCGTAAGATTCTAAGACGATCTAGCCATGTCCGTCCGTCTGTCCGTCTGTCTGTCTGTTTTGGCACGATAGCGTCCACAAAATAAGAGATAATGAGATGAAATTTTCCCAAAAATATTTTATTGATCAGAAATGTTTGGTATTGAAAATGGGCAAAATCGTTAACGATTTCACATAGCCCCCATACAACTGTACCCTCCGGAACATTATATAAATACCTTAAAATATTCACAAATTCGTTGTTTATGAAGCAAATACCACAAAATTTCGCATAGGTCAGTTTTTTGACGTCTGAAAAATAATTCTGCATTATGGTGGCCATAGGACCATAATTGGCCCTACCCCCCATATAATGTTCCCTTCAGAAAATGACTAAATAGCTGATTACTGTCTTAAAAATGGGAATATAGCAATGAAATTCGACACACATAAGTTCCATGCAAGTCCATATCTTTCAACCAAATTTTATGTATATTGGTCCATAATTGACCCTACCCCCCATATAACGTCCCCTTCAGAAAATGACTTTAACTTTCATAGCTCTCTTAAAAATACAAGTATAGCGATGAAATTTGACATAAGTAAGTTTCTTACTAGCCAAAAAATCTTTATGAAATTTTATGTAGAAGCTATGAAATTTAACAGAAGTAAGTTTTATACTAACTTACTATACTAAAATCTCTTTACCAAATTTCCCAAAAATAAGTTTTATACTAGGCAATATCTATCTACCAAATTTTATGTGGATCGTTCCATAGTTGACCCTACCCCCCATAAGAAGTCCCCCCATAAAATTTCTTTAATGCTCATTACTTAAAAATAGGATTATAGCAATGAAATTACACAGAAGTAAGATTTATACAAGTCAAAATTTACCAAATTTTATGTGGTCAGAAAACGACTTTAACGTTAATTATGGGCGTAAAAATACTAACAATAGCGAAGAAATTTGACATAAGTATGTATCTTAGGAACCAAAGGAACCTCATTACTGCCTTAAAAATACGAGTATATCGATGAAATTTCACAAAGTAAGTTTTTCACAAGCCAAATCTCTTTACCAAATTTTATGTGGAACAGGCCTTAATTGACCCTAACCCCAACATAAGGTCCCTATCAAAAATACTTTAAGGCCCATTACTGGCTTAAAAATACGAGTATAGTAATAAAATTCGACTCAATTAAGTTTCTTGCCAGTCCAAAAACTCTTAAGTTAATTTTATGTGGATCGAGCCTTAATTGACCTACCCCCATATAATGCCCCCATCAAAAAAACGAGTAAAGCGATGAAATTCGATATAAACCTGACCTGTAGTAACCAAGATCGTTCTACATAATTTTACGGAGATCGGTCTATAATTGACGCTACCCCCCATATAAGCCCCCTTCAGGAAATGACTTAAAGCTCAGTACTGGCTTAAAAACACTAGTAGATTTATCAAATTCGACATAAAACTAGTTTCTTGTAAGCTAATATCTCTATCTCTTTTATAGAACCAAAATCTCTCTATCAATTTTATGAGGATCAGTCCCCCATATAAATTCCGTTTCAGAAAATGACGCGAAAAATACGAATACCGCAATGCAACTCGACATAAAACAATTTTGATTTAAACTCTCACTACCATATTTAATGACTTTAATGCTCCTTAATGGCTTCAATAGACCTCTTTCAAATGTTTACCCTGATATTCTTATTAATATCGATATATAATAATAAAATATTCAAAATATCAAAGTTCATTTAAATATCAGTGATTTGATGGTGGGTATAAAATATTCGGCATAGCCGAATATAACACTCTTACTTGTTTTTTTTTAATTTTTCTATATAACTTAATATATTAAAAAAATATTTGTTACGCGATAATCAAAAATACTTCAAACCACTGTATGTAGTATTAAACGAAATACATGTGCAGATAAAAGTAAAAAGTATAAAGTTAATTGTAAAGATCCATTTCTTTCCTTTGGCAAATAGAAAAAGTTTAAAAATATTTCCATACTTTATGTATTGTTTTAGTAAAACTTGTGTCTTATACTACGAGTATATTATTTTTTATATGTATGCGAGGTCAACAATTTTTAACGTAAGATAACTTTAGTTTTGTCACCTTTTCACTATTTTATATTCTTGATATTAGTATACCCTACATGTAATTTGGTGGCACTTTGTGTTGTATAATAGAAATAGGTTTATTGTGCACGTAGAAATATCCCAATTTGTTTATTTTAGTTAATGATTCGATAGTCTTTATCTTCTCATTACATATCACACAAACTATATTAGCCTAAACATATAAAACCATTTGGTAGTGTATATTCATTTCAACCCAACCGGAATAAAACCCATTTAAAATTTTTGCAAGTTTGCTTTTCTTATTTAATTTGAAATGTAACACCTTAGTGCTGTCGTGCAAATATGTGCGCTGACAGTAGCAGTTTGGTATACATTTAGCTATGACTGCTCTTCACATTCATTTGCCTTTAGTTTGGGTTTTATAGTGAAGTTGATGAAGAACTATTGTTAGAAAAGAGTAGTAGTAGTAGGTGTGTTGAATTTATAACTCTTGCCTGTCAAAACGTTTCACTTCAGCAGCAAAGCCAGAGTTTTATAAAAAGAAGAATTAAACAAAGAATAGCAAAACAACCACACAATGCTTTTTATGTGTAGTTAAAGCAAAAGTTTAAAATTAAAACAGAGAACATTGTTTAGACTTTATTTTACTTATTTTTGTCATTGTTGTATTTGTATGTATGTTTTTACTTAAGTGTGTGGGTATATGTAAGTAAGTTAAATTAAGTAAGTAATGAAATTCATGTATGTGGGTTTTTTATTATTCTCGTGTTTATGTTGTTAAAGGTGTGATTGCTTGCGGAACAATAGTATAAACTACAAGGCAACGAATGAAGAATTTGACACTCAGTTTATTTCTGTTTTTAAATAAAATATTTTAAAATTAATTTAATTCCGTATTTTTGTTTGCCTACTAATGGAATTTTTGAAAACAAACGTGTACCCTATTCATACGCTATAAATAAGTCATAAATTTTTCTTTGTTAAAAAAACGATGCCTCAGGCATTATAATATCTTTTCGTGTTGGGAGATATTAGTTTCCCACATCAACTATATTCAATCTCGAATAATGTTGATGATCATTTTTTCCGAACTTTTTAAAAATTATATAGTTTAGAAGTTAAATAACATAAACTGCTACTAATAATGCACAGAGCAACTAAATGTGATCTTCAGCCGAATATCTACTGAGAAACTCAACAGATTAATGGTAAGATATATTGTAATTACAAAGTCGTGGAATAAAGAGTCATCGTTATGAAGAGTTATTTACACTTTTTAGTTACATCTCTTCTACGTTGAATAATTTTGTAGCAGTTAACATTTTCTACGATCAGGTTTGTTTGCTAGTAAGTAATTTCGACCGATTGCATCCATTAATAGATACATCCTAGCCCATATATCTCATTTAGAGTGTGGTGATCTTGATATTAACTAATACCAGAATTTCTCTTTCTAGGAACGTCAAGCAAATTATTTATCTTAGCCGCTGAATATAAAACTTGTCTTGTGACAATCCATATATTGAAAGATTTTAATATGAAATTTTAAGACTGAAACCAAAACACTCTCAGTCCGCTCATCACAAATTTTCATTTAGAATATGAAAAGAAACTTAAATTAACCTATTACAAAATGGTATTCGGTTTATCTTTACACAGCTTCTTCTCAACTTATTCAATCTTCTTGCAGTGTCTTTCATGTAAATGTTGTAATGAATGTCTTTTAAAGTCTCTTTATTCTCTTAACAGTGTATCATTTTCTCTCTCCCCATTCTGTATGTGGTTTTTCATTACATAGAACAAACATTGTGTTAACGGTTGGGGTGATCATGACAAGTGAGTTTTCACAGACAAAAAGGGAAAAGCTCTAGAAATGTATTCGTTTATATTGTTAAAGTTTAAACTGTAAATAATTCTATTATAGTTCAAGTTATAAGTATTTACAGGGTGCAATAAAAGTATGTAATTTAAGTATAATAAAACTATTGCTTAGTAAAATTTTCAATATAATTATAAGTAATTTTAATTAATTTATAAACTTTTTTAAAAATACATATAATTTTCCGTCCGTCCGTCCGTCCGTCCGTCCGTCAGTAAACACGTTTAATTGAGGCATAAAAAAAAATTTCAATTTAAATATTCTTTATTATTATGGAAAATAGCAAAAACGATCACAAATTGGAAAATTTAAATTAGTACCGAATTTTATCAGTATTGTAAGAAAAATAATTTCCATATATCCCTCAGTACGAAAAGTACCTTTCACTAGTTTTATTTACCGCATTTTCAACAAACTAATTACCTGTGGTAAATAAAGTGGTCGTAATTTTGTCTTAACGTAAACTACATTTCACCATTGTAATCAATAGTTCACATATGAAGCGAATGCGAATAAGGGCGTAAAGACCACCTTTTTCAAAGTCGCGTTTTTTCGCATAATTATATTAAACTAACCTTTTTACATATATTCATAAAAAATAAATAGAAAAAATATAATTTTTTTCGCTAAAATAGATAGTTTTAAAAGCACGATTTTTAAATACTTTTTATTTTTTTGGGTAAAAAAATATTAGCAATTTAATGTATTTTTTCTGTAAAAAATCGTATAAATATTTAATTCTAATTGCACCAAATTTTTGCAGAAAGGTTGGAAAACATTTCAAATTATTAATTTTTTAATTTATTGCAAAAAAGATTATTATTGAATGAATTATTTAAGTATGAAAGTGTGGACAAGAAGAAGGGCGTATATCCATAACTATAGTTATATTTTAAAAAATTATTATATCTTGTAATTTTCGGATTATTTTAGTTAAAAGAGGTCCTATCCAATTTGATAATGAACTAAGATAATAATGTGGTTCGCTGATTTTGGCAATAACGCAAAAAGGTGCGATTTAAAAATTTTTCTAAAGAAAGATTTTTCTAATTATTAATAAAAAATACTAAAAAAAATATATTTTTTTGGTTTTTGTTTTAATTACTTATAAGGATAATGAAGGATGTCCTTGAAACTTTAGAAAATAATGCTCTAGACTGTTATGTTGAGGCTGTCCAAGTTTTATATAATAAAATAATTAAGAAGTATATATATACTTTCAACTAAAATATATGGATATATGCCCTTATTCCATTTTAGCAAAATTTCAAGTATTAATTTTGGCAAGTTGTAACTCAAATTTTTAACTGAGTTTTAGCACAGGGATATATGTGAGTTATATTTATGCATATATGTGAAAAAAGTAGGAAAAAATGCCGATTTTAAAGTTTTATGATGTTTTTATCGTCTCCTGTAAAATTTCCCAAATGGTTTATACGCCCTTATTCGGCTCCATGCTTCAAATATGTATAAACTTACAAAACGTATAAATATAAAATAACTTCTCCCCTTTTGCTTTGAGAATTTCATGGTAATAAACAGGGATTTTGCTTTTGATTCTGCTCAACATTTTCAAAGGAACACTATCTTTCCACGCCTTTCCGCTGCTGTAAAATTATTAAAAATTATAGAAAAATAACACAAAATAGATTATAAGATATAAAATACACCAAACATTACCTTTTGTATCCAAATTTCTGCATTAATTTATCCTCAAATGTAATTAAGTTTTTTATATTATAAATTCGTTTTATTTTATTTATTTTTGTATACGTCAACTATAATTACCAATTAATCGGTTGTGAACATCGAATTTGGTTCCTTTAACCGTAATTAAATTTTAAATAATTACTTCAATTGATAATTGGTTGCAGTGCTCAATATTTTTTACTTTCTACTGTTTTTCGGTTGTAGCGACTAATATTTGATGTTCTTACGTTTTAATCCTAAATAAAAGTCGGCTACATTTACTGAATTGCCAAATGAATTTAATAACCGATACAATTCAGTTCAAATTATTGATTTAGAAATTGTTAAAACCACAATTCGATTAGTATTATTGTTTTTTAATACTGAATATAGAAAATCAGTTAAGTATACAGTTTTTCAATAACAGCGATACAATTTTAATTAGTTTAACTACATATTTATCATGGTAACCGATTTCCCATCGATCTGTTTTCTGTGTGTAAGGATCGGTCCATTATTGACCCTACCCCCCATATAAAGTCCCCTTCAAAAAATGACTTTATCGCCCATATCTGGCTAAGAGAAGCAGCAATAGCGGTGAAAATCGGCAAAAAATGTTTTATGGGAACATAAATCCATTAATGAACCTACCCCTCCCCCCAATGGATTTCAGGCTCATTACTGACTCGAAAGCGGTAAAAGTCTTCATAAACAAGTTTCGTACTAGCAAAAAGCTTCCTATTAAATTTTATAAGGATCGATCCTTATTGAAAGTGGGCAATATCGGTCCACGTGTTTGCCTATCCTTCATTTAAGGTCCCCTTCAAAAAATAACTTCATCGTTCATAACTGGCTCAGAGATGCATCTATAGAGGTGAAATTCGTCACAAACAGTTTTTATAAGAATTAAAATATCTTCGTAAAATTTTATAGGGATCTGTTCATAATTGGCCTTAAACCCCATATAAGGTCCCCTTCAGAACATAATCAAGTTTTGTACTAACCAAAAACTCTTTTTCAAATATAAAGGAAATCGGTCTATAATTGACTCATAAATTATTGGTGAAATTTCTCATAAAAATGTTTGTATGAGCCCCTATTATTTGCCCCTATTTAGGTCACCACCTTATTAAAGGCCCTCTTCCAAATATTTCCTTGATATTCATATTAATATTGACATATGATTCAACATAGATCGACAACATCAAAATTTATTAATAAGAATGATTTAATGGTGGGTATATAAAATTCGGCATAGCCGAATATAACACTCTTACTTGTTTCTTATACGGATGGAATTTCATTTTACTTTTTCATTAGACTTTACGTACGTTAAGTGTGATAGTGCCCTAAAATTTTTAAATATATCCAAAAAGTGTCATAGTGTTAATGGACATTATGACAATTTTCAAAAGTACCATAATGTTCATTGACATTGTGTCACTTTAAAAACAGAATTATATTGGAAAATTTGTAATGAATTTAAGGGACACTCTTATAATGAAAAGAATTGGCGTTTGTTGCTTTTTGGATTCATTTTAAAAGGTCGGTCGGTCGCAGCGCTTTTAAACTCTTGTTTATTTTGAATACCCGCTGCGCTTTAAGCCTTTATTTGATAAATCGGCTCTTTGAAATCTATAGACTTTATGTCACATTGCTCATAGACATTGTGAAATTTTGTGTATTATTATTGCCAAAATACAATAAATTATTTATCTGTTTCAGATAAAAAATTTGCTTGAATTTCAGTACAAATACAAATAACTTGAGTTATTGTTTTAGTAAAATAATTGTCTGAAAATATTTATTAATGTTTTTCGTAAATAGTATATGTATTACTTTAATAAGAAAAATCCTGAAATTTTTTCAATAAAGAATTTACGAATTTGAGTAGGGTAGAAGGGGGATCATACGTCATAGGGGCACATCTGCCAAAGCGAATAACTTGAAAACTGAGTAATCGATTTTGTCGCATTATCAAATTTTGTTTTCGTATATCGATTCATCCTGATAAATTGAAACATTAACTTTACATATGATGGGAGGCAGACATGATTAATTGTTTTTCAAAGGGCTGTGAAAATATTTCACTGTTTGAACTTTTTGTGCTATTTTTTTTAGTTTTTGTGATAGTATTAGAACGTCAGTATTGGAACGTCAATAATAGTTAACAATAAGACATAATAATATTTTTGATAATATAATTTGAAGCCCGAAAAAATTTGAAGCTAAACACCAAAACTGACCGTGGGGCACATGTGCCAAATATATGTAATGCTAGTGATGTAGAACAAAATTTTATTAAAATATAGAAAAAATCAGTAATAATTTGTTTAATTTTTTTTGTTAAGTTTTGTGAAATAAACAATAAATATCTGGTTTATTATACTTTGTTTAATGAATTAAAGTATAAAACAGCAAAATAAGTTTTTAATTTTGTAATTTTTTCTATTATTTTTTAATGACAAATCTGCCCCATCTCCTTAGCGCATTTACCCCATGGATGGGGCGGTATCGCCGTTTTTGGTCAGTGTGGAAAAGTTAAAAAATATCTACATGTGGATGACTAAGGAAAGATTGAAAGCAATAAAACTAAAGCCAACATATCTAAGTATCCGAACCAAGAAAAAATTATGAATATGTATTGTAGTTTTAATTTCTACCCTACTTGATTTTACGAATTTCTTGATAGGTCCTATTTTAGTAAAAAAAAATACTTAGCTTTATAAATTTTCTGTTTGATTTTGAATTTCATTTTTTTCTGTGTACATACTTTCATAACGGATGTTATTAAAAAAGAATAACACTTTGGAGTAAAATTGGTGTCAGATGTGTATATTTCTTCATTTCTTTGTGTAAGTTCAAAATTATTAAAAATTAAAAATGTACCTTTTGAAGACAAAAAAGCACCCTTCTTCACTTAACACGGATTGACTCTACATACATAATTTCATCTTTATAGCCAATATCAACTACTGCTTCATTCTTAACGTGATGTTCATGCTCAACATAGATTTTATTAACAAGAAAGTACAATAAAAAATTTATCGTATGTTTTGTTGTTGTTTTTTTACAATTTCTGCCTGAGCATGAATTTAAAATCTAAATTTTTGATTAAATTTTCAGAGGTTGTGTCCAATTTTTTCTCATATCTTTATGAACCGAATTTGCCGATTTTAAATAGCGTTCTTTCCGACCGTATATCTGATAGAACTATTGGAGGTTCGGGTCAAAAAGTTATTTGCCGATTCTGAAAACTGGTTTAACATACACATAGATTGCGAATGCGTTAGTGTTTCGAGTTGTATCACAGGTTATTCGATGGACTGACAGTTGCAGTGGCGGAATAGATGATGTCCTGAACTAAGGTTTGGCAAAACAGAGAGGTGGCAAATTTGTTAATACCATATTCTTCATGGTTGAGTGTGTTGGAGTTTACTTTTAAATCATGCTCAAGTTATCAGACAGTTACAGTAACAGTAACAGAAGCCATCTCAGTAGTGTGGTTGGTCGACATATAAGATCTAGGAATGAACTGGAGTGATTCATAGATGATGAGAAATATTAATTATTTTACTAATACGAGTGTGGTTTTACAATAACTTTTGAAAAGGTTTTTGACTTAATTTAGTCTTTAAGAAGGTTCCATCATAATGGTCTTTCATCCAGAAATATATCTAATATTAAAAATAATGTACACAGAAAAAAAATTAAATTCAAACAAAACATTCATAAAGCAAAGCATTTTTTTATTTAAATAGGAACTATCACGCAATTCGTAAAATCAAGTACTCAAATTCGTAAATTCTTTATTGAAAAAATTTCACAATTTTTCTTATTAAAATAATATACTTTTTCCGAAAAACATTAAATAAATATTCGCAACATTTCCAGACAATTATTTTACTAAAACAATAACGCAAGTTATTTGCATTTGTACTGAAATTCAAGCAAATTTTTTATCTGAAACAGATTAATAATTTGTTGTATTTTGGCAATAATAATGCACAAAATTTCTTATTGAATCTATAAAAAAGAAAATTTTGTTTAACAAAAATTTTAGTTTAAAATTAACAAGTAATATTTCTATATTCGGCTGTACCGAATCTTATATACCCTTCACCAAGTATGTTTTAAAAAACAGTTTTTATTTATTTTTTTATCTCTACACACATGTCACACATAACACACACACACAAACAAATATAAACTGTAGGAGAAAGAAATATTCACCGTTGTACTGTAATACCACCGTCAAACTGTATTACCACCCTCAAACAAATATGTGATGTATTATCAACATATTACTGGTTTATCTCCTTGTTCTTGTTATACAAAAAAATACACAGCTGAATAAAACCAAATACATTTTATCCAATTCACAGTGTTGTTGTTGCTTTCTTAACAAAGAATGAAAAAAATGGTTCTTTTTTGATGAAATTTTCAGAGGTTGTCTCGGATTTTTGCTCATATCTCCGTTATTTATAGACCGATTTTGCTGATTTTAAATAGCGATTTTCTCGAAAGCATGTCTAACTGAATTATGGAAGATTCGGACTTGTATCCAAGGAAAACTATTGGAATCCTGATTTATCTTTTTCAAAATCTTCTTACAAACTAGAAGGAACACTATGTTTAAATTTAGACCTCTAAACAGACCTTAGATTGTTTGGAACTAATGTAAGGAGAACTGTCGTGTAGTACAGGAAAAATACCTAATTTAGATATTTTAAAATAGATGTGGTTATCATACCGTTGCTTTATTTTGCTAAAAATAATTGTTCAGATAAAGTTTTTTCTTAAAATTTATAAAATTTTACCTAGGCAAATTACTTAATTGATTCACTGTATATCATTTCATTTTAGTACATTCAAAAACTTGTTTTATTGTTGTACTCCATATGAAAATATAAAACTCAAACAAAAACATTTATTGAATCAGCAAAAATGTTTACTGAAAATTAAATTTAGTTAACTAAAGTGTCTGTTAGAAAAATTTTTCCTTCTGTGTGAGACAAATTCGTTATAAACTTAAATAAAAATATTTATGAAAATCGAAATTGTTAAGAAAAAAATTGTGCATATTATTTTCTTGATTATTTATTAATACAACTAATTGTAAATCAAATATTAAATACGATAAAATATTACTGGTAATTTTATTCGATTTATTAATTATTTTGGTTTCAAGGACTCAAAAAATAAATCTTTTCTTGCTCTAATATTCAAAAAATATTTTTAATTATTTTAATATAGGGTAATTTCAAAATAAATCGACCAAAAAACGCTGTTTTAAAATTTTTTCCCCTTCAATTTTTTCCATATCAGGGCCATATATTCTACTCCTTAATGCGGTTTCTATGGCGTATAAATCAGATCCATTACTCATTCGGTTCATATTTTATGGGTCTCTAAAATAGGGCATCTAGCGTATTTTTGTTCAAAATTAGAAATGTTGATGACTGAATAACTTATAACCAGTTATCCGATTTTAACAAATGATGTTTCGTTCGAAAGATTACTCGTTTTTGACATTTCATTAAAATTACATGAAGTCCTGGCGCAAAGAAAATAAATTGGAAAATGTCCTTTATCCTTAAATATCTTAGAAAAGGATATTTTGTTTTTCTTATTTTTTTACGACAAATAGATAAACTTATTGTTATTACTATGTAAAAATTTTAGAATGGGATCTTAATGGGTTTGGAAGTTATAGGGGTTTTTATTTTGCTTTTTACACATTTCAACACATTTATAGTCAAGTAAATTAAGGTTTTAATGTCGAATGAAGTAAAAATTATAAATATGATGGTAAAAAATATTTGAAACCATGCCTTAAATATTTGAAATATTGGAGGTCATAGCTTAAAACAATAATTTTTTTGATATATCTGCCTTTTAGTACATCCTACGGATTAAGGAGTCATTACAAAAATTGCATAGAATCCAATTTACGGTATTTTGTTTTCTGATAATTTTTTGTATTATCAGCAGTTTTGGAGTTATAGCAATTTTTTGTTCATTAGAGATATGTTTTTCTAACCTCAATATATTTTGTACTACAAACGTCATTGTGATAATTTTGTGTACAGCCAATATTAACAACCGTATATAATTATTTAATTATATTCTTCTCGTCAGGGTTGATCTCTGACCCATAGTGCGATCTCTTGTAATCTAAATATTTAAATTACACTGGGGGCTGTAATAATGAATCGAAATTAATGAAAGGGATCCAGAGTGTCGCTGCCCTCAGTTTCATTGTGATAACTGAATTTGTTTTCAATCGAATTAAGTCGGTTCTCACAACTATACCCTAATTCGATTTTAATTATTGTAAAATTCGGTTACTGACTATATGGCGTACACAACTATTTTTAATTATTATTCGGTTTGAAATATTATTTATTAAAACACAATTTGTGGATTATGGGTATTTTAAAATATATTTCATTAAAAATATTTACAATATAAACTTACAAAACTTATGTATATAATTGGATTGTTGAAGATAAATATTTGACGTTTATGTGCCGGGGATTTTGCTCTTCATGCTGTCCAACATGTCCAAAAGAGTACTACTTTTCCGCAGCTGTAAAAGTTATGAAAACTAATAGAAAATAACACAAAATAGATTAGAAGATATTAAACATATTAAACATTACCTATTCTATGCGATCTTTCCGATTTTATAAATCCTCAAATGTAATTTGGCTTTTTATACCCCACACCACTTTAGTGTAGAGGGTATATTGGGTTTGTGCTGATGTTTGTAAGATACAAAAAATCGTCCCATAGCCACCTTAAAGTATACCAATCGGCTTAGAATCGTTTTCTGATCGATTAAGCTATGTCCGTCCGTCTGGCTGGCTGTCCATAAAAACCTTGTGCGCAAACTACATAAACTATTCAAGATAATAGTAGGAAATTTTGCACATTTTTTTGGCCCAAGGACGAAGATATTGAAAATGCTCCTATACAACCGTACCCCCCGAATAGGGCCTTTGGGCTCGTAATAAAGTTGAATGTTCTATTATATCAACTAAAGGCGACAAAACTTAGTTTTATAAAACATTTAATGACATTACAGATTTTTGTAATGATCGGGCCTCATACAAACTCCCTTCAGAAAATGACTTAAAGGACAAAATTCACCTATAAAGACTAATAATACTTTTAAATTCTACATAAATAAATTTGAAGTATACGAGAATTCCTCTACCTACATTTATAAGGATGGGCCCATATTTTCCACTCGCCTTTGAGCCCTTTTATAAAAAATCTCTGTTTTTGCCAAAAATAAGTAAAAATATTCTGGAATAAAGTTAAAAGGCAAGTCAAACGCTTTTTTAATAATCCTCATTTTTAACATACTGACTGGTGTAGAGTATCATGTGGTCGGCTATGCCCGACTTTACATTCATACTTGTTTTTAAATATAAATTCATTTTATTTTGTTTATTTTTATAAACGTCATTACCAACTTATTGGTTGTGAACATCGAATTTGGTTCCTTTAATTATTTTAAATAATCTTTACCACTAATACTTAATTGGTTGCAATGCTCAATATTTTTTACTCTCTACTCTTTTTTGGTTGCAACGACTAATATTTTATGTTCTGACGTTTTAATTCTAAATAAAAATCGGCTTCACTTACTAAATTCACAAATAATTTAATATTCAATTTACGCATTCCGTTATAGCTTGGACTTCTGCCGGAAGCTAGTGTTATTTCCCTAATTTAAAGCAATTCGTGTGGCAACTGATTTCTAATGACATGACATATGTTTCAACGGGTGGAATATCTTGCAACGTTTCAGAGTCTTTGGTGATAGAATACTCATTACAGTAGAATGTATGAAAATCCAGTTAAATGTAAGAAAGACATGTAGAAAAGTCATTACAAATAACATATTTAAAGTACATTAAGTTTTGGTGAAAAATCAGTGAATTTTTTTGTCATTAATAGAATGTGTTTTATTTCTGACATCCAAATATCGGAATTTAACTGCTTCTTAAACTATGATTAGATGTAGTTCAGAGTTACCAAAAATGAACAACATCCCTCCAATGACACGCTAATGTAAAATTCATAGGTTTTTCACCCGAATTTGAAGCACTTCAAGTTACTATTTCTGATGAAAATACTACATTTTTTATGGGAAGTTAATTTGATTAAACAGAGGCTCAATGAAAAATTTTAAGCATATATTAAAAAAAGTCCGACATTTTTTTAAATATGTATGCATGTAACATTAAAACTATAAAACCATGAATAAACTCATATGAAATTATCAGTTTTAACTTTTGTTTAATTCTTGTTGTTGTTCTTGTTAAGTTTTCAACATACAATAAACTATAATGGCCACACATTTATCTCCTCGTATGAGTGTGTGTTATAAAAGAAACTAAATTTCGTAATATTCTCATTTCAATTCAACATTTGTTATCACACATCTGGGAATATCAATTCTTTATAATTTTTTTGGATTGGTTTTTTTCTATGGTTGATTGTAAAATTAAAACAGAATAAGAACTTTTGTTTTTTTTTCATTTTCAGGGAAAACAAACAAAACATACAGTTTGAAAGCGTGAGTAGCTATAGAATGTACATCGAGCAGCATCACTAAGAACAACAACCAATTATTTTTCGATTAGTTTCGCTATCATTCCTGCCAGCTACTAGCTTTGCAACAACATCCATCCATTCTAGCCATATTTGGCACATCCTTATAGTGAATGTAGTAGTAGTATTTGAAATGAAACACATCCATCTTAACAACTCACATACACAGATAGACAAACACAACGGCAACTACAACCACCACTCCACCATCATCATCAGCAATATCAACAACATCGTGAAAAGAACTCGCAACCCAAACTGACAACCACCACTACCATCGCTTGCGCCATCCTGCAACAAAGGAACAACTACAACAACAAAATAAACTGAAAAAGGAAAGTTTAACGAAAATATGTTACGGACTTTAGACTCCTACAATAACAGCAAAACATATCACACACACACATACTGAAACCCAAATAAAAAACACATAAATATGTATCAGGCAGCATCAGAAAAAAATAAATAAATAAAACATTCAGAAAAAAAGAAATAAATCTTACTAAAAAGCCATAAAGCATTTTCACCATTCGCAATTTAATATACGAGTGTTTGTATAAAATTGTTCTTCTCCTTGTTGTTGTTATTTTCCTAAGGGTATTTTGAGAGTGTGTGCGTATAAACGAGGACAATCTGAAAATTTTACTGTAATCACCTCTTTTCAAATATTTAGAAAATAAAAAAAACTAAGGAAATGTTAGAACATTTTTATTAAAAATTAAGATTATTATTATTGTGTACATTGCACTATTTATACAAATATAAGAGCAAAATCTATAATTTTTAAGAATTGGATAAATTCGTAAATAGCTTTGAATATCACATTCCAAAATGTCACATTTTTAAAAAAATGTACGCCTATTCTTAGTAAGTTTGTAAAGGTCCTAATCTCTCCTTAGATCTCTGATATCAGCAAAATATACCTCAAATTGCGCGAAATTACTACACCTATAAAATACCATTACTTAAATTTAATTTGATTTATGCGCGCACATGGACTATTCAAAAAAAATAAAGAAATGCAAAATTTTTGTTACAGTTGTTTACAACCGTATATATTTGCAACTAAAAGTATTAATGAAATTATTACAAGGCTTTTTAAATGTCCAAAGCCTGGTGACTCTTGTTTATAAAGGATGGCTCTGTATGTTATGAACTAAGAGTACAGTTTTTAAATTTATGAAAAAACTCTGATAAATTTCAAAGTATTTTCTTAATTTTTAAAATTTTAAATGTTCTTAAAGTTAAGAGATTATAAGCTGATGGTCTGAAATTATGGACATAAATATGTGTGTTTTGGTGTATTATACCGAAATGTATTAAAACATTTACTTATTTTGAAAGATTAACGAATACGATGCTTTTTTATTCAGATTCATAGATTCTTTAAAATATTTGATTTTGCTCACAAATGGGTGATCGAAATAATATTTTTATTATTATAGTTTAAGCTTAATCAAATATACTATACATATTGTACTAGATAAACCCAGTGTGACTCGCTACAATAACAAACAAGTATGAATGTATGAATTTTTTAAACAAATAAAGCATTTGATTATTTCTTTGCACGGTTGTATAGGGGCTAGGCGAAATAATAGACCGATTTTATCCATATTCAATAACCTTCGTCCTTGGGCCAAACAAGGAGTGTGTGCCAAATTTCATCAAATTATCTTGAAAATTGCGAACTGTGCCTTGCGCACAAGGTCTACATGGATAGCTAGCCAGCCAGACGGACGGACATAGCTTAATCGACTCAGAAAACGATTCTAAACCGATTGGAATACTTTAGGTGGGTATAGGACGAATATTTTTGTATGTTACAATCATCAGCACAAACCCAATATACCCTCCCCACTAAAGTGGTGTAGGCTTTAAATAGTTTTCCAAAAGTTCAAGAATTATACGAATTTATTACACATTAATGTCAGAGTGTTTTCGTGGATTTTAGCTTTTTTTAACACGATTTTAATTATATATTTAACAATGATTTAAATAAACACGACAAATGTACCGTAATGATCTATGAAGGATTGATTCTTTAGGTCTTATCGTGTTTTCAGCAGATAAATAGCTATACGGCACTTAAACTAACGAACCCAATATTTTCCGACTAATTTTAATCATAGCATCGTATTTGTATCACTCACGTATTCACACATACATCTATACTTTGTGTTTCTACATCAGGACACATTAGAATTTTATAAGAAATTAAAGTTGTTGTTTTGTACCCTTCTTAGACTTATACGTGTATGTAGGACGAACTGTAAAGTGAAGTGGAGGAAGGAAGTGCGGGTAAGTAAAAGACGCAGGAGTAGAAATAAAATATATTAATATAAAGAAGGCTGAATAATTTCTTCGACTTATTACAAAGATACTGGTGATACAAACACTCTCACAATAGAAAAAAAACTAAACCTATGCACGCACTAAGTGTGATATATTTTCCAGGATTATATAGAAAAAGCAAAAAAAAATGTTTTATTATCGCATATTCTTTCTATGGCATGTTGTTGTTGGGTGAAACTTCTAAAGTAATAGAATCGAAAAGAAACTCATTTAAAAGTGCGAAAAAGAAAGGATATTAAAAGGTACAAGAAAATAAATAAAAAAGGCAAATATACTATAAGGATATTAAACAAATAACAAAAACAGCATTTCTACATACATATGGATGAAAGAAACTTTGCCTCATCCACCCACATGCCCCCTTGCTACTTTGTATTAGATTCTCGTGCATAATAAGTATTTTTTCTCAAGTAAACAGCATCTGTCTTATAGAAAATTTTTAATTTTTTGTTTCTTTGGAAAAAAGGAAACAACTGAATGAATTATTTGTTTCGTATTTCACATTTACTGCCTCATCTTGAATTATTACATCGGGTGAATGATTAACGAGTATTTATGAACGAGTTCAAGTACGATGCACGATATGTGCTTAATTTAAAAAAATGAGCTTCAATTTATTTTAATGTTACATGTAATTATTTATTTAGTTGTATATTTCCGTTAAAAATATTACACGAAATTTGATATTTTATTGAAAGAATATTAAAGTTGAAATGCGCTTTTTATAATTAATTTTTAGCTTAATTCAAATATTTGTTAAAATTTGTATTTTTTTTTAATTTTAATTAATTTAATGTCAAGGTCGTGTTTCAAAATTTCAGTTCTAAAAATTAAGGGCCAAATAGACTACACAAGCGGCTTGAAAAACATACAAGTATTTTACGTTTGTGCAAGCCTGTTGTGTAGTATATGAGGGCGTTTCGTGTTTGTACAAATGCTTGCGGTTTGCTTGTACAAAAATAAAAAAATTTGGTTTTTGCACAAACATATTGAATTTTTGTCAAACTGTTTGTATTGTTTATATTCATAAATAACTATTTGTTTACAAAATGTATATTTCGAAGAAAAATTTACATCTGCATCTTTGCAAGCCCCCCCGTTTAAAGTCCGTCAGATTTTTTTATTTTAATTTATTCATAGTAATATAAAAAGCCAGTATTGGCCAATAAATAAGACTGTTTGTTTACAAAAAATTTTTTACTAATTTTACCATTTTTTACTACTTTTTTAAGTTTTCTGTTTTTGTAAACAAAAATTGTAAAATATAGTGGGCTCTTTAAAAAAATATGTTTCTATTTTAATATTTTTGGCTTGAATATTTTTATCGAGTAAAAAGTAGTAAAACAAAATTTGTTCTGTATTGATTTGTTTGAAAAATATTTCATACAATTTGTTTTAAATTTTTCAATATGATGACAATGAAGCAAAACTTACTTGGATTTCCTTCGTTTATTTTTTATATTCTCGAAAATATTTTTTTATATTTCTCTTGTTTTAATACTTTGAAAATTTTAAATTTTTTTTTGAATTTTTAACTTGAAAATTGTAAAATGTTGTAAGTTGAAATTACATAAAACAAAAATGAAACTTTTAGCGAATCCTTGCGATTTAGAGATTACTTAAACAGCTTTAGATTTTTTTCGAAAATCTTTACGAAAACAAAGAAGCCTTTTGTATTCTATGTTTCTGCCTATTTGACCAACAAAAGCCGATTGGAAATTAGTTAAAAATGTTGAACCTTACTATTTTTTAATATAACTCACGCCCTTTTGGTTTTCTAAAAAAACTAATTCTCAAGAGCATGAATTTCATATCTCCATAAGTAAAACGAAAAACGCAAATTTTTCTTCAAATACTAATTTTATAATAAAAAATAAGCTTAATTGGAGAATATGTTGAACATTTTTGGTTTATTTATCATTTTAGAAGGTTTTTTGCTTCAACTGAAAAATTTGTTCAATGTAAGTTAGGGCTTTTTGGATTTCATATGACGATTTCTACATTACGAGGCAGTAATCCTAAATAAAAAATTATTTTTTTTTTAAATTTATAAATAATAATTATAAATTTATAAATAATATTGGTTCCCAAACCAAAATTCCAAAATTCTTTCCAAAATTTTTAGATGAATATTCAAAAATGGCAAAATTTGAAGAGTTTAGTTGTAATAGTTTCCCAGATAAATTAATTTTTGTATTTAATTAATATGGGCGGTGCCGCTCCTCTGATCATAGTCCGCCTGTTTTTTGTTCTAAATAATCTTGCTGACACTAAAGTGGCTCCGACAAAATTTGAGGACTCTAACTATTATATTATCTCAAATAAACGGATTTAATATTTTTTAATATAGACGTGGCTCCTCGCTGATAATTTCGTGATAATTTCGGTGTGTCGATTAAGCTATGTCCGTCCATCAAGGTACAGGTCGCAATTTTCAAGATAATTGGATAAAATTTTTATTAAAAATGGTTAAAATCGGCTATTATTTCGACTAGCCCTAATACAACTGTACCCCCTTGTGCTTATAATTAAGTTAAATGATATATTATGTCTACAAAAGTCGCCAAAACTTAGTTTATTAGAACTTTAAATGACACTACCGATTATTGTAATGATCGGGCCTCATACAAACACGTCCCCCAAACGAACTAACCTTCAGAAAATAACTTGAAGGATAGGCCCTTATTTACTCCTATGAGCCCTCTTGTAAAAAATATATAACAAATCAAATGCTTCATTTTTTAATAATCCACATTTTTAACATACTGGCTGGTGTAGGCTATCATATAGTCGACTATGGTCGATTTGCTTTACTGCAAAAAATGCAGTATTTTGCATGTTATTGAAGATGTGTTTACAGTATACCGTACGATGTAATAATTTACTGAAAATTCCATATTTAACAAATATTTGAATATAATACATATTTATCATCAAAAGTAGCTATAGTGAAATTAATTTTACTTTTTGGGATTGTAAATCCTTTTTAGAAGACAAGAACTTAAATTTACATAAAAGTTTTAATATTTTATAATTTTGTCGGCCAATAAAACAGTTATTGTGTGCATTTATTATATTTTAAAATATTAGATTATAAATTGTATGAAAATTATAGTTAAATATAATATGTTTTACTAATAATGCATTTTAGTTGAAAATTTTACTGATTACTAAAAAAATCAGAATTAAGTAAGATATGCATTACCTGTATTTTTTACTGTTTACTAAAGTAAAAATTTTCTAAATACTGAAAATTTTTTCAGTAACCAGTAAAGACATACTGAAATTTTTTCTGTAGTTAGTAAAAATTTAATAATGAAAATTGCAGTGCATTAAAATTATACTGCAGAGTGTGTGATGTCAACAGAAACTCAGTAGATGTATTGCTGAACTCCATTAAGGAATCATTGTCCTTGTGATATTGTCATCTGGACCTGGACGTACCTATGTATGTATAATTTCACTTATAACTTGCTCAACTCCTAGCATTACATTATATTACGCGAAATTTTCAATTATTTAAATTTTCAAATATTTAATATATGTATTATTCAATTAACTATTGTTTTAGGACTGACCAGCATAAACATTATATTCATTCGTATTGGTAATTATTGTGGAGATAAGCATTTATAGAAATATTTCAGTAGTTTAATTTTGGCAAGTCTCAAATCATTTTTATTGCTAAAACAAATTTGCAAATAAAAATTTATAAAATAGATAAATATTTTATATAACCAGATATGCGGTAGGTTAAATAAAACTGTTGATTTTTCAATTGCAAAAAAATAAAATAAAACATATACATATATTGTAAAGCAAACAAATAAAGCCATAAAAATTCCAACACATTCTGGCAATTTGGCTCATCAAAAATGGCAAACAAACGTACATACTATCGCAATCTGCCATCCCAACAGTCACTCAGTCAGTTAAACTATACCATAGTTGTATTTGTACTTAAATAACGCACAACAAACAAATAGTCAAATGGACGAACAGACAGACTTGCAAAAAAAATATAATTCCTAAAACGTATTTTGCAAATAGTAAGATGAAATAAAACAAAAAAAAATTGCAAATAAAAAAATTCCTAATTTGAGTACGTGTCTAAAACAGAAACGTAAGTTCGACAATCGACCAGACAGACGACGGACGCATCGAATAAATTTAGCAAATTGTAAAGTTAAACTCATGCAGTACGTTCTCCAATCCCTCCATCCAATACGCACGAATAAGTTTCATATGGAAATTGAACAAAACTCGCCATAGAAAAAATTAAAATAAAAAAAAATAATAATATAACACATTGCACTATGACTGCAAATCACTCTCATTTAACTTGAAAACTTTACAACAAAGTGCAACTTTGCGTAGTGGCGTTACATGCAGACGATTTTTGTCGTTTTTTGACGAGTTTTTCCATGTCAATCCAACATTGAAATACATAAGACTAAGTGTACGGAGTGTTTTCATTAGGGCAGTCCTGTTTATATAGAGAAAATAAATATTTTCACCGAAAATAAAATTTTAATTAATTTGCTAAATTGGATGATATTTGTTAAACTGGATCAAAGTATTAAAATGGCCTTTTAGATGCCATTCGTTTCCAAACGAATGTACATTATAGCATATGGCGGAATCCATTTGAAATCTTTGCGAAACTAAATGAGATCTAAATAACAATTTAAATTATTTATGTTTAAAATTTTTAATAAAAATTTTATTTTGAAGCCACTCTAATGTATATATGTCTGCATGGAGTATTACAAGTCTTTTTCAACTTTATTTGGAAGTATTTGTCATCGTGCCACATTTTTAAAGTAGAGCTTTTAAAGTATTTAATATTTCTTAAAAAAGAAATTAATAAAATTAATAAAACCTTTTTAAATATAAATATGTATATGGGGCATTTCATGTCAAGTGAACAAACTCTATGTTGACGAAATTTGCTCAAACGTTAGTACCAGTAGATAGTAGGTCAGACTCAAATTTTCATCTCTATCGGACTTAGAGGTGGTCAAAGTTGTACATTTTGGTAATACAATTTTAAAATTTTTGCGTTTGGTCCTAGCAAAAATTGTCCAAAGGAGTTTCGATAGCTATTTATTCATGGTTTCCAACAACAATTTTTTTAATTTTTTAAAATTAAAAAAAAATTAAAAATATTTAGTTTTGCCTAAAAAAAGCTTTTACAATTTTTAATATAAAATAATTTTTTTAATCAAGAATAATTTCTTTCAATTCTTGGCATTTAATTTTCCGTTATTTTTTAAAATGGACGTTTTTGTTGCATTTTTTTTTGCTCAAAAGAAAGCTTAAGTCATTGCTAGGATCAATAAAACCCTGTATGTTGACCTCCTTTAAGTCGGGCAGTTCTTGACCGATAGAGCTGAAAATTTTTGTCTGGCCTACTATCCCATAGGACTAACCTTACCAGATTAAAACTTTAACTAGCTCTAATATAGACAACAGGCTTTAATTTCTTTCCAATATCAATGTGTACCATAGTGTCTTTACTCTTTTGAAAATTCAAAACTTGTTACAAAATATTTAAAAATAAGTAAAAATACAATCTATAATTTGATTTGAAAATCAAGTACATTGATAATTGAAAGATAATGCAACCAAAAAGTATGAACTTTAATTCTCTGTAGAAATTATGATTATAATTCAGAAAATATAAAATAATTATTTTACAAGTTTAGCATATCATAGGAAATGTTTTTCGAATATATTATTTATTGATATACGCTTTTTTGAACAAATAATTTGTGCAAACATATTGTTCAAAATGTTTTGGTTCTTTAGTAGCCCTGAAAATTACTATGATAACAATGACTTTTTCTCATATAAAGGCTGAACCCATCAAATATTTTCACATACAAATTCAATTTTGTTTTAATTTTTGTAAGACACAAACAAAATTATAAAGTTCTTCTTTATCAGATTATAAAAAATTCATTACTAGAGTAATTCTAAGTGATGCAAGCGGTAAGTAGTAGTCATTGAACAATAAATGGTTATGGAAATACAAACCATTACAGAGTTTTTGCTAGGTAAATCTAAACAAATACATATAATCTCAGTAATAGAATACAAATATTAGTAATATTTAAAATAAGCTTTATCTTAAACCAAGTATAAAATACACATTCAGTATGAAATCAAATGTTTTTTTCAATAAAATATTATGAAATATGTACTTCTTTTTTTATTACGTGTGGCACATAAATGTGCAAATGAATGCACGTAAGAACATTATAGCCACATAAAAGTTTCCTAGGATTTTCTTAAGCACTTGAGAGACTTTTCGTTCGATTTTGTCATTAACTTAAGCTTCCTTATTCATATTATAGTTGGGCGTTTAAGCAAATAAAATTTGTCGAAACTTTATGAAACTCTCTTAAGTACATTATAGTTTGTCACATAAGTTTATATGTATTCGCGTAGTTGCTTAAGCTGACATAAGCTAGTGTATGCATGTTTTACTTAGGCCTTAAATGGGTTAAACATTTTATTTAAATCAGTGTAATACCTTTAAAATTGTTGCTTTTAGTTTTATGCCGTCTGGGCAAAATTAGTACATATCCAGTAGTTGCTGTGGACATCCTGTAGTTATTAAATAAACCGTTTGTAATTACGATTGTGTCATTGTCATCGCTTTGGCTGCTTACTCCACGTCTGACTTGTATGGATTTACATACATACGCATAAAAGTGTCACGAATGCATGTACCTATATGGAAACAATAATGTCACAATACATTATATTTTTTCATTTAATGTGATGAGCAGATTTACATGCAACGAATGCACTTTAATGTAAACAACAATTCTGTTTTGTACAATGTTATTTTAGTGTTGTAGAAAATTTGTGCCAGAGCAATCAGACGGCGTAAATGCAATTTTGTTTCTTAAACAGAAATTTTGATTTGACCAACAGCATTTGATCAGCTGTTGACAACCCTTTAATTCAGCACCTGAATTTCTAATTTCAAACAGTTAGTAAAACTTAGTAAGTAGCAATAGTTGAAAGAATGGAATTAAATTTAAACAATAAATAACACTTATTAAGTCTTCTAAATTATTAACTGCGTTGGGATACTTTATTTATAGAATTTTGAATAAAAATATATTGAAATATTAAAGAAGATTTATTGCACTTGTTTTCTTTGTAATATGAAGCAATCGTAAATTAAAAACTTTAGAATTCCTGGAATTTACAAAAGTTCAATTTAATCGTCGACTATGAAAAAATAATTTAATTAAAATATTTCAATTTAAGCAAAATGAAAGAATACTCTTAACAAACAAAACTAAATCAGTTTTATTTTTATTTTATAAATCCCCAAGGATCATTTACAAATTCAGTATTTGGTTTGAAAAGTTGTCGTAACATGTCATACGAGAAATGTTTTATCGCTGCTCAAATTTCAATCCACAACTAAATAAATTTGTTTTGGATTTTTAAGTCTTTTCTGGAAAAAATTGTCTTAAACCAATTTCCCCAAAGACTTGGTTGCCAGCCACAGAATAAACTAAAAACATGACAAAAGAAGAAAACAACTCTAAGATAATTTTGTTTTATCCCCACAGTTTTGATTGAGTTCGTCGGTTTGTTGATGGTGATGATGGGTTGTATTGTGCTGGTGGTAGTCGTTGATGATGATGTTGTTATTTCTAAATTCAATTGTGGTTGAAAAAAGGAATATGTTGTTTTTTTTTTTTTTTTTTTCTTAAAAGTTTGAGCATAATACACAATTTTGAAGAAATTGAAATGTCGAAATTGTGTGGTTTACGGTTACGGTTTTTGCTTGTTTTTTCCATTTTTTATTTCAAATGTTTGTGAAAGTAAAAAAGTTTGCGTTTATAATTTTCTGTTCACAAATAGAAACTTAGAACAACTAAGTTTTTCCTCAAAAAAATATTTTTTTATTGTTATTTTTTCGAAAAAACAAGAACTTTTTGTTTAGTAGGCTTGTTTTTCTTAACAAACAAAAAAGGGGAGATTCCATGTACTCAATACAATTTTGATTGCTTTTGACAAAACTTTTGCAAAAAAAAACAACTTTTTCTGTTGTTTAAGGCTGTAGTTGCTTTCTATGCACTAAGCGAAAAAGTGGTAAAATTTCTGCAAAAACATTTTTTATTTTGGGTCAGTACTAAAACAACTTGTTAAGTTCTATCTTATAAGTTCTTGTAAAATTGGTATACAAAGCGGTTGCAATAATTTTGGGAGTTTTAACTTCTAATTGATCATGTATATTTACATATATAAATGTTTAAATTAAAAATATTCTAAGAATATATAGAGAAATTTAGGGTTCGGGGTTGAGTTATGAAAACGTGAACTACGAATAAGTCTTTCGTGAAAACAATATTAAATTGCATAAGTTTTATATTATGCAGGAGATTATTGGTTTAGTTTACACCTCAAATCGATCGAAATTTCTATGCTCGGTCTATTATGTTTTTTACTGCAGTTACATATTCATATTCATGTTAATAAAACTAATTCAAATATTTAAGTTTTTCAAACGCCGAAAGGCAGTTGAAAAGAAAATTGTAACCCATACTAAATTTTTGATACTGCAAATCATTTTTATTAAAAAATTTGTTTTTCGTAAAATACTTTTTCAAGTGTAGACACAATAATCATGTACAAGTATTGCTTGATTGCTTTTTCGGTGTTTTTTTTTCTACTATTAAGTATCATTGAAGTAAACACATTTACTAGAATATTTTCCACTTTTTTCTATACTCTCAGCATCTTTAAAGTGGTGCCAATCTTATGTTATTTCAAGTCGTCCAACCAACCAAAATTCCGTTTTGTTCGAATTCTTTACTGTATTCGAATTTATTGTAATTTTATTCAATTGACAAATCGGAAATGTTTAAAAAAAATGTATATTCTCTTTATACATTGTGGTATGAAGTTAAAGTGGGTGGCAATTTTGAGGGTAATTTTATATGATTTGGTTTGCAACTTCTGAAGAAAAAAATTACTAAAAGACCAAAAAATAAACAACTACCATCATAAATTATGGTAAAATCTATAAATTACTTTAATTACTTGTTATTGTGGAAACTTAAAATCAAAAAAGGAACGAAGAGAAAAAACACAGCAATTTTTTTTAGGAAAAGAAACTTTTCGAATTTTTAACTTTTATAACATCAAATAAATTATTTTGTTTCTAAATAAGAAAATAAAAACAAATGTTATTTATGGCTGCCAATAAAATAAAATTGAAGAATACTTCTATAAATATATTCCAGTGTATCAACCACTTACGTGAAACAACAAAAATTTTCAAAAATACTATATTTTACCTGTTTTCACCTGAGCATTTTAAGATGTTAAAAATTTACACACTTGCACTGCTGTGCTAGTACTATTTGCATTTTGAATGCAACAAATGCTTACAATATCATAAAGCAGGACATTTAACGAGCTCATTGACCTCATAAATTGTATTAAATCACTTTACATCACACTACTTTACATGCAGACCAGGTTGACAATGTCGATATAATAACCAAAACCCCTCATTGCATTTCTTATACAATTGCCTTTGTGAATGTATTTCCATATATACAGCTTTCTTTGTAGCGTCGTCTTTTATTCAAAATTAATAATAAAGAACAACAAGAAAAAGAAAACAATTAACCTTGATCTTGGTAGCCGTAATTTAGACAGTGGGAAAATAATGGTTGCGGTGTCCTTGCACTAAATATTCCAGCCACAATTACACCTTTATTGCTCTATTATTACCTCATTTGTTTTGGATCATAAAATATTGTACAATTCTAAGCTAAACTAGCACTTGCACTTACATACATACATACATACATATATTCAGATAGATACACGTACTTAAACATAAATAAAATCTCTTTGACAACTAAACGAGGTTATAGAAAACGAAAATTATCACAGACTATGTTACAAAAGTACGCCGCCAGCAATAGTTGTGAGAAGTTTTATTACATAAAATTCCAGAAAACACTTTCATTTTATTTAAAACAAAGACACGTATTCTATCTTAACTGACAATGCAACAATTTGTTTGAGAGATAGGAATTATCCTCAACCGTTAAATATGGTTGGCATTGAATGTCTCATCATGTTGCAATTAGTTAAAAATATCACCTGTTTAAAGTTATATGACATATTACTAGTAATATTTTTACACTATAAATTAGATCAAAATACGATTAAACTGCAAAATTTTAAGTAACTTCAGAAAATTCAAAGTTCATAGTTTAAGAATTTGTTAGGGCATATTTTACCCATAAGAGCATATATTTGAATAATTTGATTTTTATAGTTTTTAATCATTTGTCAATTATAATAACTGTATTTCAAATATCAAAATCATTGCTGCACGTTGCACGGGCACATTTGTTAGTTCATTCATTTCAGACAATTGAACGAATTTTGACATCAATTTGTTAGAATAACATGCTTTCGCATATTTTGCATTTTAGATCATATGGTTTTACTAATAATCGCATATTTTTGTCGCATATTTCGTTCTTTATAGCTAATATATTATACCCTACACCACTATTGTGGGGAGGGTATTATACGTTTGTCCTGATGTTTGTAACATACAAAAATATTGTTCCAATACCCACCTTAAAGTATACCGATCGATTCAGAATCATTTTCAAGATAATTTGATGAAATTTGGACCAAACATATTTTTTGGCATTGGGACGAAGCCTATTGCAAATGGTTGAAATCGGTCCATTATTTCACCTAGCCCCAATACAACCGTACCTCTTTTTATGCCATATTAATTTTGTCAAATATTCTATTATCTCTCTAAAAATTGGCATAAATAAGTTTTACATAAGTATAAATGACACTGCAGATTTTCGTAAGGATCGGCCCTTATTTGACCCTAGCCGCCATACAAACATCCCTTCAAAAAATGTCTTAAAAGTCTAAAATTGACTTGTAACTATTTGTATCGCAATTAAACTCAACAAAACTAACTGTTATTTAAAAATATACCCTTTTCCCAAATTTACCGAGGATCGGCCCAATTTGACCTATATAAAGCCTCATTTAGAAATTTTAGTTTTTTTATCAATAAATTGCTTAAATATTTTGGTAAAATATTCAACATAAAAGTTTCTTTATAAAAAGTAAAAATTTTAAAAATATACTCATGGTGTAGGGTATTATATGGTCGGCCATGCCCGACTATACTTTTCTACTTGTTTTTTATATATAATTTTGTTTTAAATAAAAATTGTTTTTTTTTAGCGAAATAAATAAGAAGTAATTTTTTATTCGATTTTTTTTATAAAACTTTATTTAGAAAAAATTAAATATAATATTTTTAATTGTACCAATAATGTTCGATTATTGCTGATTTTAATTAAACTTTTTCTGATTGATAAAATTTTATTTGTCAAAAGTTTTTGACACATTCACTGTGGTAAACATTGAAGTATAGTTTTATCTTATGTTCGCCTTTCTGTCCTTTTGGGACCTTGTGGACACGCGAATTAATTCGAGTTTTGAGTTAATTAAATGAAATTTGCCAAATTGTTGAACAGGACTCTTGAGCTTATAACATTTTTAATCCGTAGAAAATTTCACTATGTCTAACTGAATTATTAAAGATTCGGATTTCGCCGATATCTGGGGACCTCTAAAAACTGATTTCAACAGACAGACAGACGGACATGGCTTAATCGACTCCGCTATCTATAAGGATCCAGAATATATATACTTTATAGGGTGGGAAAATTATATTATAGAAATTACAAACGGAATGACAAACTTATATATACTCTTCTCACGTAGGTGAAGGGTATAAAAAGGGGTATAATTTGGAATATATTAAATTTTTAATGAATTTTGTTGTGTATTTTTAGAGCATATTTCTAGAATTTAAGTGCATATTTTATGTATATAAAACATTTCTTTCAGAACATATTTTTGTTTACAATAGTAATTACAAATTATTTTCTTAAATAATTTACTAAATCTAACTGTTAGGTTAGCACTGTAAAAATATTTTGGTAATATTTCTAGTTTTTTAAAGAATGATTTACGTTTTATGAGATATTTTGGTATGTTATGTATTAATGTTTCATTTTCGTATATTTATACCAGCAAAATCGGTTCACAACGAAAAGTTACAAGTAAATATTTGAAAGTACCTCGAAAAAATATTTTTTCGTCCAGTGATTAATTTTAATCAAAATCATAACATCCGTTGCAAAATTTCACATATTTGGATGTTAAAAAGTAATTTTTTCCGGTTTAGATTTTTAGAAACTGTAATTTTACAGATTCATTCAAAATAAATTTGATTTCGATATACATTTTTTAACGAAATTTTGATCACAGTGGACCATAATATAGTCATGTATAACAAAATGATAAAACATTTTAGCTGATTTTTATCATAATGTCATATTAAAATTGTTACAATAACCATAATATCATTAGACTACAATCATAATGTTAACCATAATATGTTGCTCTTAGAACATGGTTACCACAACCATGTTTTTTTCTCTGCGTGTACCTTAAGTCACTTCATCACATATAATTCATTAATATAAAAGTCACTGTTACAAGATATGCCGATTTTTCAAATGAAATGTTGTTTTTCTTTCAAATAAAAAATATTGCGACTGTAGGCCAGCCACATTTAAAAACTTTAAAAAGATCAAGATAATTTAATAATAAAAAATGTAAACCTAAATATTTATTAAAGACAAAAGCTTATTTTTTAGATCTTTAAGGAAATTTTAATTGTAAATTTCAGCTCATTCACATCATAAATTGATTTTTGGCAATTAAAAAAAAAATATTACCCGGGGTGATCAAATTTGAGGGGCTACCTTACGACCACGATCACATGCAACTGTCAATAAACTTCTCCCACCCGAGGCAGGTTTCCTTTATTTGAGGCTCCATCTTGGTGTGCTGCTATCCTGCGGTAAAGAGGTGCTACCACCACCTCTAGTCTCCTGGAACTATAAACTGGTGATTTCACTTCATTCTCGGATATTTACATGATAGAGGATAAAGGTATGGATCTCACCCGTCCGTATACCTAGAGTGAGTGTGTCGTATGTTGTTCTTTTATGAGTGTATCTTATGGATGAAAAGTGTGCAGTGTTGAATTGTGATTAAAGGTTATCATGTGATACCATTATCTACCATTTAATTTGTTTGGAATTTATTGTCATAAACTTCATGCGAAAATTTATCAAATGTAAACTAGTTAGTTAACCACTTTATTTACTAGTTAGTTGAAAATGCGGTAATAAAACTAGTGAAATGTGCAAATTTGCACTCGTTATATACTGTTAACATTTAGACATCAAAATTAGATGTCGTCAACGATTGTAGTCTTACGTATGTATATTATGGTTATAACCAAATTAGCCAATATAATAACGTGGTAGCCAGTAGTGTTCCAATAACGAAATCCATTTTCTTGGGCCATTTTGGCGTAAAAACCTTCCGCGGCAAATCGATTTTCTGAAACCATATACAAAAAAATTTAAATGAATTTTTAACAAAATATTCTACGAGTTTGGGTACAAAAAGGGATTAACCGCAACGTTAATCCTTGATTTTTTTTAACTTATAATTGATGTGGGGCAAACATTTAATTATATAAAAAAATTTCAATTTGTATTAAAAAATTAAATTTGTAATGGAAAATGAAAAAAAGCGTGTCAATTACTTTTTCCAATTTTCAATAAGAAAATATACAACTTTTCTTTTTTACTTTCAATTAAAATGAAATGTCCAGAATAAAAGATATGTTTTTTCGTTTGTAAAATTTTAATTATTTTCGGGGGTTTAAATTGATTAAAAGAGTCGCAAAAATAATAAACATTAAGTTTAAGTGATAAGAAAAACTATTTAGTTATAATATCCTTGCGATTTTGCGAAGAAAATTTGAAGTTTTGTAAGTGCGTTTAGTTCTCAGAAGTGTGTTTTATTTTCTGAGATCATCTGTGTGAAGAGAATAATATTTTTTGTTTGACAACCGCTTCAGTTTCGCCTATATGTACTACTTTATGTTTGTTACAGTAAATATTCAAATTTTAGAGCATTTGCCGCGGAAACATTTTACGTGATATACTTATTCATTGTAGTTTTTTATACTCTATGCGGAATGGGTAGGGTCAATTTGAAACTTTGACAACAGATGTTATTAAAAAATTGTAAACACTTTTGTGTCAATTTGGTACCAGGAGTGTATATTTCTTTTTCCCTCTATTTACTTGAGTTAGTTATACTGGACCGGAAATTTAATATACGTAAATTGTCACCTTTTTGTAAAAAGCAGGCGGTGGTGAGTCGTTACAGAAGCTCACCCAGTAGTTGCAAAAGACCACCGTGAAATAGGCAAATCGTGGTAGGTGTTCACGTAAAGCACTTCTACTTTAATTTGTCAATAAACTCCAAAATATCTCAACTCTAAACATGTCAGATATCATTTCGGTATATCCAATAGTTCCAGAGATAATGACTTCCAAAATTAAAACTATATGAACTACTGTATATCTTTGTTTAAAAATAACTAAACAAGTAATCTTATTTCAGAAATATAACCTGGCAACACAGGTTGTTAAGGTGTAGTAAAAACACTAAAAGTGTAATAAAAAATCCATATCAGTAATATCATAAACTGTCGAAAATTCGATCATGTTTTAAAATGACATTGTATGTATGTAATTAGTACTTGAGTAGTTGATGAACATTACATCCACGAAATTATAAAATGAAGCCAGAAACCGCGTGTACTAAAACATTTTAATAAATTGTAATAAAAAACTAAATATGCTCATATTATGAATCTAATAATAAGAAAAAAACAATGAAAATTTATAAACCAAAAAAATTAAAAGATAAATAAAAATATTAAAATTATTGTACTCGTCGCGTTATCAATTATCATTTGTTTACACTCATGTTTTAAGATGTAGCGACTAAAACACAAAAGTAGAAAACACCAACACAGAATATTTATGTAGCATACTGTTGATAGTCCCATTTCTTAAAGATGCGAATATGAAAAAAACGTAGTCATTGAGATACAAAAATATCTATGCTCCGTTTAGAAGTATAAAAAATAAACAAAATATTATAACATATATTTATCAAAATTAAAAAAAAAAACAACAACATAAATTGACAAAGAAATCTACCGTCCCTATTATAATCATACATACTAGTAAAATAACTAGTGGAAGTGGCATTTGAATGCTTCATTTAGTTTATTTCTCAACCTACATTCATATTTTGGAACTGAATTTCAAAAAAAGTCGATGTAAAAAAATCAAAAAGCTAAAAAAAATAATGTGAATGAAAATACCGAAATATAATATACGGCATTTTTTCTATTTTTTACGTTTTGCTAAATATGAAGAGTCAAAAATTCATAAGTTCTTCTTCCTCTATATAAATGTTGCAAGCATTATTTTTATCGTTTACAGAAAAATTTTGTGTCCTACACTCTACAGTATTTCAAACAATATTTTCGCAATAATAATAAAGTAAATTACATGCAATGTTACCGTTCTTTGCCTTAACAGATTTTTCTTACAACTTTGTTAATATAATTATTATTAGCTTGGACTTAAATATTGATAAGTCATATACAAAATTCCACGACTTATGGATATAGGATCTCGTAAGGCTGACGTTTGAAATGAAAAAACTTTAAATTGTACATTGAATGTATGCAACGTCTTGTGATTTCCTATATGGTCTCTAAATTTCTTATTAATTAATTCTACCCTCAAGTCATCTGGAGATAATCGACTCAAATGCAAGTAAACATATATATTTACGCGCTAGTGCCACATAGACCCTCCTACTGGGTAAAATCAACAACAAATTGTTACTTTTGTTATAATTTAAATTTTGAGTTATTCTTTTTAACTTAATTTAAATATACATCCGAGCGTAAATCAAAACGAATATTACCTTCCAAAATCATCTAATTCTTATACATGAAGCGTTTTTGTTTGGAAGCTTATGTTTATATTTTTTTCTTTCAGTAAAACTCAATGGCATTGGTGTACGGTATAACTGAGTCGTTATTGCTACGTTTCATTGCAATGAATACTTGATATTTTCTTATTCATTCTTTTCGTTTTAGTTTTTTGTAGCCCTGTAACTGGCCGAGCAATAAATCTTTCTATATTGGACTTTTAGACGATATCAATGAAATTGTATCTCTTTATCCGCATTATAATAATAAATGTATGTATAAAAGTAACTACAAGGAAAAAAATGTATCTTTATCTGTATTTGTATACGCATACGTCTTCGACGGCGATGATGATGTTGATGACGATGATGGCAAGTACATCTGGAGTTTAAGAAAACTCCAGTAAAAATGTATGAATTTAGAATATGGTTATGAAAAAAGCTTGTCGCTTACTTTTTTAGCCATGACCAAACAACCAAAAGACCGCTTTGATATTTGTCTATATATACAAACGTACATATTAAATATTATATACTTATACATTTGAGGTATTTTTTATGTGGTGTTTAAGTCGCGATAACTCAAACGATTTTTGTGGATGCCTTTGTATTTTTTATGTGTTTTTTCTGTCCATACCACCACTCAAAGTTATTTAAAGCGACGGAATAGAGAGTACGAGTGAGATTATGTATCATTTCTACACATCTGCGGATATTGCACAACATTATGAGATATTATTATTTATACAAATATTTTTTTCCATACACATGTAGATACACGTATTTTCAGGTTGTTTTTCATTTATTTGTTGTCTATTTCTTAAAACTATGTACAGCTGTGAACATGAAAATAGCAACAACTTAGTGACCAATATTATATTATTACAAAATCTATGTAACTGTATAAAAACTATTATTAATAGTAAATCAAATTTAGGTTTATAAAAACCTGCATATTTGTTGTCAAAAACCTAAGATTCGAATATATATTAATATGTACCTTCACAAAGAAATATTTTTTGGTGCATTATAAGCGCATATTTCTAATTTTTTTAGTGCAAGAAAATCTTTTCCCCGCTCATTAATGACACGTCACATGCCACTAAAATCCGCCACTTTAATTACGACGATATATTGGGCTTGTGCTGAAGTTTATAAAGCACAATGATATTGGTCGTGCACCCAACTTAAACTATACCAATCCGTTTAGAATCCATTTCTGTGTAGATTTAGCTATGTCCGTCCATGTAAACCTTGTTATCAAACTGCAAGTAGCAATTTTGAAGATTTTTGTAAATGATCGGTCCAGTATTACAGCGGTAAAACCATGTTTTATATTTGTGTTTATGACCCTGCCGAATTTTATAATGATCGGCCCTCACTGGCCTCATACAAAGACGTCTTCATCAAAATATGTCCGAAATCCGCTAAAGGCTAATGTCGCGATGAAATTCGGGATAAATACATTTTATGTAAACGTACATAGATTAAACCACCAAATTTTATGGGGATCGGTCTACATTAGAAAATTAGTTTTTTTTCAATAAATTGCTAAATATATGGGTGGAACTATATGGTCGGACATGTCCGACTTGTAATATCTAAGAAACTATACTTTAATAAAGGCTTCCATTTTAAGAGTAACTTTTCTATCAATGTGAATAAAAGTGCGAACATGTCTAGTACACATTTACAGTGCTATCTTCAAGTTTACTGGTCATGCAACACCCAGGAGGTCTTATTAACATTTGTTACTTATTACAAGAATTTGATATAATTCTCGAATTCTTGCGAAACTGAACTGGCCTATCAAAATTTTTCAAAAATTTGTTTTGCATATGTTATGTTTAATAAAATAAGGGAAAATAATGGAATACTTTCCCTACCCCCTCTTCCATTGAAGTATAAAAATTGAAAAAAAATATAAACAAGATGATGTCAGTTGGTTTGGTTGGTTCGTAGAAAGTAGAAGATAGATTGTATTGTTGGAATATTTATGTGCGAAATAATGTTAAAATACACTAAATGTCCTTATGGTGTTTGTATCCTTCAACATTCAATGTAGATTCTTATTGTCTGCCATGCGGAGGGAGAAACAAACAAAACAAAAATCCATTAAGTGAAAATAAAAACACGTAAATTTTTGTGAACAAGTGCCCGCTCTAAACTTGGATGAAGCTAGAAGTGAAAGAGGATCCTTTCGTTAGGTATGGCAAAAACATGCTAAGTTTTCCTTTTGCCAAATTTATATGTACATATATAAAGTAATACTAAATATCCAAGAATGTGCGTGTGTATATTGTTAATATAAAGTGGGTGTTAAAGTATGTGCAAAATTATTTTTTGTGTGTTCCCCCTCTAGTCCACAAGTTTCTTTTCAAAATGAAGCCTACTTATCGGAAAACAACACAATACAACATCAAAGCACGCTGTCGCTGTTTCAATATACAGAAGAAGAGAAACAAAAACGTCTATAGCAAAAAAAGTAGTGGCACACAACCGACGACACCCAAAATCACAAATCATACTGATAAGAGTACACAAAGGAATTTATTTCTATTTTAGATATTTTTTTGGTAAATTTTATCTTTTTTCTCGTTTGTTATTTTTGCCAACTTGCTTTCTTTTGCTTGTTGTTGGGACGTTTTCTCAAGACTTTCTTTACTGTATTTATCTCCCCCACCAGTAATATAAAAGAAAAACTTCATCGTTATTGCGTTTTGCGATTTTCGTGTTTAGTTTAGTGAGTGCAAAAGGATCCTTCAGTAGCACCCATCTGTCTTTTATTTGAAGGAAACACATAACACAAATACACACGCATGCAAAAGCACATACAATCCGAAATATTCTACGTTGCTTGGGAACACGCACCGGAAGTCAATATGTGCCATGTGTTGAGTCTGAAACGTTGTTGTTGTTACTTATATCGAAACTGTGTATAGTGTTCACCCACTAAAAGACGAAATCACACAAACAAACACTGCAGTTCTGTAAGCATAAATGTTGTACTTTTGTGGGGAGAAACTCATTTTTTCTTATTTTTGGAAAATGTGTTACCACATCATACGAGTTGGCCTTATTACATTCCTCATTCATTCAAACATCCTTTCCTCCAATAACAACCACTTACCACGTCAACAATATTATTCGTATGGGGCAGTGTGCGTGCAACCATTAAAGGCGTTAACTATCTTTCTACGGTTCGTTTTGCTTTCTCTTCATTTTTTTCTCAATATTTTTACAACGCACGCATTTTTCTATTAATTTTCTAATATTTCATTCGAATAATATACGCCCATTGACCAGATTTTTATTTTCTATTCCAATATAATTTTATTTATATTTTACACTTATACATTCATATTCAAATTGAAGGTTTTATTAAAAATACATAATTTGGTAACACATTCATAAAAAATTTTAGATTGCATGCAACCCTTTGTCCAGCGGTATTTTAGATTTATTTAAATGTAGATGATAAAAAAACAACAAAATTTAATCAGCACATTTGACCTGTGAAATAATCATTGTTCAAGTTTGATTTATGGTTTACAATTGTTTTGGTAACATATGCAAATACTTTTTTTGCGTCGTTAGAATCTTATTATGCTCCGCTTTATTTGCGACTTTGTTGGAAGATTCTAACGAGTAAACATCTTCCACTTCGCCAAACAATTAATCAAAAAAACTAAATAATATCACCGATAACGTATTCCATATAATATACCAAAATGCGCGAGGATTGAAAACGTAATCATGTAAACTATATCAAGATAGCTTTGGATGCAATCATCATGTGTTCTGTTTTACTGAGACCTGGCTTAATAATACCTTTTTAAACACAGAAATAATATGCAACAATTTTCATATTTTTCGCCGTGATAGAATAACGTTAACAACCGGTGGTGATGTTTTAATAGCTATTTCCAACAAATTTTCAGCCGATGAAATAAAACTTGATTTACCATATAATATTGAGTTTATAGCAGTGATTATAAAAGTGGACTCAATTAAAGTTTTTATTACTTGCTCATACATCCCTCCTCAATCAGATTTGTTAATTAATAAACTACACATTTCGTTATAGGTGATTTTAATTGACCTCAAATAGCTTGGCAATTCTCCACTGAATTCAATAATTATACACCCATAAGATCGGACGATAACAGTGATGATGTATACAACAACATTTCGAAATTATGTCTATATCAAATTAAAGGAATTTACAACATTCATGAAGATCGTTACACCCCACAGTTGAAATAAACTGCAACGTTCAGAATTCTTATTCTTAAAAAAATAATGTTAATAAAAATATAGTATTCTGTTTCAAACGAGCTAACTATTGCGAATGGAACAACTATTTAAATAATACAAATTGGCTTCAATTGTTAACAATTCCAAATGGTACTTATGCCTAATTCAATTGATAAAATGATTGAAACATTTTATGAAATCATGGATCTATATATGAATGATTGTATTCCAAAACGTATACCAAATACAAAGACTGGTCCAGTTTGGAGTTTAAAAAAACTATCTTTCTTAAAAATATGAAAAATAAATTTTATAGAAAATACAAGAAATCAGGTACAACCGTTGACTATACTAATTATTCTCTTCACAGAGCGAAATATAACTTGCTGAATATAAAATTGTATGATAATTATTTATCTACAGTAGAACGGAATTTTAAACACTACTCCCGGTCATTTTTCACATTTTTGAAAGTTATGAAATTCTTAAATAAGGAGTCTAGTGATGAATAAGAAATTAGTAATTTATTCGCAAATTTCTTTGCATCTACGTATTCCACTATCTACCTACTTAACATTCATTGCAGTCAACCAATATTAACATCTTTAATAAGCACTATACACATCGTTAAATGCTTAAAATGCTTCAAATCATCATTTTCAAGCGGGCCTGACGATATACCAAGCTGTGTACTTATAAATTGTGCAAATGCAATAGCTACCCCGTTATCTATTATGTTTAATATTTCTTTAAAATTTGGCCACTTTCCGAAAATTTGGAAAGGAACTTACATAATCCCCCTATTCAAGTCTGGCAAATATTCAAATATTATAAACTACAGAGGCTTAGCTAAACTAAACACAATTCCTAAACTCTTTGAAAAATGTATGACAGATTACCTTGTTCACCATGTATCTCCCTTACTCACACCCTTCCAACATGGTTTTCGCAAAGGATTTTCTGCTATGACAAATATACTTCAACTAACAACTTTAGTAAATGATGGTTTCGTAAATGGTCAACACACCGATGTCATTTATACCGATTTCAGCAAGGCTTCCGACAAAGTCAACCATCAACACTTGTTAAAGAAAATGGATAATCTGGGTTTTGATACGACATATTCAAGCTGGTTCAGATCATATTTGATAAATAGAAAGCAGTCAAAAAAATTTAATACTATCATTTTCAAAACAATATTGGTCAAATCAGGTGTTCCACAAGGAAGCCATCTTGGTCCAATTTTGTTCTTACTTTTTATAAACGATTTGCCCGATGCTATAAAGTATTCTAAAATATTGATGTTTGCCGACGATGTAAAAATATTTTTAAGTTTAAAACATTCGTCTGATCATATTTATCTTTAGAACTTGACTTAAACAACTTTTACGGCTGGTGTTAACTAAATCTAATGGAAATGAACTTGGCAACTGCAAACATATACATTTTTCTAGGAGATTTGAAACGGCAGATTCGTACAATATGAATAATTTTGAATTAATGTCAGTAAACGACATTATTGATCTGGGAATTTTGCTGGACACAAAATTAAATTTTGTTTAAAACACATAATAATGGCCGTCAATAAAGCTCGTGGTGTTTTGGCTTTTATTAAACGTTGGTCAATGATCCGCTCATAACTAAGCGATTATTTACTTCATTTGTAAGACCGATATTGGAATATGGGTCAGTTGTATGGGACCCGTACTATAACGTTCATATTTACCACATCAAATCAGTTCAAAAACAGTTCCTAATATTATGCCTAAAAAACATATATCGGAACTATAGTGAACTTACATCGTACTCAACAAGACTTGCATTATTAAATTTACCAACGTTGAAAAGTCGCAGAACAATGCTTAATATCATTTATGTTAAATCTCTAAATTGGAAACGTTTGCTCTGAATTTCTTATAAGTAAGATCTCATTAAATGTACCTCAACGACTATTACGATATATTACACCATTATACGTCAAAAACTTTCGAACAAACTTTGCAATGGCAGATCCGTTTAGATAGCTGTGTTGCCTTTTTAACGGCATGTTCGATTTTATAGATTTTAATTTAAATGTTGATATTATAAAACGAAATATTTTATATAATTTAAATAATTAAAATACATTTTATATTATAATATAAAATAATAAATTTATACAAATTTTTAGAAAGTCTGTAAGGAATATTTTCATAGACTTAAATAAATAAATAAAAAACGTTAAGGGTACCTAAATATTGTTTGACACCAATTTACGTTTTGTAAATTAAATACACTTCTTTTTAATCGTGCTATTGGCGTTATTACTCTATAATATAATTTATCTAGATTGAAAGATTTAGATAATTTTCTGAAAGAATTCTGACTTTGCAATATCTTCAGGAAATTAAAGATATAAACTCCACTACTGCGGAATCTTCAGTGCAATCTTACAGTTCTTCAGTTAAAATTTCTTGCATTTTATGTCCTAATAAGTCACAATACTTGCGGAATTGTCGTCGTTTTTAAAGTCTTCCAATATCCGACAAAATTTCTACAGTGCCTTTCAAGGACACATACTGCCAGAAGTTGCAAAATAAATAATAATTGTTATTTATGCAATAATCGACATCACTCGATGCTTCATTTACAAAATTTTAGAAAATTCTGTAATTGAAAGACCTACAGTTTCAACGCAACAGAATTCTGGTGCGGTTCCACGACCCACTAACAAGTATTTCATACTAGTCAAAATCAGTCTGTTCTATTAGAGACAACTACGGTAAATATAATTCATAATATTAATAAGTTCGCGCTTTAATTGATTCTTACATTTCTGAACGATTACGAAAAAGGTTAAAACTTCCCACGCATTCTGCATACGATAAAGTTTCTGGCATCAATAATGTAGTTACTGGAGTTTCTAAATATTATCCTGTGGAAATTGGTTCCGATTAAATAAATATCGATATTAAAAAGTTATTGCCAAATCTTCGTTTGGCGGATTCTAATCTTTTAGATAGTAGGCCTGTAGATATAGTTATTGGTGCGGATGTATATCATCGTATTATTTTACCATAAGTACTGCAAAATATCTTAGGTTCATTATTGGCACAGAAAACCATATTTGGCTGGATTCTGACAGGACCAGCCAATCCTATTGACTTTGAACCACATATCGCAAATTTACAATACACTACGTGGTCTAACGCTTCTTAACGTTTGTTTAAATATTACTTAAAATGCTCACAATAATATATTTCATAGTCTGCTTAAAACCATTCTCCATTTGAGAGCAGTATGTAGTCTGCGGAAAACTACATCCCATAGACTTTGTTCTATGGAAAACAAAAATAGTTTGTTATTAGAAATGTATCACTCTCTGGGATTCGGAATTAGTTGATTTGCTAATTAAAAACCCTTACCAAAAAATCTTCCGGATGTTTATATTTGGGTTTTAAATGTTATAAATTTTAACTTTTTAATCATTTAAGAAAAAAGATCGTGTTCACCGATCTTTGAAAACCGAACAAAGTTCGGGTTCGGCCGAACTTTCAAATTTACCGAAGTTCGGGTTCGGTTAATCCCCATTGATGTTTTTGATAATTTATACTAATCGATTAATAAATTTTTTCATGTTTATTTTAGTTTTTTGCATCTGTTTACACTTTTCCAATCTTCCTCATTAGGCGTTTAAACTAGCCTAATTGATTATTCGAAAACATCTTTCGAGGATTAATTTCATTAAATCCCAAATCCTCCTCCTATCAAATGTTTTTACTACTCATAACTTACAGAACGTTTTAAATATAGTTTATTGTTAAATAATTATTATATTTTTTTTTATTTAAAGAGGACTTTCATCAGAAGTCTATATTTGCCAACTTTATACGAACACACTTTAAATATCAAAATATAATGAAAATGTTAAATTAAATTCTATCCGTAGGATAAAAATAGATAAATATATGTTTAATATATTTCTGCTTTTATACGATTGAAATAAAACAATACAAATCAAGAAGAAAACTGCGGGTTTTCTTTGTTCAAAAATGTATACATAAAAAAGTATCCCTGATCTAATACGACTTGCTTGTAAAATTTTACCTCCGTACCTTTCCTCAATGACCTAATTATATCTTACGGTAAGACGATTGCATCAGTAGCAAAAATCGCCAAAACTTGGTTTCATAGAAGTTTTACTGACACTGCCAATTGTTGTAATGATCGGGCCTCATTTGACCGTAACCAATATGCAAACTCCCTTTCAGAAAATGAGTTGGAGGTTAAAATTTACTTATAAACACTAATAACACGATTTAATTCTATATAAATAACTTTGAAGCATACGTAAATGTCTCTACCAAAATTTAAAAGGATAGGCCCATGTTTACCCTTACCCCTCATAGAAAATCTCTTATTTTGATAAAAAAAAATGTGTAAAAATATACTGGAAATATAAATCATAACATATGGTAAAAAACGGGATTTACCACATTATGCACTTATAAGTCAGTAACTAAGTTCAATTTCAACAGATTTTAAATATCTCAATAAATTTAAAAGTGGAACTTGCGGCTTTTAAAATGATATATGTAAACGATGTTTAAACTAAGTAGAGAAATATGTGTGCATCAGCTACTTAACATGTTTTATACACACCATCAAAAAAGATGATTGTATCCTGTCTGTTGAAACCCGATAGAACGAACTAGACAGCTGAAATTTTGAACATTTTTTGTTTGGTATTGAAATTGGGTATTATCTGACTTTGATTTAAGGTTTACGATATAAGGTTTCCTTCAGAAAATACATAACTATAACTGGCTTTTAAAAGCGCGGATGACAATGAAATTCGCAATGTACAAAATTTTAAGGAACTAATATTATTTTCGTAAATTATTATTTAAAATATTATGTCGGTCGATAATCAATCCTACCTCCCATATAAAGATCCCATCAGAATATGACTTTAACGTACGTAACTTATACAGATAATATATACTATATGTTTAATTTATTGCAAACATTAAAAAAAGCATAGAATCACTTTAGAAGTTATTCTATGCAGGAAACATTCACTAGTTATTAATATTAAATGTGATTTATTTTTCATAATAAAGCATTTATCTTCAATATTACACTGTTCCGATACATTTAAGCAATTTATGTATGAAAAACTAGAAGGGCTAGAGGCAAATATGGACCAAGCCCTTTAAAATTTTGTGAATTTTTATATTTACATAATATTTTATTGTACTGAATTTCATCGTAATATTTGTGTTTATAAGTTAATTTTGGACTTTCAAGTAATTTTCTGAAGGGGACTTTGTATGGGAGCTAGGGTCAAATGGGGCCCGATCTTTATGAAATTTGACAGGGTCATCAAGACTTTTATAAAATTTACTTGTGATGCATTTTATTGATATACCTGTATATTTATCATAATTATGAGCTCAGAAGCTCTTTTCGGGGAATTCTGTTCTATGGGGGCTATTTGAAATAATGGACCGATTTTAACTGTTTTCAATAGGCTTCAGAAGAAAATATGCTTAAAAAATAGCCTAAAAAATAAAGGTCCATTAAAAAATTGGGGAAAATTAAAAATTTTGGCAAATTTTTTTTAATCGATTTTTTAGTTGGATCAATTGACACGAAACTGTCCACATAATAAATTCCAATAAGTTTAACCCTTGTTTGGAAGCAGTTTACTAAATTGTCACTTTAGAAACTTTCAGTTAAAATGTTACAAAAACATCTCTTGTTTTCAATAACAAGAACTTCAACTAAATACAATATCACTAATTCTATCGATTCGTATCATAAAAATTCAATGTTTCACCTCATAAATTGTATTTTCGACTTCATCGATCACTTTTGTTTGTGTTCTGAATTTATTTTTTCTCTGATTGTAAATGTTTCCCTACAAACATTTTCTATTGCGGAAGTTACCCGTGTAAAACTTCCAAACGTGCTAAATGCTCGCCAGCGATGTTGCGTATGTATAAGAATTCTTGTCACCAGTCTGGAAGAACTGATGCCGAGTTGGAGAACGTCTAAGAGTAATGTGGAAGATACTTCTGGAAGACACGCAAAAGAAACTTCTAGATGACTCTTTGAAGTAAGGTATTGCCAAAGACTCTTTTAGATGTAACTTCTTGAAGTGACTACTTAGTATCATCTAGAAGTGTTCCTATCTTATCTTCTAGGAGATGAGTTTTCTCTTCTTCTAGAAGAAAAGTATTCTTTTCTTCTAGAAAAATAATATTCTCTTCATCTAGAAGATGAGTATTCTCTTCTTCTAGAAAATGTGTTTTCTCTTCTTCTATTTGTATACTCACCAAGATAAAATCTATAAAAATAAATTTAAATAAATGGAAATTTTATAGTTTTTATTAAAATAATTGAAATTAAAGTAGTAGAAAAAATAATTGATTTTACAAATTATCTAAAAAAGTAATATATGTACATACATTGGACCGACTCACAAAAAATTGTGAATAAGTTTTAACCCCCTCAAAATATTTGCTGTTGTGTAATATGATGTCTAATGTACATACATATGTATCATAAATTCAGAATTATTACCTTATAATAAGATAATTTGCAGGAAATCTGTATTGATATTCCAACTGTTGGCTGGTATACTTCCAAAAATTATAAAATGTTGGACTCTAAAATATTTTTGTAGTTCTTCATAAATTTTATGATCAATCCATCAAGAGTTATATTGTGGAACGCATTAATCCTTCAACGAAATAAACAAAAATAATGTTATAATTAATATTGACTATACATACTTTTGTATTTATTGAAATTACCCGTTATACTTTATTAAGCAAAAAAAATTCTCTTATGATCAATACATTTTCCACCAAAGTGTAAACGGTCAGATCTATTTTTTACATTTTCTGCAAATAATCGACATTTTAAATGGAACCGCGTGATGAAATAAGACATTAACTTACCAGATCCCTTTTTTATATTTTAATTCTGTTAGAAGTATTTTAATAGGGGATTACTGCTTTCTAAAAAAAAAATAATTAAAAATTAATTTATTTATTTTGAATCAATAAAACGTTACCTTTCATGAACATTTTTTAAATAACTTGGAATAAAGATCTGAAATTACTAAGTCATGGATTAACGACCCTAAACGGGATATTGCTTTTGACACTAACTGCCGAACCACACTAGGAAACTTTTTTTGGGAAACTTTTGATTTTGCGTGAGAGAGAAAGTGAAAGAATATCATTCATCTCTCTCGCGGTACGGAGTTTCTCGTACTCGGAAACTTGTTTTGTTTTGTTATTCTTCTCATTCGTACAACAACAAATCAATGCAATTAATACGTAGTTTCTGAAACAAAAGTTTCTATGTGTGGACATTAAGAAAACTTCAAAAGAGAATGATGAAAAAGTTTCTCAACATAAGTTTCCTAGTGTGGACCAGTTCTAATAAAAAAATAAAATTGAACATGAATGGACAAAACACAAAACATCACTGAACTAAGCCAAATTTTTGCATTATTTATTTTTATTTTTTTCACGTTCACGCTAAAAATGGAGTATTTATATTTTTTGTTTTCGTACTCATCTTGCTATCATCCGGAAGTAACCTAAAAGTATACTTTCAGATGGCGAAAACTCGAAATCAATGTACTGCAATACTATTTTTTGTTTGCTCTCTTCTAATTAAGCAGTTATACAGTTTCAAAAACTTAAGAATATTAGTATCATATAAAGGTTATTGAAATAACTAAAAAAGTACCTATAATTAGAATAATTAAATCCAAAGCTATATGAAAATTAATAAAATTGTATTTCAAAAAGGTGGTTTTTAAAATATTTGATTTTAATATTAACTATATTATATGGGCAATTTCGTGTCAAGTGACCTGACCCAAGTAAAAAAATTATGAAAGCCGAAAAGTACAATTTGAAAAAGTCTTAAAATAACTTACAACTCCTAAACCAATTAAGAGAGAGACGAAATTTATTTAATATAAAAATATTTTTAATTAAACATACTAGACTTCGTTTAAAAATAATGGAAATGGAAGCCGTTTAGAGTTGTTAACTTATTCCTAAAATAGTATTTTAATGTAGAATATGACAACATACTTTTTAATTCCATTTATATAATACTTGAAGATAATTACTTTTTGGTATATATTTAATAAACTTCACCAATTAACAAAACTTTCTTAAATGTTTTTTAACAGTTGACTTTTAACACAACACTGTCATATTGTTTCTTATTGCTTAATATTCACAATATATTAAATACACTATTTTTCTATGAATATTAAATTCAATAATTCATTTAAGTTTTACAATGATAAAATTGAACATGACTGGACAAAACACAAAACATCACTGAACTAAGCCAAATTTCTGCATTATTTATTTTTATTTTTTTCACGTTCACGCTAAAAAAAGGGGTATGTATATTTTTTTGTTTTCGTACTCATCTTACTATCATCCGGAAGTAACCTAAAAGTATACTTTCAGACGGCGAAAACTCGAAATCAATGTATTTTGTTTTTGTAAAATGTGTGCTTTCGTCTGTCAATCGTCCAGAAGTGACTACAATTTAGACTTCCAAATGATTAAAATGCAATAGTAATGTGTACACTCTTCAAACTATCTTCAAGAAGTGTTATAGACATACAAACCAAGAATATGAAAATTAGGAAACAATGTATTTTGTTAGTGTAATATGTGTGTTCTCTCCTAACTATCATCCAGAAATCACTAAAAGGTATACTTTCTGATGAAAAAAACGCAATAGTCATTTTTTTTTTTTTTTTTGATTAAGAAAAATGGATGCACTCTTCTAACTATTATCCGGAAGTAACTTAAAAGTATATTTCTAGAAGACGAAAATTCTAAATAAATGTATTTTGTTTTTGTAAAATGTGCGTTCTCGTCTGACAATCGTCCAGAAGTGTTTCTGACGTGGCGTCTGGGGTGATGCGCAATAGTTTTGTCTTCGAAATGTTTGAAGGGTTTATGTTTGTTGGATGTACAATATACATGGACGTGTAATATATCAATATATGAAAGGCACTCGTTTCATATTATTTTAAATTATTTTTTATATTTTTATACCTTACACCACTTTAGTGGGGAGGGTATATTGGGTTTGTGCTGATGTTTGTAACATACAAAAATATTCGTCCTACATCCACCTTAAAATATACCAATCGGTTTAGAATCGTTTTCTGAGTCGATTAAGCTAAGTTCATCCGCCTGTCTGGCTGTTCATTTAAACCTTGTACGCAAGGTACGGGCCGCAATTGGATGAAATTTGGCACACACGTTTTATTGGGCCCAAGGACGAAGCCTATTGAAAATGGTTAAAATCGGTCCATTATTTCGACTAGCCCCCATACATTCATTTTATAAAATTATCGTATGGATGCATAAGATTCCCATGTACAATTTTGTGTTCTAGCTAAATTCACAGATAACAATTTTAGTGCAATGAAACAGTAAGCTGCGTCCTGTGTCCATGTCAAGTAATTGAGCTTAGTCATAAACTGCACATGCACATAACTTAGGATAGTATTTTGGCAGCATCGATATTTTTACTCCATATTTTTACGTCTAGTGAATAAATTGTGTATTCCGCAAGATCGTTTAGACATTAAATGTTATGGCCCATGACCTTTAAAGATAAATACAATTGTTTAAGTCAACGTATTTGAAGACTTGTCTCTAAGCTAGTTGCTAAATAAATAAAGTAATCCTGATGACAACTAATACATTTTTATGCACATTTTCTGTTTTAGAAATCTTCAAGAGTATAATAGCTTGAACCCGCCAGCTCAAGTGCCAACTGAGCACTTTTTAAGAAAATTTAAAATATAACACAGAGCGATGTAAGAAACAATTTTATGCGGGAAAAGTGAACCATTTTCTGTAATCCAAATTAAATATATTTCTTTATTGAAAGTGTCAGACGTTACCCATGAGTCCATATTTCGGTTTCTCTGATCATTATTGTCAAATGCCGGCAGACAAAACATAAAATACCTACTCATATTTACGTATATGTACATACGTCACTTACTATAGCAAATGTCAATTAAAAAAATGCAATTTATGATTGTTTTGATTTTTTTATTATTTTTTGCTTTATTAATATTGTTATGGTTATTGTTATCGTATTTGTACTGTTTTAGATATTAACTCAATAATAAAAATTAAAATCAAATAAAAATGCAGAAAAATTTCAAAGAGAATTACTTCTCGGTCTTACCAAAGTCAACTGCTCAGTTGCTGCTCAGTAAAAACAGTCACAGCATCGTCTTGAAATAAAATTTATGTGTGAACACTTTCAACAGAGCAAAAAACAAAAACAAAAAACAACATGGCTCACTCACGGGACACACCATAAAGTGAAATAATAACGCAATTCGTCACACTTAACGCATCCATAAGCAGTCGTACTCTTTCTGGCATCTGGTCACATCATATACGATCATCCCTCTCGCACATAGTCATTCATCTTTATGAATTACTCTCGCAGACGTCGTCATTACCATCGCTCAACTAAGCAACACACACATTCACATAAACTCATGAAAATTAAGAAAAATATAAAAACAAAAGCAATGCCCATGCAAAACATTGCCGGCAGCTGTTTGATATTGTGCTTTGTTGCTGTTTGGGCTTCACTGCCGGTGGCACCGCTGCTGCTGTAGACGTTAGTGCTGTCACTACACACTATAAAAACGAAAATGCTTTATGAGTTCGACTCCTCCCTATTTGTGGCCCGTTTTATTGCCAATTGGAAGCGGGTATGGATGATGATGGTTGTTGTTTTGACTGACGTTTCGACTAAATAACAATTCGTCAGAAAGCGCTTTATTTACAGTTGTTGGTTTCATGAAGAGTTCTGTAATACACGTGGTTTTCCATATGACTGCAAAGAGAGAAAAATATATGTTATTGAGAGTGATATTTTAAGCAAAGAGAGTACACGAATGTAAATAACGATAACAGGGTTGTTTTTCTTGCTCTTTTTGACATGTTCTCGGCATGAATGAATAATGTGAGAATTGAGTGTGTCTTCACAATAACAAAAAAATTGCTGTTATAATTCATGTTGTTGTTTTGTAGATTTTACGCCATGATTATTTTGCCGTCGGCAAACATGGTTGTGTAGATGATTTTACAGCTGACACTTCAAGTGCTATTTGCTTCATCATAAATGCTATCGTTGTTGTTTCTACTTTGTGTTATTCTAGTAGAAGCGGCGGCCATAATTGTTGGACAACAACCAATAAATCATACGTTATTAAAAAGATGCCTTGATCAATTAAATGCATACTTAAGCAAAAGCAAAATAAATTACAATAAATATTTAAACTAAAACATGAAATGTTTTCATTTTAAACAAAAAATATAAATAATTAAGATTTATTTTTGTGTCGTTTGTTGTATGAATAATTAAAAATTATGCGGCTCATAGCATGTTAAACATTCAATGTGTCGCAGATAACTAGTATCATTTCATTATCAACAGTAAAGTCTTACTACGAATATAAAATGCCTCAAGGAGTGATAAAGTGCAAAACTAACGAACTGAAAAAGCTCAAAGGAGTATTTGTTGTTTTTCTGTTTCCTCTCGCTTTTAAAGTAACTCTGTTGTGTCAACTTCTGTGTGATTTCTTTTGTAAATAAACTTAATATATATGCATGCATGTTGGCTTAACCCAGCAGTTCGAAGGGACAGTCCCGAACTGACCACTTAACCTACCACTTGTGCTGGCCCCTAGCCACCTGACCACCCAGGTTACCAATCATTTTAACATGGGCTTGTCCTACGAGGAAGTCAATCGTCACTCTACACCCTACAAAGAGACAGTCAAAAATAGTCAAAGAACTCTCCAAATGAGTTCTTGGAAGTCAGCCACATTACTAGCTATTTAACTGGCGCTACTTTTCTTGCTATAAAACTAGGACATGGACGTGTTCTAGGATAGTTACGATTTACTTTTATTCTTAATGAATGATGATAATCTCTAGGTTACTTGACGACAGTAAAGAAACGACTATATCCGCTCCCGCTTACAAAGAGGACACTAAAGTGATGACTGTCTTCATTCTGGATTACAAAGAGTACATTTGTGACGAATGACTCAAAAGATACGAATTACAATCACCCTGTGCATGTAAGAATGTATTATCAACATTTCGAGACTTTATTCTTAGTTTATTCTCTCGGCACAATTTATATAAAATGTTTAGAAACTCAATTTCTTGAACCTATTTCCTATCAGTTTTGGTGAGGGATTTTATATTTGTAATAATATCAATGCAATGATATTTGGATTTAATTTTAGCTAAAGCCTGATAATGTCAAAGAAAGTGCTGCAGATTTTCACTATCATCTGTACATGCTCCACATTCATCTGAACTCCACGCCAAATTTCAAGTATAGCAATGAAATTCGATATAAATAAGTTTCATATGATTCAAAGACTCTCTTCAGAAAATTACTGTAACGCTCATTATTGACTTAAAAATACGAGTATAGTGATGAAATTCGACACACATAAGTTTCAATGTAGCCAAAATCTCTGTATCAAGTTTTATGTGGATCGGTCCATAGTTGACCCTACCCCCATTTAATGTCCCTTTTAAAAGTTTCAATGAAGCAAAAATCTCTCTATCAAACTTTATGTGGATCGGTACATAATTGACCCTACTCCCTATATAAGGTGCCCTTCAAAAAAGTATTTTAACGATCATTACTGGCTTAAAAATACAGAATACAGAAAAGCGATAAATTCGACACACATATATTTTTGCGAGTTAAAATCTCTCTATTTAGGATCGGTCCATAAGAAAATTAACGATCGTTGCTGACTTAAAAATACGTGAACCCTATCTCTCATATAAGGTCTTCTTCAGTTAATTCGATGAGTAATACCACCCTGATGTTTATAGGGGAGCATTCCTTTTAATGCATACGGTTTGATAGTGGATATATGAGAATATACCCACTATCGAATATAACACTCAATATATAACTCAATATATAACACCGAATAAAACACTCTCACTTGTTTTAATTGGAAAATCAATCTTAATAATCTTTTAAATTGCTTTATTTTTATTAACTACGACTTAAGTACTGATCTTGAACTTCTTACGCTAGTTCTAGTTTTTCTTGATAAATGCTTTAACCCCGTTTATCTTAGAGTCTGGTATTCTAGTAAATGGTATAGTATTTAAATTTAAACTTATTGTTTTATTGCTGATTAATGAAATGTTAGCACCACAAACAACTCAATTCGATAAATACGTGTTTATAGAGTACCTTTTTAGCAATTCTTTTAAATTCCATCACTGACACACAATTGCTCCACTTTTCCTTAAAATCTTCTTCTTTTTTACTATATACACATTCTCATTACCACATCCCCAGGAAGTATCTAAGCACATTACACACATCCATTCTGTACTTTAAATCTTCACCGTATTAAGCACATCTTTGGTAAACTGAAATACATTTTATGGTCTCACATTTTATGTTGAGATTTTATTTTCAGGGGCCTATATTTAGAGTTTGTGTGTTACACAGCCAGTTTTATTTTGCTTTTGGTTTTGTTTTGAGTCTGGGGCATTGTTGTCTCGTGTGGTTTATGTGCTCAGTTTTGGGTGATTTTCAAAATAAATTCATCTTAAGAATGGGTTGCCATTATGACGGTTGGAACTAAAGCAAAAGGGAGGTAATTGGATTAAAATCAACACAAATATGTATGTTGATTTTATTTTCATAAGAATATTGTTTCCAATACCCTGAAGTTAATTAGGGCAATATCTGCTGATGTACATACTTGATATAAAGAAAACTTGAGAACTTGAGGATGTTATCTAGACAAATGCAAAATGGTTAGAACTATTCTTATAGAGCTATTGGCGGATTAGTAAGTCCGAGATTAGAACGAGGTACAATTACACCTATCAAATATTTTATTGGATGAAGAGAAATGTAAAACGCAGAAACACTTTTTCTACTATTTTTAAGGCTTTTGTCAAATTACATCGAAATATAAAGGCAAACAGTTAACAATATATTATGAGTTTTCTTGTTGCTGGTACTAATGAACTAACAACCCATTCTCTTCACCACAATGATTCCCATGACTTCTAAAAAATGTTTTATCAAATTTTAATGTGAATTTTTTCGTAATCAATAAAATTTCACTGACTATTGTATTTTCTCACAAAAAGTCGTAATTATGTATTTGTTTTTTAAATAAAATTAGTAAAAATACAAAATTTAAGGTTTATTGGAATCCCAAAAAAAATATTATTTTTCAATTTGTAAAAATTTTATAAATTGAAATATAACTTTGAAAGTATTATTTCGCAGCATAAATACTGAAAACAAAGGGAAAAAATGGGTAAAATTTCTGGAAATTTGTTCCCTTTTTTTTCATAGAATATGGTTAATGAAATTGCTAAATCTTTATTAAAATAAACGTGTTTTTCACTTTTTCTTAATTTTATTCCAAAATCAATGGCATCTATCGAATGTACATACACACATAAAAAATTTAAACGTTATTACGGACGTGTAGTATTTTTGCTCCAATAAAACTTGTGGTCATTTGGTTACCAACACCACCCTTTCTCCTCTCATTTGATTAATACATATTTCACAAAAAAAGGTCTGGATCATAATAACGTACATACATATACCTATGTATTTGAATATACATATTATAAGAATCAAATTTATAGAGTGCATAGTATGTGGGTAAATTAATGTCCAAATTACAGCAACGTCCGTAGTTGAATATTATAAATACAAAAGTTTCCTTATTGACGTAAAGTATTACGATCTATATAAAACACTATTGGCAACTCTACTGCTTTTATTAGGTTTATGTATAATAACACTATAGCTTTTCAATTATTGTTTGATTCACTTTTGTTTTTGCATTTTATTACACATTAAATTTTTAAGCACAGAGTTTAAAACTTAAACATTTTAATAGAACAAATACAAGTCAGACTTTAGAGATGAAACTAATATTGAAAATAAGGAAAAACATCAGAGTAAATATTAAAGAACCAACTGAAATATCATACACAAACTCATAAATAGAAAGATTCTCACATAAATTGCACAATTTGAAAACTCAAATAAAAAGAAATAAAGCAACAAAATTATACATAAAAACGAATAAAGAAATCACAGTACTCACTCATTTGGTGCAGAAACACATTCACATAAAACACGCACAGAACCCATAAACACTCTTTTTACACAGTTATTTAACTCAACTGTTGTTGGAAACAGAAAGAAAGGAAAACACAAAAACAAAATAAATAAAGTATAAAGAAGAAACTGAAACTGTAAAGGAAAAAAGGCAAATACAAAAAATTCACACAATAAATTTGCAACAGACCCAGGAATACTTTATTGCTTCGGCGCTACGCGTGGTCACTCAAATTCTGAAGTACAACGAAATTTACGAGACGTAACGTAAACGTTGACGTCATTATAGTTGCCGACGTTGGCAGAGATACGTCAACGAACATAAATAACAAGGAAAAAAGAAAAATACAAAACAAAAACTCGCACTGAAATGAATTAAGTGAGAGCAACTTGGCACAGTGGGCTTATGCCATTTTAAAATGAGTGAGTGTGTCTGTTTGTTTGAATTTATGGAAGGTTGGGTTGATGGTTGTCGTTTGTTTGGCATTAAAATGTGTGGTGGTGTATGTGGAAGGTTGGTTGGTTGGTTCGTATAGTGGTGGTTCAGAGTATCTTATAAGATTATTTATATACTGTTTTCAGCCAAAACAAGCAGTCAACTGCTCTGTTCAACGACTGCTAACTCTCGACTGCTACGTTAACAGCGTAGCAAGAACTATAATATATGGATCTGGCAATTGTATTCGTATCATATGTGTGTTATTTATATGTGAGTTTTGTGGATTTGTTGTTTATTTTCACTTATTTCTTATACTACTCTACATTGTTAATTTTCCCCTTATCCACCGTATTGTAGTCTTTCTTGCTTTTGTTTAGTATTTTTCAGAAATATAAAAGAGCTCCTGACTCTTTGGCTGATTAAACTAAGACCGTATAGTGTTGTATAGCTGGCTGGCAAACTAAATGGTTGCTTATTACTTTTAGCTTTTTTCAGTACGTTCCATTCTGCCACCGTTAGCGTTCGTTCAAAACTATATAGAGAGACAGACGGTACCGTCCGCTTTATTGTATTTTTCTTCTTATTGCATACAATTTTCATATGGATTTCACGTATTAAAGAATAGTAGTACTAGTACGCGACGCGCGGCTCTATAATTTTGCTCGGATTTTTTACATGTATATGCTGCAAATTGAATACTTTATGGGTTTAGTTTGATAGAAGTCGTAAAGAAATCAACATCATCAAAACAATAATAATAATTATAAACATAAAAAACTAAAGTTGAAGATAACAAGAAAAAAAGAGAGCTACTATAATGTTAATAAATCTCTAGAAAACTAAATAAAAATAAAATAAGTTTTTGAAATTTTAAAGAAAGAGTGCTGCTCAATTACACTAGTTTCTAATTGCACTTGATACTTTCATTTACCTTTATAGATATCTAACAGTTACAAATTCCAAATTTATATTTACTATATTTACTACCTATATTTTGATTTATAAAAATAAATGTGTTCGTTCTTCTTATTGTGCGTGTGTGGACGAGCGAGTTTCATTATTAATCTATTCTAATGCTTACTAATGTAATTTATGACAATAGAAATTATACAAACAGCTTCGAATTAGATATAGAACACAACAAAAATAACAAAATCTGCAGCAACATTAGATGTATGTATGTATAGAGAAAATTTGAACTACGTTAGACGGACACAAGTGGTGGCTGGCTGGCTGCTGGGTTTTTGGGAAAACAGAAACAACAAGCAAAGACAGCAAGCAAGCAGCAGCAACATACAAGACGGCAGCAGCCATCCTCATCATCATAGCAGCATCAACACCATAAACAACATCCAAACAGCCAGTCATAAAAATAATCATAACAATAATCGTAAAAATTGAAATTTATTCGTACGTTTACAGTCACATCAAAATCAGCTCAACAAACGGTAGCGCGTAAAAACTAATGTGTGTTTACACTGGCATCACACACTATCACTCATACTCTCTCCCAATTCATACAAATTTATTAATGGAGGAGGAATAAAAACAAGAACAACAAAAACGACGTGTAAACAAACAATAACGGCCGGTCACTGAATGGCAATAAAAAATTTATTAATAATAAAAAACAAATAATTATCACCTTAATATAAACATACAAATTAAACAAAATACCAGTGAAAATTCAATAAAAACAAAGAAATATTTAAAAAAATGTGCAATATTTAAAAAAGTAGGAATTAAATAAAAAACAAAAATAAATAGTGCCAATTTAAGCAACATATGTATGTATTTTCATTGGTTTAAAAAGGAAAACAAAACAAACAAATTAAATAGAAAAAAATAAATTAATTAATGCCAAAATTTTATCTTATAAATAAATTAACAACATAATTTTGTTTTTTTATTTTAAATTTAAAACAAAATAAAGAAAAATATAACAAAGTATTGTGCATATTTTATAAAATACCCAATTAATCTGCTCTAGTCTCAAAAGAAAAATATTAGCAATAAATTTAAAATAATTTAAATATATTATCTAAAATTAATTATAAAAGTAATTTAATATTTAATATTTTGAAAAAATGGCTTTATTACATAAACACAACAAAACAAATAAAATTTAAAACATTTTAATTGAAACGACAACATTTTACAACACTGTATTTGAAAAACCCCGACAAAAGAGAGTGTTTATTGCAAAGAAAATTCTTAAAATCTTAAAAAATAGTGTTTTTACGAGAAAGTGCATCATAAAAAGAGCATAACTTTCATTCAACAGCAACAACGAAAAAAGGAGTAGAGAAGGAATCTAACAAAACAAAGAAGCAAGAGTGTAGAGAAAATACACCGAGCGTGCTTTGCCAAACAATCAACAACCAAACATTAATTTGCCAGGACAAAGTCTGGTATTCGTATTCAACTTTTAAAGGATTAAATGTAAGTACTTTTGTTATTTGGAGATAGTTTTGCCACTAGATCTAGAATATACCCTTACGTAGTATAAGTGTTTCTATACATAATTGTAAATTATTTCATTAGGAACATAAAAACGATTCTTAGATCAGTAATTTTTCGTAAGGAAGAAACACTGTGGGTCCCAATGTTATAATGTATATTAACAATAAATTTCAGATCGGAATTTATATTCTAAGTGCCTATATGCAAATGTATCTAGAGAAGTACATCAAAACTTAATTCAAAATTCATACAACTCATAACTCCGATCCAAACCAACAAATTGTGCAAAGAATTAGATTCAGAAGAAATGTAATAAACTAAACTCATGTATTTTTGCTTCCATAGGTTTTTGGTGGTATTGTATTCAGTTATTAGGTAGTGGGATCGATTCCCTTCAGATATTTTACTAGGTGTAAGTATTTCTTCGGATCTGAAGTAGCATACATCCTCCTTGTCGTTGTCAATAACATAAATAATTGCTTTTTTTTAATATAATTTGTAGTCAATAGTCTATAGCGTATGGCTAAAAAGGAACTAGTTAGTGTTTCTAACCGTAGGCGATTTAGGAAGTTCTTTCAAAAAATATAGGGATTTACATTTGTGTAGAAACCTTTACCGATATAAAACGATAAAATTACTTTAAATGGGGCATTGAGTAAGACAATAGACTAGCAAACATACAAAAATAACTGTAAAAATCCGGAAAAATCGGGTAAGTAGATTTGTAACTAGTCATTTTTTGGTCATCGTCGAACAAAAATATGTTGTTATTCAAAATAATTTTTCTCCAATACCGTCTAAATAAAGATTTTGCCAATACTGTGAAGATATGCGAATAGTCCGACGGAAGAAAGCATTTTCCCTGTAATGTATTGTTCATTTATTATAATATCCATAAAACAGTGAAATAAAACCTATATTGCGACGGTGCTTTAGTGAATTAATAGAGTTGGAAATCCTACTGTCATCGATAAGTACCATGGCCCCTTAGGCCAGTATATGAGAATTTTATTCCCTTTAAAAAACCAAAACTTTTTTGAAGTTTTCTTAATATCAATTTACTCATTTACTCCAAGACTGACATTTCTTTTATATTCAGTGTGAAATCGATTTTTTAATAGTATTGATTGATTAAATTTCAATTCAGATTGGAAACATATAAGACTCCAATATCTAAAGTTAAAAATAGTAAAATGTGTTAAACATTCCAAGCCATTTTTATCGAAATAACTCTTAAAAAAGGTCTTTTTAAAAATGAACTAATGATAATTAAGTACATATTTGTATTAAAAAGTTGTTCGCTGAAGATCTTTTAGAAGAAATTTAGATATGGTTTTAAAATATTTCTATTGTTCTATATAATCATAGAACAAAACAGATTTTACGATTCCAGTTGTTTCTGGAATTAAAATATTTTAACATTTTATTGTTTTTTAGGTTTTATTTTAAAAGATGAATATTACATTATTAAATATTTTGTTCCAGCATTAAAATGGCGTTAGATCAGCTAAGGAATAAAAACTGATTTTAATATCTAACACAGTTTATTTTACGTCTTGTATTAATATCCTACAGAACTTTTGATAATTTGCTACATTTTTACTAGACCTTTGTACATTTTCAGGAAAATAAATTAGTCTATATAAATTAATCATCGATTGTGATATCTGCAGAATATAATAATATAATATTGTAGAATATATTAAAATATATGGTGCCAATAATTTAATTTCTATTTAAAAACTGTATTTTTAACACAAAATTTAAAAAACTACCGACTTCGGTAAAATTTTTTCTAAACTTCCGAAGAGGAAATTGTACTGAATCCTGGAAGAGATTATAATCAGAAAACATTTTACCAAAAGAGTATTGTTTAGTTTTACTTTTTTCCGGTCGCTTTTCTATTCTTTGGAGCAGTATATGGACTATTCTATATACTAGATAATAATCTATAGACTAGTCTTTTGTGTAGCTTATGGACTTCTCTATTCCCTACTCCAGCCGCGGATACAGCTCAAGCGTTTGGGCTGGAATTTTATTTTTTCCTCATTTTCGTTTTTTTCTCAATTTTTATATTTTGTATGAAAAACTTTTGGTTTTGGGGGGAAATTTCCCTTTTCCCCCTGTCCATAAGGAGACAGTGTTCAAGTCAATCAAGAAGTGGATCGCATAATACTTATATTACAGAAAAAACTCGTTCTATAGCCGTACTGCAACTGAGTGTATTTTTTTAAATTTCTCTTGATAATTTAGCATTTAAAATTATTCTATGTACATAGTTGTAATTTAAAAATAAAATCTACCCAGCAAAATATTTTAAAAATTTTGGTAAACGTACTTATTAGAGTGGTCGTTATCAATAACATTAATTATTTCTTTTTTTGATAGGATTTGTAGCAAAATGTCTAGAGCGTATGTTTAATAAGGTTATGCCCAAATACAGAAAGAAGAAAAGAAAACAACTTTTAAAAATTTATATGAAAACAACTTAGTTTTTGTTAGTGTTTTTTATACAAAATTTCAAATATTGTTTAACATTCCTCTTTCTAAATGCGGGCCATAGGTTTTTTTAAATATATATTAATTTTTGGATTTATGTAAAACCCATTCCAGATAGCATGATAAAATAACTCGTTAATGAAGAATTGGGTAGGTAATCTTGATCTTGAATAGAGTGTATAATTCCAAACTTTAACAATTTCCGACAAAATATTTTGAGAATCCGGTTATGGAAAATTAAAAAAATCGCAATGAAAGCTTCCGAAAAAATCGGAAATTTGTATTCGTCATTTCAATTGATCATTTTAAATGAACGTTTTCTCATTGATTTGTTTAATTAACTTTGAATAAATCAAACACAAGTTAAAATAGTTGCAAATAATGAACTAATATACTTAATTAATCAAATTAAGAGTGTTGACAAGCTTAAACATTTTGTATTTGTATATTTGCATATAATTATTGTTAAACTTTAAAATTTAAGTATAAAAAATTATTAATACATTTATTGTTGAATAAGTAAGTAAAATAATAATTACCATGGTAAACATTATATTTTTAAACTAGCCAAAATTGTTTGAATGTAATAATTTAAGTTTTTATTTGTACATTTGTATTTTCGACAAAACACAGTTCTTGACTTCAAAATATGAATATTTGTAAATATGTATGTGCTATGTTATATCTGTACAAATGTCGTATGTATGTATTATCATATGTACTTTATGCATATTTTGAGAATAGAAGTAATGGTAGCTTTGAACTTGGTACTTGGTTTTTGAATTATGATTATATACAATTAAATACTTGTTCGTACATGCATAAATACGTATGTATATATGCAGTAACTCAAACTTACTCACATCCATGCGTTTGAATTTGTATCTGTGTGAATGTTGAGCATTTAGCATAGTTTTACTTCCCTTTTGTGTCATTCTATGCACATATATACACACTTACTAACTACATTTTATTAAATTTTCTGCTGCGCATGTGAGTCAAGTCAATAATGCATTTTAAATATTTACACTTACATAAATTTGCAAAAACAAACATATTAAGTACTATATACATACAAATTTTACAAGTTTAATAAAAGTAGTAAAAGTTGGAAGACATTGCTTTATGTTATTTTAATACTTTATTTACATAAAATTTGACTCTGTTTATCTTTCATACCCAAAACCATTTACTTTTGAAAGAGTAATTTGAAATTTAAACACATTTTTAATTACTGTAATTTTTCGTCCATCAATAATTTATAATCCATAAGTAAAACTAACTTTTCAATTAAATTTATCTAAACAACATCTATATATTTATAATTATCATTATGATTTAATATTTCATTTACATTTGAATGTATCTTTATAATCTATATTTTAGTCTGTACATATGCTTATAAGTATATTCGTTCAAGTATTGTCTTGTACTATTGACTTAATGAAATGGCTTAAAAATGACTTTTTAATAAACCCAATTTTGTGCTACTGCAGTTAATAAATAATTTTATACTTTTTAGTCCATTTGTATGTTATTATTGTGATATTGTTCAACTGCAGTTGAATAAGTGATTTTACACGAAGAGAAAAAATATGATTGAACATGGTCACAGCAACTACTTTGAATTTATTACAAGATATTTAACATTACAATTATATATCTAGGTGTCGCTACTATATATGTACATATGTGCAATGCATACTTTATTTAATTATGATTATGTATAATGTGTAAAAAATCATAACCCTGTTTGACTGCAATACAATATAAAATCCAAAAATTAATATATATTATTATTAAAAACAGAATTTAACATACTTTGGTTGCGACAACGAGAGATATGGTTAAAGAGACTTAAATATTGTTGAGTTTACGAACCTTAGAACCTTAGAATGATTACTATAACCTAGTAGTTTCTTCTTTGGGAGTGCATACATTTTGCTCCTAATTTACTGATGCATATTGAATCTTCAACATTTGCAACATGGCAGTGAGAGTAATTATTATTGTATTATATAAACATGTATATATGTGTATGTATGTTTGTTTGGCATTTTATTGATTTATTTCAATTGATATAATTTCTACTCAATATTGCTGCCAGTTGTCTGAAAGTCGAGAGTATATAAATATAAATTTTATTATGTGCCGTGTTAGTGTTGCCAATTGAAAATTTATTAACTCCATTAAAGTTCATTCATTTATTTATTTACGGCATATTTTTAAAAATTCTATGATAAGTTACTTTTAGGCCAAATGAAAAAGCTTTAGAAGAATATATGTATTGATTTTAAACAAGAGTTTATTTTTCAAGTAAATGAACAAAATTTCCGTACTTGAATTTCGGGGGGCTTTATTACATTTAAGGCAGATTCAAGTTGTTGACAAATATTGTTATTATTAAATTCTAATTCAAAAGTATTTAACACTGTTCATACAAACACTGTTCAAAAATATAAACAAAAACTGTATACAAATGATAAATGGTAAAAAAATACGTTGTTGTTTTTGTTCATATTTAAAATAAAAATCATTGAATTATACGAAAATGTCACAAAATATTATTTATTTAATGTTCAAACGAAATAAAAAAATTAAAATAAACTTGTTTAGTTAAGAATTTGAATTATAAGCTAAAAACAACTGAATTGTCACTTTTTCTGTAAAAAAAATGGTAGATTTAATTTAAATTTTTTTTGCAAAATGATAAATGATGACAAAGAAGTTGAGAAAAAAATGCTTAATTAATCACTAGACAACACAAACAATGTGAAAATTTAAATTAAAAATAAAAAATATAAAAAAATACACAGATTCTTTATAGAAAGGGTAAGAAATGCGTTACATTTGGAACGAGCATTAATTAAAATGACAATCAAGTTAAAATAAAATAAATTTGTTGTCGTATAATTAAAAACTTTTTCTTTGACAGCATAAAAAAACCTTTTAATTACAAAGTTAGGAATTTTTTTAATTAAAATTAGAATTAAAAAAATGATTTTTAGATAATACTGGTCTGTCAACTGATGATTCTATCAACAAAATCCTTATAATGCTTGTGACAAACAAACATGTACTTTTAATTATTGTTTTTACTTGAATAATGAATTTAATATAATTACAGTGACCATAATATAGTTAAATTACTGCTTATTGTAATTTTATAATAATTGTAGTAATATTATTCAACCATATCTGTTTTCTGGTTTTTAATTGGAAAACACATATATAAATTAGATACAGCGTCAAAGTGATTGGTCGTCATGTTAACCTCTGATCGCAAAAATGTTAATTCACTAAAAAGAAATCAATTTCCAAGTAATTGAATTTATCGATTTTTTCGTTAAATTTTTCTAGAACACATGGCAATTTCTTTTGTAGGTTTGTTCTTTTGTCTTTTTGTTTAAATTTGTTTAACCTCCTTTTAAACTCAACGAAACAACAAGAGGAATTCAAAGGTTTGACTACATAGTTTTCAGTTCTTTTTTATGCTTTTTCAAAGTGAAATCCATATTTCGTTACTACTGTTTATACCCTACACCACTATAGTGGGGAGGGTATTATACGTTTGTGCTGATGTTTGTCGATGTAAACCTTGTGCGCAACGTACAGACCGCAAATTTCAATATAATTTGATGAAATTTGGACAAAGCATGTTTTTGAATTGAAAATGGTTGAAATAGGTCCATTATATCACCGTTCCTCCTGATTTCGGCTTTTTATGCCATAATTACGTCAAATATACTATTATATTATCAAAAATTGGCAATTATAAAAAATTTAAAAGTATACTCATGGTATAGGGTATTACATGGTCAGTCATGCCCGACTATACTTTCCTACTTGTTTTGTAAACATTTTTGGCGCAACTTTTATGGACAGTCTGTAAAAACCTAAACAGAATAGGCTGCCTAAATGATATAAAGTAGAAGAAAAAAGGCCTGTCATCAACGCTGCCAGACAAAACTGAACAATTTTCAGTTTTTATTTTCCATTTTATCAAACTTAGTGAGAAAAACTTCTATATTTTCGTTTTCCTCAAAATGCACAAATAATTTTTATATTAAATACTTGAGTTATTTTTAAGGCGAACTAAAGTATAAAAGAAAAACAAAAATCAAGGAAAAACTCTTACCAACACTTTTTTGTGCAGCACTTCAAAATGCACAATTGCAAGTTTTTGTTTCACTTTGCTTCTTACAGCATTTTTGTGTGTGTTTGAATTTGTTTAGTTTTTTTTTGGAAAAAAATTTCTTTCATCCTGTGTGATTTTGATGTATGACTGTATGCGGTAGTATAAAATACCGAAAGGATTATAAGACACAAACACACTTGCACATATTTACTAGGACTTTTATTTGCACTTACAAACGAACCCTGTGGTTCGGAAAGACTATGCTGAAATAGTTATTTTAGCAAGTATTAGAGGTTAGATAATCATATGAACTATGCATATGACTATGCTTGCACCTTACATCACAACGATAACAAAAAGTCAATAGATTACTTCTGATGGGTTATTTTCTAATCTACTTCAATGGTTTTGGTGAATGCTTTCTAAAATGGATACAGTGACTCCTTGTACAACTCCTGAATATTGTGTGGAGTGAAGTAAAGCAACTGTAGTAGATGTATTGTCATTGCTGTGTTTGTAACGATTGTATGGATGAATATACTCGTTAGACTATTCAACTACTTTTACTACTACTGTTTCTATAGTCAGTTTTACTTATATGAATATTTCTTTTTTGATGCACAAATATTTCAGGAGTTTTTCGATGGTTTGTGCAAAAGAAAAACTTTTAAAGTTGGTTGGGTGGTAATTTTTTTGGGTAAATCTTTTTTTCTTTTAGGGACATGGTAGGGAGTGATGGTGCACTGCATATTTTTGCTTCATTTCAGTTTTACTTGCAATTTTGCTGTTTTTTCTGTGGTTGTTGCTATATATTTTTTACCTACGTTGATTCGGTTCTGTGCCATTTGAGAATACATTTGGAAATGTGTGTTCTTTGTTGCTGCTTCTGCTGCAGCCCAGCAGGGGGCGCTTATAGTGACATTGCACAAGAGAGGGTGACAATGATTTATTGCAAAGAGATACGCGACATACGTACAAATGTCTATACTTTATACTTATATACCAAATATACATGCAACATCCATATGTACATACATATGTATATGAATTTAGTATATAAAAACATTGTATATCTGTTTGTACCCAGAATATCAACAAAACCAAACCAATTTTTATTGTAAATACTCTCGTTCGTACTACATACAATACATATAATTCATAGTTGTGTAAAATACTTGTACTTATTGTTAAATAAAATTAAAAAGAAAAATAAACAAAATACATCAAGTGATTTTACTCACTCACTCTGCCTCCCCATTAATAATTCATTTTACATACAAGCTTGCTTAAACATTTCTTCTAAATGCTAGACTTTAAGACGATTTATTTTCAAAATATATTTTTCAAACCATATCCAACATCCGTTTACACTTGTAATCATTTTTTACGAGTGTTGTTTTTCCTTTTTTGTTAAGTTTTGTTCTCAAAAAGTAAAAAACTAGAGTAAAATCTTTGTTATTTTCTTATTTTTGCTTCTTAGTATATTGGAAAGGCTTTGAGTTATTTATGGGATTTTCTTCTGTAATTTTCCAATAGTTTGGCATGATTAGGGCCAAAAAGAAAAGAAAGTAAGTTAAATAAGAAATTTAATATAAAACCTTATATTTAAATTTTAAGATATTTTTGTTTGTTATATTCAATAAAACAGGAATTAAATTAAGTAACAAATGCACCACAAACCTTATTCAAGAACTTAATTTTAGTAACAAATCTTCGGAGAAAATCATAACAATCCAACCTGAACTCATTCTAGTTTGGCCTTGAAACAAATTATTTTTGTTCGAAATTGTTAACTCTATGTAGTAGTATAGTCAAAAGTTATTAAAAAAATGATTGCTCTCCTGAAAACCTAACAAAAAAACACAAAACTGATTTTGTCGGAGCAAGAACGAAATAAAAAGATAGTCGACAGCAATAAGTAACGCATCCAATGCCGTATTTTGGTTCCTTAGCGGGGTACAAATATGGTGACGACTTATGCTCATCACACTTGTAAACAAAGGATACAGATCTGCACTAAATTGATTTTAATGTGATTATCAAACAGTTTGTGTGTTTGCACTGAGGCAGAGTTCTAATAAAAGTTCCATCGTTCATATTTAAAGATTGTGTTGTTCAGTGTTTTCCACAACATCGGAATGTTCTATTTTTGTTCAAAACATGGGATTGTTATATTACACCCTGTCAAAATTTTTAAAAAAGCTGTCACACATAGAAAAATTGTTATGCATTTATAGCAATTCTGCAAACGTCGTTTCTTTTTTTTAATAATCAGCTCTTAAGTCCCTATACAGAACTTTAAAATTTTGAGAACTTATAATTTCAAACAAATATTTTAAATATTAGTATATGTTGTATTATGGTATCAAAATAATGCTTGGAATCTGTACTTGACTCACTTAGACAAAAAACCTAAAACGAAATTAATTTTAAAAAATCTCATTTTTAAAACAAAAAATTGTTTGTGAAAAATTTCTTTATTCTTCCATTTTTTAATACTGATGAATTGAAATAAATAATTATATTTTGAAGCAGAGATTCTTAGCTACATTTGATATTAATACCAATTCTATTATATAAATTCGAAATTTCATCTTCTGAAATCGTATATTTTAAACTTTAAGATCATAAGAGTTAATTATGAAAAACCGGATAAACAGTTAATAATTGGATCATTTCCACAGTTTCCTTTAAAAATAATTATTTTTATGTTTGAAAATGACTGTTCCTCGGTGTTATTATCCATTCAGATATAGATTCATCAAATATAAATTTTTTACATAAAAACGATATCCTACCTGGCTGTATTTTTTACATTAAAAATGACCTTGAAAAGACAACAACAAATTAACTAAAAATTTCCTTGAAAATTCCATTAGAGCATTTTCATAATTTGCTTTCATAATTATTAAAAAATAACTGTTATCCTAAGAAATTCCTAAAAAGAGAGATTTTAAGGCACCTGCCTTAAACAAAGCAGCCACAATCAGTCAACAAAAAAAAATAACCTTAAACTCATTGTAGAGTACATCTTTTCCTCGGCTTGAAACAAAAAATCACACAGTTTTCATTGTTTCTGAAAAAACGAAATTATGCAATAATTTTCTACGGTAATAAAAATTAATATGCGTCCTTCGTTTAAGGGTAATTAACTTGGTAACAGCACAAAATTACCTTCAAAAAATTTCGGTTTGACTTTAAACTCAAAACACCTTCACTAACTGTATAAATGACTGTTTAACTTTTTGACTTTTTGGTTATTGTTTAAAGATTTTGTTGAATGATTTATTGACTACATGAGTTCACTCAACATGTTTAGTTTTTAATTTTTACACGTATTTTCTATGATTTTTCTTTCCACAGTTAGGTTAGTTAGTCGTAAGTGAGTGATATGAAACAGGTATAAAATATTAGTAGTATTAGTTTATGCAATTAGGTTTTTCTTTGTGTTTCAAAATTATGATTTATGACATTTTAGCAAAAAATAGAAGGAAAAATATGTATTTCATTTAAGTTCCTGTTTCAAAATTCCATCACGTTTTAAAACAACAAAAAATTTACAATTTTTGTTTTTAAAGAAAACTCTTGAGTTGTCTAATTCTTGTAGATGCATATAAATCAAAAATGAAATCACTTTTGTTTTCATTTTTAGCATTTATAAGAAATATGCATTTTTGTTAAATTGTATTGTCAATAAATATGCAGCGCATTTCTTCTTTTAAAAAGATCTACTACCATCCTAATAAATCTTTTAATCATAATAATTTGTTTCAATGTTAATACTTTCAAAATATCTGAAAACTCAATAAATAACACAACAACATGTTCTGTGTGCTGTTAATGTCATACAATGAAATACTTCATATATCATCATCATGTTGCCAAAAGACTCAAAAATAAAATCCGTGAAAAAGACGAAATAAGTTAAAATCGCCTTCTTAGCAGAATAATTTCAGGCAAAAGTCTAAATGAAAGAGAAGCAGAATAAAGAAACGACAACTTTACTTGTACTCCTTTTGGGTAATACCCGTTCGTAAGTGTAAAGGTTGATAGCCAAAAACTCAGACTTTTGAAAAGTAAGGTGTCGTTCGTATGTACACATGTACGTGTATACCGGTATTTTTGCAATGAATGCGTTTTAAGTGTACAGATTTAACAAACAGACAAAGACTGTGCACTTATAAAGTTTGACATTAGAATTCAATATTTTTATATTTTTAAGATAAATTGAAATAAAAACTGGTCATGTTAAGTTTGCAAAACAATTTTATAGCAGGGCTTCATACATATATTTCCATTAATATTAGGTAAAAATTCATCGTGGTCCCTCTTTAAAATTGGAGAAAAATAAAAACAATTTTATTGATGATGACGAAGATGTGGCTTAAAGACAAAAAATCTAAAACTTAAAGTATGTTTGTAAAAAGTACGTGTATGTGTTTTTTACTTTTTTTAATACAAAACAAATTAATCCCGAAATCAACTTAAAGACAAGACAATCTTACATTTTTTCTGCGTTTCCAGCCATAAAAAAGAAGCCTACAAAATGCGTTGGTGATACACACATTCTGGACTTGGAACTCTAAAAGCTGAAAATATTGATGTTGTTTTTTTTTTTGTACGAATGATAATGAAGCTGTTAAATTTTTTTCCAATTTTTTGTTAAACATTTCTGTAACTCATACCTCGTACTGAAGTAATAAAGTTGTTATGTACATTTCCATTGGAGTGTGTCCGTCTGTCTTACCAATAACATATTATCATCTGCATGTTATTGGGAAGATGGTTCCAAATGTCGAATTGGTTGTCTTCTCTCTGGTTAAACAACATCTTTAGCATTTTTTTTTTTTTTTTTTGGATTTCATAAACATAAAAATTCTTGTTTTGTAGTTTTTTGTTTGTTTCAAGTATTAAGGCGTATTGCTTTATTTGTATTTCATCGATATTTGACTGTCTATTGGAGAATTTGTACGTTCGCCCGTCTATCTGCATAATATTTGTATGAAATATTTCATTTAATTTTGCTGTCACCTGATTTATCACCTTTCTTGTAAATTTGTTATACATTAATCTTTTAATTTTATTGATTTTTGCGTTTGCATTTTTAAACAAATTGTTTTTTATGTATGTATATATTCGTTAAAAGAGGTGTTGATAAACTGGCCAAAAGAAAAATTCAAATGCCACGAAATACAAATTTGTTGATTTGTTTAGTTTTTAAAAGAATGAATATAAGAATTCAAGTGGAGGTTGTTTTTTTTTTATCATTTAAATGAAACTTGTTTAAGATTAAGAAATTTTTTAAAGAAATTTTGAATTAAGTCATTTTAAAGGAAAGAATATATAATATAACAGTGTTTAGTTGACAGCTTTAAATTGAAGATTTATATAGGGCTTAGCTAAACCTTTAAGTGACTTAGCTATGTATAAACTTAACGCTTAAACTTAAAAATAAAAACATAATTGATTAAGTTCATTCACTGATTAAGTTCGTGACTCATTCGCGATAACTATGTAGTATAAATATAAATTTATATATAATTAAATTTCTTAGTAAATTACAATACAACTATTTAATTTTACAATATCACAATTTTTTTAAATCAAACAAAAAAACCAATTGATATATTTTATGGTTATTTTTCAATAAAAATCATGTTTCCAGAAGACATACCCAAACTTTCATATGCTTTCACATCAAGTAAATTGCTCAATTCCCTTGTTTTCACCTAATATTATTACTGTATTAAGTTTGTTTAAAGGCATATTGAGAGCAATTTGTTACGCCGATTAACTTAAACGTTTCATTATATTCAAGATTACTTTTTATGGGCTCAACAACTTTACTTAATAAACCTAAAACTGAATAAAAACAAAGCAAAGAGGAATAAAAGAAAGGAAAAAAACGGTGGAATCATCTTCCTACATAGACCCCAAAGGAAACTACATCTAAAGTTAAGCAAAAAAATTAGCAATTTATTTTGGTTTTGCAGGGTTGAAATCATAAAGTAGTGGTTATTTCTAATACCCATTCGTACTCATACAAACATATTTGTATTTCAATAAGAAGATGACAATAGCTTGCTAAAAAAAAAATTAAGCTCTTTTAAATTATTGGAGAATAGAAAAACCCAAAAAAATATTATTTTTGATGGTATTTAAAAACAAATATTAAAAATTTGTTTTAAATAAGAACAAAGACATAAAATTTTTTTTATAACCAAAGGATTCAAATTGAAATTATTTCTTATACCCACATTCGCTGCATATACACATAAATATATACAAGGACAAATAAAAGCTAAAGTCTGAATAATGACTGGGTGGTGTTAGTTGTTGCAAGATAGAATGATGATGGCAGTGCAAGTATTTAATCTAACAAATGATAATGGTGGCTGTGTTGCTGCTCTTAAACCAAACACTCAAATTCTAACTAATATTATTTTCATTTCTCAACTATTCCATTGCTTTTTATGCTTTCAATTCAATTCGATTTTTATACTTTTGCTTGATATTGGTGACTTGGTGGTTATAAAATATATTATCATTGTCTAATGCTTGTATTGTAGCTGTTTACCCACTAACTGCCCTTATAATCTTTTGGGATTTTGTTTTAGAATTTTCTTTTTGTTCTGACTTTTGAGGCATTAGCAGTAACATGCGTTGCCGACGCTGTGATACGCTTGGCATCAAGATTAATTTTAGATGAATAAAAAAAGACAGGGAAAAAATCCGCCAGCGCTGTGGAATAAAAACATAAAGGAAAGAAATAAGTCAAAATGATTAATGTCTTGAATTTTTCTTTTTGGTTCTGTTTCAGCTTTATTTTGAATACAAGATGAAAAACAATTTTTTTTTTGAAAAAATAAAACAAAATGAAGGCCAGAAAATATACAGAAATGAATATCTTCTTTTAAAGAAAATAAATACATCTTTATGTATATTACAAAGTTTTAAATTTCATATATAATATGTACAATGTGTTGTAGAATATATACTAATTTAATTACCTATATAAAATTAACCGTTGATTCCGACTTAAATATCTGTATGATTTATGAAGTAATTATCGGTCAATGTCCTTTAGAATCCACTTGTTTTATTTGATATAATTGTTTCCTACACAAATATATCTCCTCGATTTCCTGGGACAATTTTACAAGCTTACAATATTATTAAATAATTCGATTGCCCTTTGTCCGTCTGTCTTTTAAGTAAGCGATTGGGTTTTATATTTTAATAAAAATAAAAATATCTTATATTTAATTTATTTTAATATTATTCATTAATTTAAAAATCTTTTTGACATTTAAAACAATATTTTGTAAATAATGTAGTTTTTCTTAAAGTTTTTCATTTTATTTAAATTTTGTAGTAAATTTCAATTTGAGAGGGTAATGTATCATTTTTTGTTCATAGTTGTAATTCATATTGGACATGGCATGTGTTGCCATGTTTTTTCTTCTAGCTCATCCTAGTTCGTTCTCTTTCACTATAATAACTACACACATATACATACATTTCATCCATACAATGACTTTTTATTTTTCTGCTGAGATTATAAAACACAAATGGCATGCATCCCCGAAATCAGACGCAAATAGTCCGCACACACACATACTTAAACCAAACATGAACATTTTACAATTTCCCTTTAAATATGGCTGCTTAGACGACTAATGGTTGTTCTTGTTGTGTTGTTTTTGTTTGAAAAAAAGATGCCTGTTTGCCTGTTTAATAGTCATACATAGACATGGTGTTTGTCATTAAATGATTTACTAAATAAAAAAACGAAATATTTAGAAAAAGCCAAATTGTTTTGCAAAAAAGTCAAACATCCTTAAAGTTGTAATTTTCCTTATATTTCTTTGTTAAATCAACGAAAAGCCATTTGAAATCTATTTCTATTACAATTTCTAATAATTTTGCTGGCAGTAATGGTGAGATACTGAATAAAAAACCCCACCAGCATCAGCATTATCATTGTATACTTGGCATTATACTTCCATCACCAAACAACCTCCTCATCTTTAGCAGCAGCAGTTGAATCAGCAAAAATCCTCAAAAGAACGTTAAAGAAAAGACACCTTGCTTGTTTAGAGAGGAGCGCACAGACAAAATAGATTACATTGGTGCCAAGATTTATGGCTGTGATCAAGTATTTCCCGTTTTTTAAGTTTCTTATTTTTTTTATTTGTGTGTCTTGTATGAGATTTTTTAGTTTTCTGGTTCTTGTAATTTCATGTGTATTTAGGTTTTTCTTACATACAAATATTCCTCTAAAGATTGTTTCGTTGTGTTGTATCAACGTATTTTGTGTGTTCGAGTTGTAGTTTGTTTTTTATTCATCTACTATTTTTTTGATGTTAAAGATGTTGCAAGTGAGAAAAAGAATAATGTCTTTTGGGTGTATCCATAATATGTCGAAGTCGTAAATATTCCTACTCTAGTTTGGTACGATTTTAACAAGTCAAGAAAAAATATCTTTCAAGTAACATTTTGATGGATTTAAAGATGCCAAAATAGCACAACATTAATAAATGTTTGTGTAGTTTTTTTTATCGACTTTTTATTCTTTATTTTAACCGAATTTTAATTTTAAATTATAGAAAATTATAATTATGAACTTTTAAACTAAATATAACTTGCCAGATAATTAGAAATAATAAAATAAAAGTTATAGTGTAATAATACATATTTATTTCTTTAAATAAAAAAAATCTTAATTTTTAATAAACTTTTTATATCATTTAATGAGCCACATTAATTAAGCTAAATTAACTTAGGTTGTTATTTATAGTCTTTTTTGTCTACCCTTTTTCAATTTTTTCCAAGCGATTGTGTACCTATCATTTAAAAATTATATTTTGTGGAAATCTTATTTTCAGCAATTATATTACCAAACATATTTATTTAAATAAGTTATTATTTTAAAAATATTAATTAAAGTCTAAACTAGGCAATGCACAGAACGTTAAAAATTCTTTTCATTTTCCGAAAAAAGAACAACAACTAAAATCTTTTTTAGCTAAAAATTTGAAAAGTGTTGCCTATAAAACCTTTAGTTTCAAGTAAAATACTGAGCTCTACAAGGGTTGCTGAACTGTACTGTTGTTATTGTCTGTTGATAAAATTGTGAGAGAATGAATAAATAATAAAATTATAAAATAAAAAGGAAAACAAAATACTGCAGTGGTATGCATGTAGTACGTAATACATTGTATAACAAAGGATATTGCAACCATATTGAAAATTATTAGAAAGAAAACAGTTTCAAAAAATGAATAACATTTCCTAAACTGCTGCAGTTGTTAACTGTAGTTCTTTTGTATGGGAAATTATATATAAAAATAAAAACGAAAGGTGTTTCATGATAAATGTTTACGGTGCACAAATTATTTTATTCATAAATTTATGTCATATAGAAATTAAAGAGTAGCTATTCGTAGAACTCACAGGTAGTTGTAAGAAATTGAATAAGGTTAATATTTATTAAAATAATTTTGTATTTATATGATTTTAAAAATAAATTTCATATCTAATAGAACGTTTAAATTGTTAAAAAGAGCTTTCCACTTGATACCTAGTTGCCGCAATTAATAGCAGAAGCCAAAATTCGAATTCGCAAGTTTGTGATCATCGTACCACGCTTCATTTCGATCTTATTTTTCATGTTTTTAAAATCTACTACAGTTTTAAATATCAATATTTTGATATATTTGTAAATTATACGGGCTTTATTTGACCTTTAAATGTAGACGTAAATCTTTATACAAAAATGTATAAGGATATAATCATATTATATAATATAACCATATTTCATTTTAAATTATTTTTATTCTAAAGAAAACAAAACACAATTTTGATAAGCTGTCGACACGTCAAAAGTTGAAAATAACAGACGCGTTATAAACTATATAGTTTGCAACGCGTATGTTGCGTACTATATAGTATGCAACATTTTAAATGAGTACACATTTTTCAATATTTTTACAAACGTCAATAACGCGTTTGTGTATTTCCACCTAAAGAATCAATGAGTTGTACACGATTTTTTAAATGCCCAATAAAGAGACTTTTAGATGAGTAGATAATTTTAAATAATTGTTCGACAATTATAACCCGAATAATTTAATTTTCTTATTTATTTAGTTCTAGGTATATTCTTGCTACAAAATTTAGAAAATATGTTCTTATATCTTTATTTCACTTTCTTTCGAATTCTATTTGTATACAGGATAAACAAATAATATGTAGAGAAAAAATATCATTAATATTGTTATATAAAAAATAAAATAATACCTAAAGATTTCATATAAACTCATAAATCAATATCAGTTTCTAATGTTTTTCACAAACATCACTTCACAATAGAGAAAAAAGGAAAAGAAAGAAAGAGAAAAACTCAAATATAGAAAAATAAAACAACGTTTGAAACGTTTTATGATTTATTTACAAGAACTAGTCAATAATTCATAAAAGATGACAATAAATCTTAAAAAAAAGAAGAAAAAAAATAGATGCTCTTCAAAAACTACAAAAAAAGAACAACAATTTTTAAATTAAAATTTATATTTAAAGAATTTAGCTGCTAAAACAAGCACAGTGGGCGGTAAAAATATTTAAATTACAAAACGGAAAATATTATGATTGTTGTTAATTCTTTAATCCTAAAGAAAAAACATATTTTATCATATGTTTAATATTCAGTGTAATGGGCATGTGAAAAAATGAGCGTGTGATGTAAATATTGCGTAACATTTGCATATGACCTGGATGACTGTCTGCAGTCTGTTGCCTGAGGGTGGCATAAATGTCGAACAGTCAAGCCAAACCGTGTGTACTTTGATGAAAAGAATTCTTTGTTGTTTTTATTTATGTTTAAGTCATAAAACCATAAAAATTTGTATTTTTAACGGTAGCAACTGCTGAAAATATGAAATTATGAAAAAATATTTTGGTTTCGGGATTTTTTTCGTTGAAGTCTTTTGTTCTCCCGTTTTGTAATGTATGTATTTTTCACAGAAACACAGTTATAGTTTTGTTAATTAGAAATGCTCTAATTTTAGTCTGTTTTGCATATGATTTTTTTGTTATTTTAAGTGTTTTATTGAAGGCAAACAAATACAAAATATGACAAATTGTCAATTTGACAAAGGTTTTTTCTTTTATTTTTGACGTTTATAATTTTTATGAAATATTAAATATAGCAGACCCTGCCATACCATACCCATAGCAACAACAAATACTTGTGCAATGTTGGCGGTAAACGGCGAGTTGTTGTAGTTTTTTTTCTGTTGCAGGAAGTCTAAAAGGTTAATGTTTTCTTTGTTTAGTTAGAACATGTTGGCAAAACATGCAATAAAACATTTTCAAAATAATCAGTTTGAAAAAAATTAAAAATAAATACAAACTACAACTAAATAACAAGAATATGTCGCAAAAACATGGTTACAAACAAAGTCACACATGTCAAAGTTGGCACAAAATGACACAATAAAAGACACGTTCTTATTTTTGGGCTAAAAATTTTACAACAACAAAAAGAAATAGTTTAATTTGTAAACGAGTGTGTGTGTATTCTTTAAGTTTTTTTTTTTTAATTTAAGCTAAAATTCTTAGAATTTTTTGTTAGTTTGTTTTTCTTGTAAGTAGTAGTGTAAGTATTTCTTAAGAAAAAGCAAATAAATAATAAATAAATAAATATTTATTTGTTTAACAAGTTAAGAAACTTTTATAAAATTAAAGTCTTAATAACAAATTTATTTACATTTGAAACGAAAATTTTAATAAATTTTATATGGTTATATTTTTATTACCAACAAAAACATGGAATTAAGAAATTATAATGTTGGCAAAAAATTTCAATAAAGATACTTACAGAAAATAGACTAAGTGGTTCAAATCTACAAATCACATTGCGACTTATTAAAACTTAAGCAATTCATGAAAACATCGGTGTTTGATTTCCAATATTTGCTATAATAAATTACGTGGAAAGTTAGTTTAAATCGAATAGTTTTGCTGGGAAGGCGAACATTTCTTTAAGTGTATGTTAAACTTATGCTACGATACAATCAATACATAAAAATCACACCCAAATCTATAAAACAAAACATATCGATAGAAAAAATAGCAATTAAATGCTAAAACTGTTAACAATTAAACAACAAATGTCATAAAAAGTTAAACACACAAGACAAACAAAATATTAATACGCGCTTAAAAGAAACTGACATTTATATCACAAAAAACATGCAACATTGTAGCACCGACATACACGCACTCGTTAAGAAATTAATATTTGCAGCAACATAAAAAAGATAAAATTAAATAAATTAAACTTACGCAAAAAACACTAGAGAAAAAATATGAGTATTTACAAATAAGCTTTAAACACCAAGATGTTTATTTTAATATTTTAACTTTAGTCTAGGGAGACAACAGAAACTTATTAAAAAGTATCACGGTTTTAAGTTGACAGTTGTTTTTATAATGAACCTAACATCACATGGACACAATATTTTATGTTTGTGTTTTATTTGTTTTTTTTTTCTTTCTAATAATTTTAAATGATTTTTCTCCACGTACAACATAAAACAGTGTGTTTCTGTTATAAACAGAACGTGCAATAAATATAAAAATCAGCACTATTTTTGCATGCAGAAAAATGATTTGAATCCTATCATAATATGGTTGCAGTTGTCATTCAAATGATAAATTTAATGTAATATAACAGCGACAATTATATACATATATGATTATAGTAACCATTATATAATTAAAATTTTTATAATCATGTTTGATTATATTTTACTTCAAGTGTGAGGGAATGTAAAATTTATTGCAGATTTTATAAAGTTAAAATCATTTCGAATGCCGATCCAGTAAAATATTATCTTGTTATTATAGAAATTACTATTCAATGACTACATACTACCTGCATTACGAGGAAGTCTTTAAGTAATGATTGAATTATAATTCGATTTCTATTATTATTTTTTGCTAATAATTTGGATATATAATATTCATATTTTTAACAACCCGATAATAGCTAACTATATGGACACGCATTTCCTAGACTTTATTAAAATCTAATAATAAAGAAGACGACTTTTAAATACCCTAAGGTAATTTATATTATTTAGTTTAAATAGTAAAAACACATTTCAACTGTTTTCTTGAGCTTTTCTAAAATGATGAATAATATGACATTTTATAGTTCAAACTAAAATTTGAAGTTGTAGTGACCTTCTCCTATAGACAGCTATTAATAGTCTAATACTTGCTGCAAACACAAAGAGAAAATAACATAACTAGCAAAATAAATTACGTTACAAAAAACATACAGTAAGTGTTTATAACGTGTAAATTTGTTTTAATGTTTAGTTTGTACAACATAAACTTAATTGTATAAGTATGTTGCATGGACGTTGACAAACCCCTTCCATACCGTGCACTTACATACATGCATAAGTACTTCGTAACGTGCACGTTTGTAAATGAATTTCTCGAAGTTGCAGTCACACACAGACAGGTGGTTAGAACTTCATAAATTTCTACTTGTGATTATTGTTTGTAAAAAACTTCAAATAAATTGCAAAAACATTTCATTCGTCTTGTGGCTAGTAGCGCTGGTAAAAAGTTTGCATCCGCCATTAAACATTTAATAAACTATTTTATATGCATTTCACATCGTGTCTTTGTGTTATTTGTTGAGTCATAAAATGTTGACTTATTTCTTGAATTGACAAATTCTATTGTCACTTCTAGATTGTAGTTGCGAGGATTTTTTTTCTCTATATACATATACGAATTATTTTTTATTTCAGATCACCTACGCATGTTGGCTGATGATTTTTTTATTTGCTCTATTTGAGTTTCAGTTTTGCCTGCAAGATTTTAGATTAAGTCGTTATAGAAAGAAATATTTAAAATGCGACCATTAAGCATTAGACAGCTTTGATTGTAGACTATAGATAATAAATTGGCTATTTAGAGAAAAAATATAGAAATAAGTATAAATAACAAATACATGTAGACTAAATTACAAATGTTTATGGATGAATTAGAGCTTTTAAATAAGTGTTTCTGACAAGGCTTTAATTCTGAATATTTTATGTTTTATACTTTTTTTTAGATAATTTAAAACATCTTTCAAACTGTAAAGGAATCGTTGGGATAAATAAGGTAAGTTTTTTTGTTTATAAATACCTTAAAAATAAAATATTTATATTAAAACTTTATTTAAAAACTTTTTTATTTAAAATACTCAATTTATAATTGAAAGTTTTTAAAGTTTTTTTCACTTCCTCAATAAAAAATTTGAAATTGAAACAGTTTCAAACTTTAAAAATTAAGCAAAAACTTTTTAACCCTCTTTGGTTAAGGAAAGAAATGGAACACATGTGTCCTCTTTATCATTAACATAAAATCACTTACAACAAAACAATGAAAAAGCCCCATGGTTTAAGAGAAGCTTAAGGGAGTTGATGTTAAGAAAATCTGACAAACAAAAAATACAAACTGCTTACAACCCTAAGCAGTTGTAGAGCCTACATACAACAGTTGTGGTTATAAAGCATTCAAAACAGCAACATACGCGTGGCAATTGTGTGGCAAAAGTTATATGAAATTTAGCTGGGAACTACAGGGGGAAAGTCTTAAAGTTACGAATGTAGAAAATATATAAGAATTACATTCTTATCATTATCAACGGTAACAGCAGACAATTTGAATTTTTTGCAGCTCTGAGTTTCGCTAGCTTTTTTCTCTATGTTGCTAGAAGATACCACACCAACCAACATTAAAACAAAAAAATATATATTTAGGCTCAAGCAAACTGTGAGTCATTTACACACAAATAAAGTGAGTTTGTTAAATTATTTTCAAAATGAAAATGTTTAACAGGAGGGGATCCTTTTAACGTTTCTTTTTCCATTGCCAATTTTATTTAAGACCTAAATTCATTCATGCGTTACACACAGCAGTCTGATAAAACCGAATCTAGATAAAAACGAAAACCAACTTTAGTTCAAAGGCTCAAAGGAAAGTTTATTATTTAACAAAATTAAAGTATGAGAAAAAAAAGGGAAATAAAATAAACTCTAGTACATAAATTAAATTCATCTGTAAAAGAAAACATTTATTTATCTATCTTCTTAACTATCTTTTAGTAAGTTTCTCTAAATATTTTCAAATTGAATTTAATTCAAATGTCTAGATCTGGTGAATGAAAAATTTATCAAAAAATTGTCTCTGACTTTAATTTGGAAAGTGTGGAGACATGTTTTTTTGTTTTTGTTTAAAAAATATTGTAATTTACCCTTAACTATAAAATTAAGGTCACTGGGTGTGACAATTTCCTTTTTTGGCTCAAACTACTCACACATACAAACTTGCTTTACACATACAAAATAAACAAAAGTTTTATTTACAGTTATAACCTCTCTTCCCCCTTTCTCACTCATCATCCTTTGTTTGAAAAGCAGCAACAAAACTTTAGAATTAAATCATTTTTCTTGCATGTGTACGAATGAATATTGTGTGCGTGTTGCTTGCCCTGCAGTTCAAGGTGGCAATTAAATAAATTTCCATATGCAAATGTATCAATGATTACCAATCTTTTAGGGCTAGCTTTTAGCAAGTTATTCAAAATGTGTGTGTTCTAGGAGAATGTTAATTATTGGTCACTGGCAGCGATTCCAATTCAGTTCGATCAAAAATATACATAAATATAATTGAGTCTGCAATCTATTACTTGTGGTATATAAAAGACCTTTCAATTACATACCCCAATCTCTTGGCGGTACTAAAGTGTTTCTGCATTACCATGCACTATGTTCAGACGACCACTTTTTTGGACAAATTTTATTTGTAGGCCATACTAAGTTGCTTTTTTTATTAAAAAAATTAAATGTAATTCCGAATAAAGATTTTTTAGATTATTTTTTCAACTTAAGCAAAAAAAAAAAACAAATTAAAAAATAATATTGGATATGAAAGATAGAAGGAAATACTTTAATAATTAGCGAAAAAATGGGTAACGTAAAACATAGATGTTTGGTATAAATCTCCAATTTCATATAATATTTTAAAAAAGGTCCGACCTCTTCCCAGTATGAAACTTTAAGTATCTGTTTGTTTGAAATAGTAGAATTTTTTTCCGATTTTCGTTAAATATTGCAGATTAAAAATTTAAAGTTAGATAGCATTGCTTAATTTTATTAATAACTCAAATTTATTGTTCAATTCACAATCGATGTTGTAGCGTTGAATGCGTTGTATGTCAGCAGCTGCTACAATAGTCATAACAATGTTGTTGGTATTTTCTATGCAAAAGCTCTATACAACTCATACGACAATTTCTCATATGTTTTTCGAATGTTGTAAGAAATTTTAGTGTTGCCAATTGTGTATTTCAACATATAAAGAAAAATTCAAACGATTTTAGCATAGAAAATGATAAAGTGGTAACACTGAAATCAAAAACAGACAGCTGTTTACAAAAACAAAAAAACTAAAATTTTATTAAATACAGTTTATTTATTAGTTTAAAATGTGGAATAAAGAAAATAAAAGAATTGAAAATTCAAAGAAATTAATTTGGTTTATTTTGCATTTTTAATTAATTTAATATTTTTTGATTTTTTTTCTTTTGACATTGTTATGTGTATTTGTTTTGATTGTTTTTTTTTTCATTGAGAACATAAACTTATGACTTGCACTGTTACTAAACTTTAGTAGGTACAATATACAACTTGATTGTGAATTTAACATATGTTTTCGAAAAATTTGAAATTTATCTAAAGGTTTAAAATAATTTTTATCATTGAATTTTAAGCAAAATAGATCTAGTTAGAACACCATAAAAATATTTTTTGGACACATTTTTATTTTTTTTTTTTTGAAAAAAAAAAAAAAAAATAGTGCAATGACTAAAAACTAATTTTTAGTATAATTATAAATTATGTAAATAATAGTAGTTAGAATTTTGGAAAAAGTTGCTGTCTAAAAGGAGGTTCTTGACTCCTTATTAAACTGTTGGAAGTAGTATAAAGTATATATATGTTTGTTTTTATGTAAAGGACCTTATTCCATGTAAAACTTTAACAAAAAGTTAAACGTTTTTTTCGTATATTTTGTTTGTAAAAGTATACAAACGCAACGGCTCAATGTTTTGTATTTCGTTTTTTCCATTACCGCCTGCTGTTTTGACCGTTTTTTTTCTTCTTTTTTCTGTCCATATTACCACACCATTTATCATTTTTAGTATATAAAAACATCAGCTTTTATTTATATTTTTTAACATTTTATTTGTATATAATTGTATACAGGGTCAGATGTAAGAGTAAAGTAAGTTATTCAATTGAGTTTGAAATCGATTAGTAACTTTGTTAATTTTTTTGTATTTTACATGTTATTTTGGTACTTTTTAATAATAGTTTGTCTATTTAAGACATTCCTTAGGAAAAATGTAGGAGCAATAATCATCTAATTTGTATTTTAACATTGTTTTTACCAATTCTATATGTTTTCAAACAATTTTCTCATTACCCAGTATGCTACACCCACAAAATTGTAGTTGGTAAAAACACACACGATACAAAAGGAAACCTGCAGTTTATAACCAAATCAAGTTATATTAACAAAATTTAATCAAAAAATATTTTTTGTTTTTGAACTGCTATAACTGCGTGATGCTTTAACATTTAATATTTCTGTTTCATTTAAAAAATTTTGTGTCGTGTTATTGTTAATAACTTATTTAAAAAATTGTTTGATTAAAATCCATTTTTTTGGGGAGCGAAGGAGTATTTAAAACGAGCAACAAAACAAAAAGGGAATATAAAGGTGTATAAGTGAAAATAAAGGGTAGTAGGAGTTGTAAAGAAATGTGCGTTTGACATTTGTTTAGGTTTTCTTTTTCTGACACGTTACTTGTAACATGGAAATTTTCATACAAAATTGTATTACCGCCCTTGACGTGATTTATTATTTATTAAGTGTGACATGAAATATTTTAGTTTTTTTTTTTTTTAATTTTGTAAATTTTACTTTATACATAAACAGGTTTAATTTTTTAATTTAGTTAAATTTTTTTATATTTTGTCGAGAACTGCATCATAATATACATATTATTAAAAACAAGTTGCAAAAAGTGTATGTTAGTGAAAACCCCCATCAAACTGACTTTAATTTATGATTTCAGTTTGAGTTGACGCTGGCAGTAAAAACCACTTGTCTTGTTGTTGTAGCTTGGTTTATATGTTTGGCGGTTTGGTCACTTTCGCCAAAACTTTATTATTAATTGAAAAGGGAAATTCACATTTACTCAACCAAGTTGACGACTTTTGATTTAAATACCCTGACTCGAACGGTAGTTTTACTAAAAATTATGAATTTCATTAGGAAAAAAAAAAAAACAATGTTAAGTGTCTTCTCTTTGTTTTACTTTTCATTTTAAAAATACCCAACTAAATATTTAAACAATAAATTTATTTGAAAATAAGGGCCAACTGTATGTAGTTTTTATGCATTGAATGTATATAATCGTTATTGAAATTGTACATGATAACAGCAATTTGGTTTGATCATAAACCATATTTGCCTAGTATTTGAAAACACGGCAAGAAATTGTTATTTATGCATAAAAATTCAACAATAAACAAATTTGATTGTTTTCCTTAAGCTGTCATCAGGGCTGTGTTTTTCAAGTTAACTTACTGAAGACAAATAAAAAAATATGTAAAGTTTTGAATGTTTAATTTTAAATACATATGTATTTTAAATGGATATTGCTTATCGATTTATGTTAAAAATTGCTTTTATTTATAAGGTTAATATTATAAAATTCATATTATTTACTTTTCAAAATTTTTATTATTTAGATTTTAGAAAATTACAGCTCTGACTATTATAAGACTATATGGCATTATTACAATTGAAAATAAACTCAATTTCAAATTGTTCAGACAATGTTGCTGACTTTGGAAAAAATGCACAAAACTCAATCATGCAAATTTATGTTTAGTTGTAAGTGTAAAAAATGTCTTCTTCTATAAAAAACTCCATAAACCAAATACGAATATTTCTAAAATTGACTTGTATTTTCTGAGTTGGTTATGTATTCAATATACAAATACGAATTCAAATGTTTGTATATATATTGCAGTGTTTAGATTAAAAAAAAACAGCCCCCACCTATATGAAGACTTGTGTACATATTTGTAAATCTACATGTACATGTATGCATCTGTATATATTTTTATGTATATAATACATACAGAATTTCAAAGGAATTACATTTACACTCTTATTACCAACTTATTAAAAAAATAATTAGAAATTTTATTAATCTATATAACGAAATTAATTTTAAAAGAACTATTTTTTTACACATTAATTATTACTAATAATATGTTATATAAATACTTTCTAATTCATTAGTGCTCTAGCTCGTGAATCTATAGGAGTTGTTTATAACTTATGTGAAATACAACGACTACTTTTCCTAATTACTTGAACCGTTTGTTATTTTGTAAGTACTTTCCCCAATGATATCATAGTGTTAAAATAATGACTTTAAATGCTATTGTGTAAGAAAATTTTAGCATTTTAAGCCTTAACATCGTAATAAAAATTTTTGCTAAATAAAAATTTAAATATAAATAAATATTACTCCATTAGAGTCCTGGCTATTGCCGGTATACACACATGCAAACTGACTTTGTTAAAGTGTGAATTTATGTGGGAAATACAGTTTGTTCTTGTTTAGTTATAAGCTTTTGCAGCAAAATGATTTAAAATCGTATGTAAATTTTTCAGTGAATGACATGTGGTGTTGCATTTTTGTAGTTGTTATTGGTACTGACGCCAGTTTGCACTATTTTTATTTATTTATTTTTGTTTTTAAAAGGGTCTAGTTGTTTTATTTTATTTAAAAAAATAACAAAAAATAATAATAAAATAAAACAAGCAAGCAAAGACCATATAAAAATACTTAAAAAAATGAAAGGACCATATAACGAAAATTAGCGCAACAAAGTTAAATAGCGATATGTTGATATAATTTAAATTTCTCCCACTGTAAATATTTTATTAATTAACAATAAAACAATTCACAATAGTATCGTGAATTATGGAGCAGGGGTTAATTATAATTGTATTATTGTTGTGTTAACAATATCATAATGAAACAAAAAATGTCTCACTGATTTCTGTTGCAATTTTTACAAGCAATAAACACTCAATTAACAATTTAAAAATTAATTTTTCATAAATTTTCACAATATCGCATTATGCAAAACAAAATTATACAATTTATATGTAACGCATAATTGCGAATGAATAAACTTCAACAACTACAGCAACAACAAACAAATCTAGCACTTTAACATTTAAAACATTTCAAAAGGATTTACATATGAACAGATTTTTATATATTTCGCCTGTTGTTTTTTATTTATTTCATCATCAGCTCCATTGCACAGGGTATATGAAGGTGATTGGAAGCTCCGAACAGAAGGGAGCAAAAATTATAATTTTCATCCTGACCCTTGTTGTTGCAAGTTGTAGTCTACGGTTGAGCGTATGGTATGTGTGCACTTTCTGCATGAATACATTTTTAATTAATATTAAAAATATGTAGAGAAAAACGGAAAAACGTGGAATGTGCTTTTCAGTCCTATGAAGATGAACGAACGCACTTGTCTTTTTTTTACTCGTATGTATGAGTAAATATAATGTATGTATGTACATATTTTTTCCATTTTGCAAAATTCATTTGGAAAAAAGCTGAAATAATGAATGTTTATTTTCTTGTTTATTTTAACCTGTATTTGTGATTTAATTTATGTAATATAAAAAATTTTACATTTTATAGGCTTTGTGTAAAACAGTGGAACAAGTTTGCTTTAATGATTCAAAAATAAGAATAAATAAATATTCAATAATCAAATAAATACCTTTATAAAAAATACTTAAAAATCATTGAAAACTACATTATAATATCCAAGGAATAGGATTTACAATTGGGGAATCCTAAAGAAATCTGCAAAATGTTTGCTTAGAGATTTATTAGAAAAATTACCATAACAGTTCGAGAATAGTATTTACAATTCTGGTTTACATTGTAAGCAAAGTCAAGTTTTAATAAATTCAATTTTATGTAGTAAATTCAGTTTCTTTTGATGATTTTGGTTTTTATTAAAAATTTTCGTATAAAATTTGTTCAATAAACCTTTGATAAATGTTTATGAATAAGACAGTTAAATATTATAAATTAAGTGCAAACGTTTTTTAACATTTAAATTCACTAATTATGTGTCTGACATTGCATTTTTCTTGTCGCTGGCAAAAATCACTACAAATTATTATTAAAAAATTGATGCAAAGAAAAAACGGTCGTTTATTTGTTTTAATTTATATTTATCTATAAATTTATCATGTTCTATCTGTAGTATATCGCACTGTCTGTCCCAGGGTTCATTAATTCATTCATACATTTTAACAAATGTAATTTTTGTAGTTCACACATTTTACATTTTTTGTTGCATTTTTTCTTTGGCAAATTTATGTTCTTGCATTTAAGGTTTATGAAAAGTGCAACAAAAAAATTAATTCGCTCGTATACACATAAAAACAAAGTCATGCATACGCTAATGTATGCGAATTTTACATACAAGAACAAATACATCCCTGCAGTTAGGCGCAACTGTCCCGAACTAGTGATTATTCTATAATATTACCACTACAATATACTTTAATTAAAAATGTTCAATGGATTCCTCAAGCGAGCACTTTGGTTTGTTTATAAACTACTTTCCTATATAAAGTACTTTTTTAAGCTTATTTGGATATGTTTTTGTTACTGGCGACTGCTTTGGATTTAAGTAAATAGTTTGGTATTTGGGAAAAATGCTGTCAAAAATGTCTTTGACTCCTTATAAAACTGCTGGTTGTGTGTGTTGAAATGCTACTTTTGGGTTATGTTAATTATATATACCCCGAGCGGAGTTGCATAAATATACATATTTTGCATTTGCCACAACATACTCATTCAAAAAAAAAAAAAATATTGCCAGCTTTTAATATGCTGTTGCAACAACAGAGCAACATAAAGTAGCACCAAAAATATACAAATAAAGAACACTAACAACAACTGCTGTAAAAACAGCCATAATTTTCCAATTAAGCGAAAATGAGCGATTTATTTGCCATGAAATCAGTGAGAATTACCGATAAAAATCTCTTGATTTTTATGTATTTGTAGAGTTGTTGTTATTGGACGAGTAAATAACTTGCAACAAACGTAAATACAACACAATTGCATTTACATATGCGAACAATTGTTGATACACATATGTAGTAGCAAATACTCCACATTGACACAAGAAACAAGAACAAATTTCGTAAAAACTGAAAGATTGCGTTGTTGTTATTGTTTTGTTTCTGCGCACGCGTACGAAAAGTCTCACAAAGTTTTTGCCGCCTAAAAGTGTAGGTGTATGAGGAGAGTTTTTTTCTTCGTATCAACAACAATCACAATTTGGAGAGTCCATTTTAACCTCAAATATTTGAAACATCCATTCGATGGTGTCACCACAAGTTGGAATCGCAGTTTTTTTTTTAATTCTTAATATTTTTCATCGTTTGTTTTGCAAATTTTATGTATTGCATTAACAAAGTGCAGTCTCAAGTACTAATATGCATACATACATGTATTTTTAAAGTAGACATTTGTATGTCTGCCACAGTGGAACGTACTAGAATACTAGTAGAAAATACATAGTTTAAAATGCTATTAATTCTTCTAAGTAATAATAACCTCAGAATACAATAATACCGTCGATCATTGAACCTTATAGCATATTTGACACTTTCGATGTATGTATATAATTAAATATATACATTTTAATATAACTTAAACTACTTCCTGTATTCTCTTCTACTTAATTCACATAAAATATTTTCTTTTTACAATTGTATAAGCAATGAGTATGTTTCAGGTCCTCCAAAAATGTGAGATTCATTACATGATCAATAAATAAAAATTGGTTATATATATATTAAAAATTTGCATGTGGATCAGCGCGGATCCACAAAGAAAAAACAAATTTTTCCCGAACGTAATGTATATTATATAAAACAGATAATCCATAAAACAACAAAAATAATATCGAATTCCAAAAACGTTGAATATTATTTATATTATTATTATACTTAATACTGTTTCAATCTAGCAAACTGTGATAAATAGTAAATAGATAGAAAAGGATTATACGGCCATAAAAAAGTTATATTCCAATTGTATTGGAAGCCCACAATACATATAGACTATTAATTTTGCTCCACTGTCGCATAAATATTGAAGTACAAATTTACAAAACCCCAGTGAGGGTGTTTATATTTACTTCTGTTTGTTTGGTCACTGGTTTAAATTTAATTTAAATGTAACTTATAAAATAACCAACAAAAAAACTACAATTCTCTAAGGACAAAAATTAAATTATATTAGTAGACAAACCGACAGACATATAGAATAAATGACATAAAGTATATATTTACAAAAATTTATAAAAAATATTTGTTTGCAAAATGCCCTTTGCAAAAAAAAACAACAAGAACCATAGAGATTGTTGTTATTGTTACGAGTCGGGGGACTGCTACCGAAACGGAATTTTGTAACAGTTGCATAAATAATGGAAAAATAAAAATTTTGTGGCAGCAAGACAACAAGCACTCACAGCAAAGCCAAAAATACAAAACCAAAAAAGCGTAGAGAAAAACGCGCGCGTCTGACTCGACGACAACATTTGTTTTGAATGGTCTCTGTGGCATCATGCTGATCATAGTGGAATACCAAACAGCGCGGACTGAAACAACCAACTAACGCAAAAATGCAAATAAAAAAACATACAAAAATTTTATTCATACATAGTGATGTGCATATGTATGTATGAATAAGCATGGTGTGTTTTAGTTGTTTTTATCATTTAATTTGCTTAAATTAATACAGAAAAATTAAGCCTCATTCAAAGCCTCGCTCTATACGTATATTCATGCTTGTATTCTTATGTTGCATGCAGCTGCCACTATAATTTTATGAAAAGTGTTTGACCTTTAACAATTAAATTAAGAATATAATTTATTTAAATTTTAAGGATTTTATTTTCGAGATTTTGTTTTTTCTCTTATGGAATTAAATTCATTGTCAAATGGTTAAAATCGATTTTTGTGCCTTTTTTTGTTTTTAAACGAAAATATAAAAACAACAACTACCTATACTATAACAACCGAACCAAAAACATGCTCCATTTTCTGTTGTTATTATTTTATGATTTATGGTTGTTCCAAAAATCTACATTGCCATGTTGTTTTATTATTGTTGTAGCTGTTGTTGTACAGTTTATATACAACCATGTTCATTTTACCACCACCATAAGGCCAACACATGTGATGTGTAGTTCTGATGATAATACTGATGATTCCTATTCAAATCCAACACTTCCTTTGCCTAGCTAGCATGCCTGTTTTGCTACCTACCACATTCACCACCACCATCAACACCTCTAACTATGTCCTGCCACTTACCACCATTTTGATTTACTTTTTAACATATGATATTTTTTCGTTTTGTTTTTCTCTAAATATCAAATTTCAATATCAAGTTCTTAATTAATATTCTTGGAAATGAAATCCTTACAAATTGCTAGGATTATGGAAAAAATAATGCGTAATATATCATGGTAAGTGCCACGTACTGCCACTCACACCTCATAATATCACTTTTCAGGTTTTCTTTTTTCGAAATAAAAACCACCCTGTACTCTCTTGTATTTCTTTTCTCTTGCGGTTTATATACCGCACCCCATTAGACCAAAAAGAAATAAAGCTGGATAGTCGGAGTAGTAGTAAAAGTAAAATAAACAAATGTAAAAAACATAATAAATGAGTTGAATTTACGCCACAATCCAAAATGTATGCAGTGACAACATGCGAGTTCATTGATTACGTAGAATGACCACTTTATCACGCACTTAGTCCGACAGTCAGTCACTTACACATGCACGCATATGAATATACACATACAATTCAAGAAATTAAAGTAGTATACGCACAGTGCACTATGGGCCATAGGAAACTCTTTTTAATAATGGCAAATATTTAAAAAATGTAGAATGATTAAGTTAAATTTTAGAATTTGGAATACCGATCTAAACTAATTCTTTGAAAAATTGTAAAATAAGTCCTTAAGGGCATTGTTAAGTCGACAAAAGCACATAAAAATATAATCGGCAGACCGAAACTTGAATCTAATACGATGACTTGTTCTTATTCACAGTAAACACATTGTATCTGATATGAAGAGATTAAACCATAAACATACTCGGACAACGAATTAAATTCCAATGATATTATGTATAAGATGTCTTATATTTATCAACATTTAATCCAGCAATCTTCTCATTTGTCCGACACACACATTGAGGACTTTCTTTTCCTTTACACCCAGGTGGGGGAAAGATTCATAGAGTTAGAAAGGGGACACCAAATTAATTCAGCAATGTTTTTGATTTTAGACTTAAATGCTTTACAATATTTATTATTTATTTAGAGAGGTGAGAAATTTTTAGATGTCAGGTATACATAGAAAATTATTTTATAATATTACCAGCCATTGTGCAACGCACTATGGATAGGTGCGTGTATATAATCAAAAAACACACCTTATCCTTTTGCAACACAGACACACAAAGGTGTTTTCTCCATAATTACAATGAATTTTTCAAAAGGCACAAAAAACTACCTTGTTCAACAGACTAGACTGATGTAAACAATTTTAACCAGGCATCCAACTAAACCTAAGAGCCTTTAAATGAAATCCCTGAAGTATGACACTTTTCTACCAATTTTTCTACAGTTGCTACATTACTTGATTTAATTTTGTTGTGTGGAGATATTGCTAACTTTTCAAGCTTATAAATGAACTGGCGCCCAATGTTAAAAAATATAACTTAAGGGTTTTCAGCCCAAAATGTTGACCATTACCAATGCTATATATATGAATGTATATATTTTGAAAAGTACGAAAGTATGTTTTTTTATTGTTATTTTTATGAAACATCCATTTACTATAGAATATGTAGTATGTATATTCTCTAGTCCGTAGAAGCCATGTGTTATATTTTCCATATATTTATACATTTACTTACATTTATATTAATATAAGGAGTGCGTACAAAAATAATAAAACATAAATTTTTCTTTGAAAATTGTTTGTCATATCAAATAATCAGCATGTAAGTATAAACTTTTCATTGTAAGTGTCTGATCTTCGTTTATCTTGGTAAAGAACAGAGTCGCGATCTGATTATGAGCTTAGGTTTTGTTATGTTATGGGTAGCTCGCGATTAAACGGGAACACTTTGAGATTGGCTCTACCGGTACTTCTAACAAATATGAGTAAATTTATTCGTGATAAAAAATTTATACTTAGTATTGTTTAAATATGTATTTACGAATACGAAAATATTTATACTGCCTATTTAGCATACTTTAAAATTGAAGCATATTTTTATTTTATGCGCACTCCTTATGTATGAAAGTATGTTTAAAAACTCTCATATATGAAAGTGTGTTTGTGTATGTGTGACTATGATTAATTACTTTTGCATAAATTTACATAAAAAAATTGTACAACATTGTGAGCCAACCAAACAACCAACCAATGTAAAGAGTAAAACCCAGGAATATCAAAACAACGTCCTGTTGTCTACACATATACAAACATAAAATCGTTCCCAGTCGTTCACGCTTTTTCCATTACAACAAATTCGTACATAATATCTGTGATTGTGTGCTTTTAGACCATCATCATGATTATCAACATTGTAATCGTCATCATTATTATCATCATTGGTAAAATTTGTAGGGAAAATGATGATCAGTTGATAGAGAATGGGGTGAAAATTGTAATTGCAACGTAGACATTTGCATACAAGCAATATACTGCTCACTCCCTTTCACAATTTGTTTTTGTTTTTTTTTTTTTTTTTGCTTTAATTTCATTTATAATATTTTGTTTTTTTTCATTTGCAGCCCCACCGTCATTATCATTATCCGTTGACATTATGAAATATTTTAACCAAGCTCTGGTTTTCGTATTGCTTGTGCTGTAGTGTCTTTTTATGTGATTTTTTCGTTTTCATATAGTTTTTAATGCACGGAAGGAAATTTATACTCTGTTTGTACACTTTTTGACAAATTTTTATGAGCGCGAATGTAAAATATAAAATAAATAGTATTTACATTTTCAATTACATGAATTTTTAATTTCGAAGTTTGAGTTGGCAACTACATGAACACTGCATAATTTACACAATATGAAAATGGGTTAAAACGATGAAAATCCAAAAAAGCAGGAAAATATAATGTATACGAATTAAGAAAAAGATTAATTACACGGGTGTAAATTTTAAAGGGTTCTGCTGCTTATTTAAGATTAAAAATTTGTATTTTTAATAAAAAATTAAATCTTATTGAAACTTATTTGTACTTTCAGTGATAACTCCACAAATTTTTTTGCAAAACTAATTAATTAAATCTAACAGATACAAACAAAATAATTGTTTTTTTTTTCCTTAAGCTTGAGATATATATTAAATCTAATAATCAGAGCTTTAGTAGGAATTTTCACTAATTTAAAACACCCTTTACAATAATACAACGCAATGCCTTTACATTCTTACACTAAATCGTTTTAAGAAATTCATGCAGACAGCATAATTTAAACAAAAACTTGTTCAGCCTGAAAAATCCTAAAGTTTATTTAGCTTTTCGTATTACAACATTTTAACACAAGGGGTGAATTTTGAATGACCTTGGCATCCAACATCTACCACTTACTAAATACATACAGACATACAATTATTCAAACTATGACAAAAACATAATTTAAATACAAAATGTTCGTTATACAAAACTTCCGACTTCCGAGTATTTACATTCATAACCCGGCAGTTTCAAAAGTGTATTTTATTCCCGTTTATAATTTATATGTGCATATAGTATATTTATTAATTTTTGTGAGAAATGAATCGTAATTAAGTAATCTTGAATATAGATATTTGTGCATTTTAATTTTGAAAGTAGTAACTTAATTTAAAGGCTTTGTTGTGCTACTTAAAAATAAGGGACAGTCTTCCAGTATTGTTGAGTTCACACTTACTCATGCTGTTCTTGTTCTGACAAAAATGTTTTGTATTAAAATCTATTCTATCAAATACAGACTTTTTACAACAAAAATAAGCACATGCATGTAAAAAGAATAAAATGTACAAAAAAAAAGAGGAAAGAATATTTAAAATTATGAACCAAACTCAATCAAGCATTTGTGGTAAAGAAGTTTATTAGAGTTTTTCCCTTGGCTAAATAGATGGTAATCCGGGAAGTTTTAGGCACAAGAGGAAACCATGCATGCAAATGTATGTTTTAACGCCTGTGTGTATACTTTAAAGAAGTATGAGCGTGTATATTGCTAATTTACTAGACAGCCGTACGCCTTTAAACCTCAGAGCTCATATATTATAAAATACAACAAAACATTTGTTCTTTTTTTGTTGCTTCAGCCAGGGCAAGAACATGTTGTGACACTAAATACGGGCTGTTTGTATGCTTTCCATTTTAGTATCTTTTGATTTTAGTCTAATTTTAAAGAAAAGAAAAAATCGTATTCATTTATTCACCCTTTTTCATATACTTTGATTTTAATTTGTATTTGTGAGCATATTTGATTGGAGTGTGTTAGTGTGAAGTAAATTTTAAAATATAAAATAGCATACTTTTAGGAATTTATTTTTTTTGGGGTAATTTTACTTGTATGTTTGTAAATAACTTTATGTTGGTGTTGTTTAAACAACATATACATATATTCTTATTTGCATGTATGTACAAAAATCATGTTTAATATAAATATGTATATAACACTTCTATGTGTGTTAAAACCAGGAAAATAAAGGCGAATACAGAGAATATGTTGTAGGTCTTTTTTATACGAGTTTTTAATTACAAAATTAGTTTTTCCGTTTTAAACCACCTCTAATTTTCAACAGCCACGCCAAGGTTGTTTATGAGATTTTTTAGAGAAATTTTATATCAGTGTAACATAAATGAAATGAGATTTTGCTTAAAATATATGAAGTCTACTTTTAGGAAAATTAAAGATATTATTTATAAACAAAATATTTTTTTAAACAATTTATAAATAAAAATTTGTATGAAATATTATTACACAATGTGAATAAGTGCACTTAACGAATCACTGAAAATCAGTTGTAGTACTCGAGTATTCAACAAAAAAATTTTAGGCGCCACAATTAAAAATGCACACCATGTGTTTGCAACTTCTTAATGTATCTTGACTAAATTTAGCAAATTATTACACCTTATTTGTGTGCGTTCGCTTGTTGTTTTGTCTTCAACCTGGTTTTCCTGGAACTTACTAATGCATATTTATAACTTAAACAATTTACTTTATTTCTTTTTATAAATTATAAATTGTTACATGTTTATATGTGCTATATAGTAAATACTTAGTTATGGAATAAATTATGTTTGTTTTCGAGAGAAAAAACCAAACAATCGAAAAACTTTTAAGTAAAACATTTTAAAAACTTAAACGGAAAAATTAAATTAACACTGACTTAGTGAAGGAAGAAAACAAGTCTTATATTTATATGTGAGTGTTTTAAAAGCCGCCTTAAAATCATACAAGTCACACTAGTGAATGTGGAAGTATATCAGCAGCAAAAATATACCCTGTAGATCAGGAAGGCTGTATCCAACAAGTGATTTTAGCAATCAGTTAAGACGAGCGCTATTTATGAGATTAGTTATTTTAATTTGTGCTTAATTGATAAATCAAAGACAAATGATCAACTGAACTACTTTGTGTATTAAACGCCTACTTATCTAAAAATTACTTAGGGCAGTAAATTGTCTGATTAACTTCCCATTATATGGGGTGGAAACGTGTAGTAAATCTGCAAGGTATTAAAAAAGATACAAAAATAGTTAAAATGCGTCTTTGGCTGAATGTGCGTGACACAATTTGTGTGAGTTTGATGTTGTAAGAAAGAACTAAAAAGAAAACATGTGTAGTTTATGGCACGTATGCACTTTAAAGTCTTTACAATTACAATATATACATATATATAATTAATTTTTGTAATGCAATTATGAAAATTTTTTTTTTTTGCAAAATTTCTTTAATAACGGGTGCTTGCGTTTTGCATAATACAAATTATAAAATTGTTATTATAAGAATTAATATAGGAAGTATTTATTACATGTTAATAAATAATATGAAAATACCGGAGTGTCCGTTTGGCTCTGGGTGAACTTAATGATGTTGCGAAAACCTTACAGATAGAGTACTGTAGATCTCTAATTAATTTTGTTAAAAAAATCTACAAATTTTTAAATTCTTTAAAAATTTAAATTTTGTGGTCATCTGTAAAATGTTAAAAAAAACATAATTTATATTCTTTCACTAAAATTGAAATTAAAAATATTTCACAGAACTTTGGAAAAAACAAGTTGGTTTAAGAAGATACAAAAAAAAGCACTAGTAATACAACAGACATTCATCCTTTTAAGTCAAATTACAGTATTAAAATATTCATTGTTTGTAGAACCATTTACATGGTCCTACGTTCTCGTACAAAATTAAGTAACAAACAGCCAACAAACAACAGCATCAAAAGAAGCAACAACAACAACTACAACAAGAAACTAAAACAGAAGTGACAGTAAAATATAAACTTTCCTTTACTTTCGCACACACATTCGCACTTCGTGTAACACAGAAAGGACAGACGGACACTTTTGTTGGCATACAAGTGGCTCGTTTATTAAAGTTTATTTAGATGGAAATGGTTGTTGTTTTTGTTGTAAATATTTACACAGAATTTTAGTTTAGAATAGAAATTGGAATTTAAACCCTTAAATAGAGACAGACATAGAGGGAATGTGATGCTGCTGCCAATGGTCGTAAAGTTTATTTAAAAAATTCACTTGTTTCAGATTTAATATACTCAAATACTTACGGACATACCAACACTGCTGGAACAATACAATTTATATGGCAGCAAACATTATATGTATGCAAGTATACATATATTACTGTCTACTAGGTACAATCCAAAATAATGGACCATATGTCCTAATGAGTGTCTCTATGTGTATAATTTTTAATAATTACAAACTGATTAAATCTGAAATCTCAACTGATTCCCTTTTGCTGCCTGCTCCCAGTTTAGATTACTAATAACTGTAAGAATTGAAGAAGTAACTCACACACTCACCAACATTCGGAAAGAGTTTTAGTCCAATTGGGTGATTTTTATATCTGCGTACTTGAAACATTTATCTTCTAAAGTATCGTTGTAGTAATTTTAAACTTATATATACTAAGTTCTATAATTGTCACCTGCTGCAGTTGATTTTAAGCTTCACTCGTTATATAGTTCACCCTGCGGGAGTTTTATTAACTTCTGCTAATCCTTGATTTCGGAAAATTGCATTAATCATCATAATTTGGTTTTGAAATAGAAACACATTAGTTAGTATTACTTAAAAAACTTATATAGTAAGTAAAGTTTTTGCTGGGAAACTAAACCAATTCCTATCTAAGTTATGGTTTTCTATGTATGAATGTGTATGTCTTATAACATTTATAGTATGTATATGATACAAATGCAATGTAATGAATGTTTTTTACTTGCATACCAAATTTACATACACAGATATTTACTCACACAATTAAAAGACAGAATATTTAAAACAGAATTTAAATTGATGTTAGATGAACTTACTACGAAACAGACAATTAAAAGAACTAACTTAGCCTAACAAATTTCATTTTTATATAATTTTTTATGAAATTATTTTTTGAAAAATTTAATAACATAAATTCTGTTAATTTGTAAATCATAAAAATAGATAAAACATGTTTTTTCTCGAGTTAAGCATGTATTATCTTCAGTGTATATCAAAGTTATATTTCAATTTCAACATTTATAAATATCCAAAAATTTTTTGAGATTTAATTTTTATTAAATTGGAGGTTAAATTTTTTAAAATCATAATATTATTGTAATATGATTGATTACTTTAAAGCACTGCAATTAAGACTGCATGTATAAAAAAATGTACACGGGTAAATAAGAACACAAATTATTACCAGATGACTACAAATCATTTTCCATTTAATATAATACTATAAAAAGCTTGTTTAATTTAAAATATATTTTTAAAATTTCATTATTTTTGCCTAAACAGTATAAAAATATTTATATTTATTTTTTATAAGTTAAGAAAATTTAGAAATTAAATTTCAAATGTTTATTTTTTAAACATTCCAAAAAAACCTTAGAATGCGTAAGAGTAGTGAAGTTTATTGAGTGTTTACGTTTGCATTTTATACCTACAAGTTTATTTTTATCGATTTAACCATTAATCATTGTCTTTTTTTTTTTGTAAAAAAAGGCATCTTGTTTGTTTGTTTGTCCCTGCTGTTGTTTATTTAAAACAAGTGCATCATTTGAAGAGCAAAACTCCGTCTGTAATATAGACTACAATTTTACATAAACATTATTTATTTTTTTAGTTTAGTTTTTCCATTTTATTTATTTATTTTTTGTTTTAATCTTATTTACAAGTTGTGTATTGTAAATTTCTTACTAATACGAGGCACAGTCACACAATAAAAGTATTTTTTTGAATCTGGTGTAAAGCGACTTAAAAATAAATAAAAATTTAACATGGAGAGAAACATGCAAGATGGTTGTTATTTTTTCTTTTTTAAATAGTGCATACAGTAGTGGTAATCAAAATAGCACCATTAGCATTTTTTTTTTTTAAATTTAAAGATATAATAGTTATTCTGAATGAATTAATATTTGGATTATACTTAATAAATTTGGAATTAAAAACACTAAAAAGTTTTTTTAAGTTGTAAATAAAATAATAACGTTATTTTTTCTGCCAAGTCTGTAATTTTTTACAGAATTATATTTTTTTCTCGTCTCGTGTTTAAAGAATTTAATGTAAATGTCACTATAATTTCATAGTAATAAGTATGTATTTACATTGCAAATGCAGACATTTTCACACCTTTTCTTAATAGGAATTAAGTTTTAAATTAATACATTTTAGAAACAAGTACTTAGCAAATCTTAATTGATATATACATCCTTAAATTTATACAATATTTTAATAGCAAAATTAATCTTTTACAAGTTTAAATATTTATATTTATTTATACTGTGAGCTTAATTCAAAAAAGAACGTATTTCAAACTTTAAAATATTTTTTAAGCAATTTAGAATGTCCAATTAATACATATGTATGCAAATGAAATCGATTTGTCGCGGAAGGTTTTTGCATCGAAATAAGCAAAGAAACTTGTTTTCATTATTTGAACACTATTTGATACCACTAATTTTGGCTATAACTCTAATATATGTCCATATGTATGTACAATGATCAAACTTAGTAAGTGAAATAAAGTAAGAAAATTTATTACAACTTTTATAAAATTCAGTGCAGAGATCATTATGACTACCATAAAGATAAAACCATTAATATATTTGAATAGTCCAAGAAGATTTATGAAAGCGAATATCAAATCTTGCCGTAACAATCAAACATGAAACAATTTTGTTTTTATATATTTTTTGCAATAATTTTACTTTGAAATTCTTTGCGTTAAACAACACAAACTATCTAAATTCTATTATCTCTGACAAAACAGTCAGTAGCATTCAGGGATGGCAATAAAGTTCGGTAAATCACATAAAAATATAAAAACTGTAACACAAATACTGAACAACCAACACACTACAAAAGAAAAAATGCCGCCTTCAATAATCAAGCCGAACGTATAAATGTAGTTGTTGTCATATGTGCAAGTAAAGTGATTTTTATCACAAACTTTTAATCTTTTCTCTTTCTCTATCACTCAAACTTTGTTTCCTTTATGGGCTTGGAAACATGAAAAAACTACAGCCCAGTGTGAGTATAGAAAAACAAAATGTGTATTTTCAGCGACCAATATTAATTTACTCACTAAATAACAATGTGACATATATAAATCAATGGGCGGCTATCTGAGCTATCAGGGATAAAAAGAAATGAGAATTTAAAAACACCATAAAATCAAGTAAATAATTAGCTTCCAACCATATCTTATTATTATGTCTGAATTTTTTTATTTTTAAGTTTAGTTCTCCCTCTGTCATCTACTGATCTAAATACAAAGTTAAATTTGCAAACTAAACGTTAAGAAGCAGATACAAAAGACGTCAAAGAGAAAGAACAAAAACACAGCAAAAAACCCAAACAATATCAAAAGCTTAATATGTGATAAAATCATACAGTTTATCATTGTTGTCTTGTCATTCATAACATGTGCGAGTACTAGAAAAAATTGAAGTGTCCATTTAGTAGTTTGCCGGTATGTAGTTTTTATTTTATCTATGTACAATTTACACATTGGCAGAGGCCATCTGCCAGACGGGAATAGATGTTTTTTAGCGAACAGGGATGCCAATACAATTATTATATCAACTTAGTAAAGCGTTCAAAGTACATATTTGTATAAAAATGAATTAAATTCACGGGGAAAATACCACTTAAAAAATGGAAAAACTTGTGACAAGTAGAAAATAAAAAATCTAAAGATCATCCATGATTAACTTTACAAATGATTTATTTTATTTCATTCAACTTATTAACTAAATGCTTAGAAACAAATTGTAAATATATAAAACATTTAAAAAGCAAACATTACAAAAAAATATTAACTATTTTTTTGGTAATATGTATGTATTTACAAAATATTTGTATATAATTGGAAATAGTATCAGACCCTTTTATAATTTTACGAAAGTATGAAAATCTTTTGTGATTGTATATTATTTGGATATCAAAGATTTAAAACTATTTTCAGCTTTATGTGAAGAAATTAGTTTATACTTATTTTATAAAGTTGGCATCACTGAACACAAATAGTTTAAATAAAACAATAAAAAATAAGCAACAAAAAATCTCTAGTGGAAGTCGGAAAAAGTACAAACGATAAAAAATAAAAACTGAAAAACGACGTGACCTTTTGCAATGACTTTCGTAAGAAACACATCATCCATTCTACTAGCCGTCTAAGTATTCAATCATTCGCCCCACCAGTAGTAGTAGTAGTCATTCAACCATCTCTCACACATTTATTTGTTGTTCATTTAAATTTTCTGATTTTAACTGGCGCAAGTTTTATTTTATCACACAATAAAAAATCGTTTAAATTTGTTTAAAAATCACAATTGAAACTAAGTTAAACAAAATTAATGATCATCAAAAATAACATACTTTTTCGTATTTAATTTTGCGACCAGTAGAAATTAATTAAAGTTTCAAGTCACACAAATTTTCTCCGAAATACAAAACGAACAAAAAAAGCAGCCACAGCAAGAAAGACAACAGACAGAAAATGCCAAACTGGACTTTAGGTTTTGTATATCCAAGTGAGTGAGTGTACGTAAATTTCTAAATGTGTCTGAAGCATGTCTGTCGGTTTTTGTATACATTTAGTTTTTATTCATTTAGTTATAATGTCATAAAATATGTTATTATATTTAAATTATACGTGTTTGAACCAGGTAAATATTTACCGATTTAAAAAAAAAGAATACAAAAAAGTGCTGTGAAAAAATCACACACGATTTACCGAAATTTAAACATTTTTCGAGGGTAATTCATCAAAATGCAAATCTGGTTGTTTAAAATAAAAATTTTGAAATGAAAATGTGTATGACACAGTATGCAGACCTTAATAATGTTTAACTAAATTTCAACTTGATTTAAGTTGCATTCATTTCTCAAAAACAAAATTAATCTATAATCCCTCCATTTGTAAGAATTTTTAACTAAAAGCTCATTTTATGAAAGTATTTTTTATAAGTTCTAAAAAGTATTTTGAATTTTTCAATTAATTATTAAATAATTTTGATAAATGTTTTCAAAAAACTTCATTCATTCATTTACATGTTAATTCTACTATAGCTGTGTAAATCTCTCAATTCAATCAATACTGTCCAACTATGTTCGTGTAGCGCCTTTATAAAAAATCACACTCATAAATTGTTTTTAATTTTTTCGAACAGAATGCTACTTTTTTGTGTAAAATAAGTTATTTTGTGCTGTTTATTCATTCATTCGTTTATATATTTAGACGGTTTGTATGAGAGTTTGTTTGAATGTCTGTAGTATTTATGACTTATCATAGATCATGCTACGACGAATCATGTAATTTTTGTTTTATTGTTTTTTTGTGTGATTTTTTATTTTTGAAATTTATATTTTGTAGATGTTATACTATTTAACGTGTCGGCAAAGTCGTTAAATTAAAATAATATATGTATGTTGTAGTTCTTATTGTTGTTGTTCGGTTGTTTTGTATAATTTGTTATTTATAAATTGTTACCGCATTTTAAGTAATTTTGTTAACAAATTTACACGTTTAAATGTTTCAACTTGTATAAAAAATACAAGCTGAAGTAAGGTATAATTAAAATTTTTGTGTGGTCTCTGGTGACATTGAAATTTGGATAAAAACTATGCAAGAACTTATTTTTAAAACTGTTAAACGAAATTTAAAAATGTAATAAAAGTACATACATTATTGTTTCCTTTAATATTGTAAGGATAACATGTAAGAGTTTTAGTTTAAAGGTAGGTAACATTGCTGTCAATAATTTAACAGTCAAATATTATTACTGTTAAAATCATTAATGTTGTTGCCGCCCTTAATGCTTTTTGAAATTGCATATTCTTGCTCTGTAAACAAATGAGCACTTTTACAGTGCTATGTTAATACAACAGTTTACAGATATGCCCTTGTAGCTTTTATATGGTTTATGTCTTTGCTATATTTGTAATTTTAAGGATATGTTAGTGCAAGTATTAACCGTAAGAGTACATATCCTTCTAACGGTGAATTCTTCCACTAAAGTATTTTTTAAACTTCCCATAGGGATAGAAAAATTGTATTTATTTAAAAATATGAGAAAGTTTTCCCACTTATCTTGGTCTCCTGGTACACACAATTGATTTCCTTTTTCTTACTAATTTTTAAGTATTTTACGATAGAAAAAGGAAGAAATCGTTAAATAAAAAAGCTTTGTTTTTTCTCTTCAAAGCTCTTTAGGTCAGCTTTTAGCAAAGCCCATAACTTACATACATATGTTTATCTATGTATTGAAGAACACCCCCATTGTTTTTATAAGAGCTTAATGCTGCTATTTCAATACTTTTCAAATTACCTGCTAAATTGTTTTAAATCTTCATATAGCTTATTAATTTAAATCCCGTTTTTTGAGCTTTTATATATTAACTAATATTATTATGTTTAAATCACTGGGGTTCAATAAAAACACAAACCCAATTGATGTTTATGTGAAGCTCTTAAAAAAAACTTATTTATACTTAACTTAAAACTTATTCGTTGGTACTATTCTATTATTTTCTAAACTTATTGTTAATAATTTCGCAACAACATTGCTGACTTTTATGACAATTTAATGCAACAGCTTTCTAATATCAAACACCATATCTGCATATTAGGATATATTGTCAATTTGTCAAAAATAAAAACTAAAATAAACTTTTAAAATTTAAAAAAACCTAACTTAGAGTACCAAAAAGTTCACACAGCTTTTCTATATAAGTCTAAACTAAACAATGCTTTTTATACCTACCACTTATTTGACACTTTCCCAGCTTTTAATGTCAAGACAGATCAAAACTGACAATAAAAAGAGACTAGAAAAAACAAGAGTCAAGCAAGAAGGTCCATATAAAGTTTGTGGAAAAAAGTACTCACAGCAAGCAATTTAAAGATGCCCTAAAAGTACCAACAGCAACTTAAAACTTTATGTACAATAAACACAAGTGTGACAAAAATGTTTTTTAGAAAAGCATTACAAACACCAAAAGAGTAAGAAAATTGTATAGTGTCATATTGTAAAATTAAGTTTGGAATATAAAAGGAAAAACTGCTAAAACAAAGGCAGGCGAGTGAACAGAATCGACACATTTCGATTTCATTCATTTGCACCATTGTCGCGCCAAGTACGTCTGCAAAAACTTCAAGATTTGGGGTTTTCACTAAGTTTAATTTCAGCTTTGAACTTTCATACAAAGAGTATATGGCTAGTGGTATGTTAAGTTTGATGTTGTTTATTTACAATTGGTTGAATAATTTAGAATATAGCTTAATTTCTCAACTTGAACAATTTTGTTTAATACTTTTCTGTACTTCTTTGTAATAAATATGTTTTGTAAAAAGTTTATTACTGAAAACATGTGAACGGTATATTCAACATATTTGCCTTTTAAAAAAAAAAAAAAAAAAAAAAAAAAAAAAACATTTCTAAGTTGGTACCTTAATTTTAAATGCTGAAAAATTTGTACATGTTATAGGGTATATCCAAAGTGTTTAACAACTCTTTTCAACTTTGTATATTTTTTTTTTGGTTCACACTCGTTATAGCTTCTGTTGAGCGGTGTTTTGTAAAACTCCCTCGTTAAACAGATTACGACAGAGCATGGAGTAGAGTTAAGCGTTTTAGTAGTTTTTTTATAATTCTTCTTATTTGGTTTTTTAAGTTTTTTTTTTTGCGAAATTCACAACAGTTGGTTAAGTTCAATATGATTCAAAGTTAATTCGTTCGTTTCTTGAGCTTTAACAATTTAACAGAGCTTTTTGTATATTTGGTTCATAAAGGATGCCGTCCTTTTTTGTTTGTTCTGTTTGTTGTTTAGTTTGAGAGTGACACATGTATGCACTTGGTTCGACACCATGTACACACGTTTTCACAGCAAAGAGTGTTAATTGTGTCGGTGTTTATTATTTGTTTGCTTTGGTTGCTTTTAAAGTTCTGTTGCAAGAATATGAGAATAATATGAAAACAATTGACACTACAAAAGACAATTTTTAAAGAAGTTTGTTTCATCCAGTAAAGCAACAAACGAGAGGGACGCAAAAGTATTTGATTTCAAAGTGGTTTAATAATTGTTTGGCAGTTTTGGGGCAGTAGTTTAAAGGAGTTATTTATATTATTTTTTTCATAACTTTATAGAACTGAATGATTTTCATATATCTCTTGCTGACTGCTACTTACATGTACACAATACAATTATCAAACCATAAACAATAATGCAAGATTTTGCATGTGTCGATTCATGGCACATTCAATACAGCTAAAGAAACATTTCTTGTTTCCTCAAAACATTCCGTTTATTAAACCAAGTTTAAACTACAGTTTATTTTATCACAGCAAATTCCTTATAGGTTTTAGCAGGTCAATTCAAATTAGTATGCAACACTTAGTTTAAGTAATTAAAATTAAATTTGTTTCGGTTTTATTGCTTTTGTCTACACAAATCGAAAATCGAAGTTGCAACCTGTACACAACTCAATATGCGTTAATAAACTTCACTGACTAAATACATACATATGTTTGAATATAAAAGCTTATCAATTTAATAGATTTTTTGTTTAATTGCAAATGACTTTTTTGTAAATTCTGTTTTTGTTGTCGTTGTATGTGACTGATTGCGATCATTGAATTGTAGAATTGATCGCATGGACGATTGTTTGTGTGGCACTAATGTGTAAGCTTCAATAAATGTTTGCAGTTCTTTGTTTTTGTTGTGTTTTTCATATTAGAAATAAATAAACGATTGACTGAGTGAATGCAATTAATCAATTTTCGACATGTGCATACTAAATAAATACTTAATAATAAAAAATTAACAATTTGTATTGTGTTTTATCAACACTTTGGTTGGTAGTGGCTTCTTGAATTATTTTTTCCCTTTTGCTAATGACAACTACAACCAAACGTACATGTATTTTACTTGTATTGTTTGCAATAATTTAAAATTTTTCAATTTTATCGATTGCAATTAATATTAAAAAAATCGTGCTACTTACAATAAATGTTTTGATTTAGGGGGAAACGTGGCCTGAGGAGAGCATAAGTTTTTTTTACAATTCATTAATTGACACAACAATAGTTTATGGTTTTGGCGCTTAAATTACTGTTTGTGCTTTAAATATTTAATGTATGTTTATAAATTTATAAATAACTAAAATAAATTAATAAAAAAGTGATATTTTTGCCAGTGGGTGGTCTCTGGTCATATGCATAAATATGCATTATTTAAATTTTTTCAAAATATATTTATGGCACTTATCTCTATTATGGATTGATTGAAATGTGATTTATATTCTAATAAATTGATATATAATAAAATTTTGATTGGAATTCATATTGCGAAATATGAATTCAAATATTTGTCTGAAGGCTATTTAGTGTTAATAAATGTAAATTGGTTTTGAGTTTGAAAATTCATCGTATTATTGAATTTCACTAATTCAAGGTACTATGTAAATGTGTATGTAGGTAGGTTTTACTTTAGTACTTTAACAATTACAAGTAAAATTTAATTCATATTATATTTTCTACAAGAAAATATATTAAAATATTATAGATAATTCCCCTCATTCATAAAGAAATTAATCGCTTATTTTAGGTTTATTACGCACATTTTTTACACAAAATTAAAATTTATAAATAGAGAATTTATTTAATAAAATAAAGGAATCTGAAATTTTTACATAACTGTGAATTTTGTAGAATTTAAGAAATTTATATACATATATTTTGTTTTAATTAAAAAATTATATAAAACTAATTGAGTTATTTCAATTGCAATAACAAAAGTTTTCGTTGAGTTAAAATTATCTTTCAGAAAATGTTCAAAAACTTTTTAAATTAATTATTCTTGATAATATTAGAATTAAATGAACAATATTCTGTTTATAAATTTTCAAACGATTTTCAAAAATAAATACAGCTAATAAATTTAGTTTTAAGTTGTACCAACAATAAAAATCTTCAAGTAGAAAATTGCCTAAAATTAAATTGAAAAATTATTTACATTAAAAACAAGTTATAGTACTATATTCGGCTGTACCGAATCTTAAATACCCTCCACCAGCAAGATACTTTTTATTAAAACACATTTAACTATCTAATTTTTAGATAACTTGGCAAAATTTTGTTTTCGTATTGATAATACTAACACATATCCCTTTTATGGGAGCTATGACAAATTGTGAACCGACTGAGATCTACGTTGATAGTATGATTTCTGTTCATAATATATTTGGATGAAAAAAAAAAATTGTATTGATACCGATACATTTGAAGAATTTATTTATCATTAATAAATTCTTCAATTTCCGCGAATATACACTTTGTATGAGAAATATTGGATCTATTGTAAAGATTTTGAACATAACATATCGCTGCTTAGAAAAATAATGTATGACAAAATTTATGGAATATCTTTGGTAGTTTCTGAAAAAACTTTTTAAGAAGTAGGAAAAAACATATTTTTTTTGAGGTAGCCTGAAATTTTTACTCATAACTTTTTATTTTGTAAACCGATTTTGTTGATTTTCAAACTGCTTACGATAATAAATATTTTGGATGATTTGGTTGATATCCTTTTCTTAGTTTTAACGTACGCGTGTTTGAGGCAGACAGACGGACATAGATAAATAGACTTAGTATTTTATAAGGACCCGGAGTATATATACTTTGTTGTGTCTTAGACGGAATAACGAACTCATATATACCATCTATCACCACTGATGGTGGTGAAGGGCATAAAAACTCTTCTCTCTACGAATTTACTTTTTTATGCTTACAGATCTTTTTTGATCTTATCTGATGTTAGCAGATCAGAAATATAAAAGCCAGCGAATAATTTTTAAGTAATTTTTGAGTTACACCATCTATCAAAAAGTATCATTTCAACAAATTTGCAAACAGGAGTAAAAATTCACTTTTTTATATGAAGTTAAGGAAGGTTTGTGTGTTGAACGCCGCAGGTTCAGGCTAAAAAATTGTATAGTCAATTTTAGTAGAAATTGAGTAAGTTATACGGGTTTATGTGTTGAACGCATCAATTGAGCCCAGTGCCTATGAGGCAAAAGATACACATGTGTTTGTAGCATTAATAGTTTAGCCTACAGAACAACAGATGGCGCATCAGATAATTTTATTCATCATCATTAAAATAAAACACCATTTTTTTTTGCAAATTCTTATTTGAAACATTCAAATGGTTTTGGGCTTGGGTAAATAGAAAAATAGCTGTACATTTTATTTGTATATTTACTATTAAATTTTTGTAATTCTATTTTTTTATTTCTTTGCAGTTCACACCTCCTCCTTAAAATAATTTTGGATTAGCTGTATTTGAAAATTTCCTGTGAAATTTCTATCTTCTTTTCGTTCAAATAAGGTAAGAAATAGAGGCATTTTACGTTTTATAATCGAATTTAAATTTAAATCATTATTGCATTGATTACAAATTTCCGGTCATACTTTACACTGAAAGATAAAAAAATAACAACAACCGGCCATAACTTTTGGGAATCATATGTAAATTTCGCTAAATTAAAAAAAGCTTGGGAAATGCATACATAACAACAGCAGCAACAACATTTGCAAAACAATTTTTTTGTTATTTTTTAAATGACATTTTTATGTGACATTAAACACAGCTTTAAACGCGTTTTGTTGTTTTATGTTCTTTAAGTATAAACATGGTATGAATGAGCCAGGCTAAAGAAAGACATTTACCCAGGCAGACAACGCGTTTAATGCAAGATTTTTCAGGGCTCTTAAATAAGATGTTAAAATTGCATATTTAACATTACAAATGCTTAAACACACTCACATTTGTTTAATACATAATACCCAGCAGTTCGGTATACGAAAAAGACAGTAATTTCCACAAATAGTTAACCACCTGGATGATCGTAATTCGTATGTTTTGGGTCATTCGTCACGAATGTACCCTTTGTAATCGAGAATTAAGGCAGTCGTCACTTTAGTGTCCTCTTTTTAAGCGGGAGCGGAGACAGTCGTCTTTTTACTGTCCTCAAGTAACCTAGAGTTTATACTCTTAAAAGTTTACTTTTTTGAACTTCGTCTCTTTACTGTCTTTTTGTAAGGTGTAGAGTGACGATTGACTTCCTCGTAGGACAAGCCCATGTTAAAATGGTTGGTCACCTGGGTAGTCAGGTGGCTAGGGGCCAAGTGGTAGGTTAAGTGGTCAGTTCGGGACTGTCCCGTCGAACTGCTGGGTACATACATATGAATGTATGTATGTATTACACAACCATATTGCCCAGAAGTTTTTCAAGAAGTCAATGTAACCTTTTCTGTTTAGAAGAAAACAATCGTTAAAATCGTCTGTAATCTAGAGTATGCCTAAAGTCGGCAGTTTCAGACAGACACTTTGAACTACGGGGATATTTACGTGTTTATTTGTGGTTGTCATTACCAGCGACAAAAGACTTATATGGCCAACATGATATGTTGTTCGCATAAACAACAACAATTTAACTTTTGACAAAAGACATTTTCATTAAAATCAAAGCAACAAAAGTAAAAAAATAAAACAAAATAAATGTATCTTAACTTAAACAGGGTTCTTGTATGAAAATTAATATAATAGTTCCTTTACTACACTTATATAAATTTTAGTTTCAATTATTAAAACAACTAATTTTTTATTTTTTAACAATAATTCGAATTTTGTATCACTTGAAATACTTACTTTTATACCAAGTTCACATGGAGCAGTTGGATTACTTAATTCGGCTTCTGAATAACAATAGCCAACTAATCACACTTGTAATTCGTTTTGACAGTTCATCGACATGTTGTTTTATTTTTCTTTCATTCATTATTTTGTATTTTTTTGGAATATTTTTGTGTGTATGACACAAAAATACGTTTATTATATTATTTCAATAGTTTAAGTTGCATATTTTGTATTGATTTGCATTTTTTTTAATTTTATTTTTTATTTGTATCCATCCAATGAAAACAAACAGCTGATTATGATAAATACCCGGTAAAAAATTGAGATAATACTCATTCATTTGTAATTCGCAGCTAAAATTTTGTATGGCGAATCATGTCATTTAGTACGTAATTGGGGGTTGAATGATGAATGAGAGCGTGAATTGCGAATAAATGCACCGTGTGTACGGGGTATTAAGTCTATAGTTTTCAAGACTTGTTATCAAAGTTTTAACAAAATAAAGTTAATTTCAAAATACACAAAATTTCTTTAAGTGTTAAAATCTTATTTAAATCGATTTATATTATAAATTCATAGAAATGCAAAAATAATTTTGAGATTAAGTTTTATTTTTTTGTGCAGTTGTTTGCAAAAAATAATTAAGTTTTCAAAAAGATAAATATCTTGTTTGGTGCTAATCAATTAGTCTTATTTGGTTCCCTCGTATTTGGATTTCGCTAACATTCTATAAAATGCCAAAATTGAATTGAAATTTACATATGGAAATTCAATTTGAAATCAATATTGAAAGGCGATGAAAGGCAAGGCAACAGGAACACTGAAAACCTGCAGTTTCAATATCAACTGGACATGTGCGTGCGTATATTTGTATGTGTATACGAGATAGATTCATTCATGTTTTCCTTCGGTTAAGGTTTCTTTGCTGATAGAAACATCAGCCTTCAGTTACGTAGAGACTGTAGAGTTTGTAAAACATTTGTTGCACTAATCCAGGTAAACTTACTTATGAGGCGAGTATCACTATACCAAACTGTTCAGTATGGAAACATACATTTGAGACTGTTTTCAAATGAGGCCACAAAAGTTTATCACTTGTCTGCCACATTCTGCAAAGAAGATGTAAGCAATGAACGTATGTATAAATTTAGTTTCTGAAGAAAAGAAAAGCTTTATGGAAATCACAATATGTATAAACGTAGAAATAATGTTGTTGCTAGGTTTGATATTATTTATTTATCTTTTTAAATGTTGCGTTTTTTTCATGTAGTTGTTGTAGCTTTTGTTTGCTGTTGGTTTTTGGACATCGAATTTGCATGAGTTTAAATTGTGTTTTGAGCCTTGTTAATTTTGTTATTTTTTTACATTGAACTCAAGAACCTAATATGTGTATTTTTGGAGCTGTTTATCCTTTTGATGGCGATGAACCAAAAACAGAACTAAAAGTTGCGTGCGTGACCATAAGATGGAACAGTAAAAAGTGTACGCATGCTTGCACACATTATCTGTTTGTTTAAACGCAAGCTTAAACATTTAGTTTAACAAAAACATTAAAAGCATTAACCCTTTTGGAAATCGCTACAATTTTAGTCATTAATTTGAGCATAAGTAATGCTGGAAAATTTTTTCTGCTTTGCCAGAAAAGTTTTGAAAAGCACCTTGGAATTTTATCCGAACAACCTATTTAAAATAAAATTGTAGTCAAATCTATATATCTATGTAGTCTATACAATATGAGTTTAGGTATGTTTTTGAAAAATTTTCAACAGATTTTAATAACATATTACTTATAAAGTTTATATTTAGGCTTGCATAGTGTTAAAGGGTTAAATATAAATAAAAACATTTCAGTTTACGCAACGCACTTTATAAGTTAAAATGTTCATCCTTTTTGCGTATAAAAACATAATATTAACAACAACGACAACAACAATAGTAAAAAATAAATAAAAAATACAATATCAAACAACAAACAAGAGCATTACAAAATGTTGCTTGTTTCCGTTTCAAACTTTGCTAAACAAGACATTTTGTTTGCAGCATGTTACACAAAAGCAACGCAACAACGCTAGCACTAACATTCAGCTTAGCACAAAGACACAAAACTGAACAAGCGCTCCATTTATTTGAACTAAACAACATTCCCTTCTTATGAGAACTATAATAAAAAATTTGTGTTTGTTGGAGTTGTTGCATGTACAACACGATGTATTGTAGACTGTTTATTTTGTTCACTTTGTTGTTCTGAAAATGTACTTGTATGTGCGTTTAGAGAATCATTTGTTCTGTTTTGTATGTGACCTGGCTTTCCTTTTAAGGTCTTCTGCTACCCAAAGAACCAACTAAGTAGTCAGCCAGTAAGGCTGCCGACTTGCAAGCGAAATGCACATGTGTCTACTACTCAGTCTTGGCTCTTATTTAGGCCTTAAACTTATTTAGCCATTGTTATTAAACCTTTATGGTTTTATATGTGAGACTTTTTGTCTGTCCTTTGTTCGTATTGACCATTTAGTAATACTTAATTCACTGACAGACTCTGGTCTGTGTTTTTCCTAACAGATCTTAAAGGTGTTTGCATTAACTGTTGACTATTTACTTTGGTTGGTTGTCGTTTTTATTTTCTCTTGCAGATTTCGCCTAAACAAGTTCAGCTTTTTAGTTAAAGTGTATTTAAGTAGTTGGTTACAAAGACGTCTTTTGTCTGAATATATTTAGGTGCATTGAGTACAAATTCCAATTTGCCGTCAAATGAATTGATCATGTTGATGTTGGTCAGTTTCTTTTTCAATGGCCACAAATAATTTGTGTTTGTTTTTAGGAACTAATAAAAATTAAATCTATAATTTTCAATCAATTTAGAAGCGCATATTTTATTTTTATTTGTTGGTTATTTTATAATAGTAGTTCAAAATAATTCGAAAGTAGAGCTAAGTTTTTCTTACACACAGCTTCCGTAGAGAAGAGAATAACTTGGGCATATACTTTTACGCTAGTTTTAATTTATTTATTTATTATAAGATTCAATCAAAATAAAATAATGTTGATTAATTTCAAAAACAACATAAATATTATAAAACATATGTTTGTAAACGAAGAGAAAAAACATGTTTAGGACAACTATTGTATGCTTTTTGTAACAATATTTTGTTGTCATAACAAACAATTGTTATTTTTATTGAATTTCATCAATATTTTAGTTACTGAAAACATTTATATGTTTAAGACAATTATAAATTTGAGAATTATTCTCTGAAAAATATTTTTTACAACAAATAAATAATATAATATGTAAACATATTATATAATTTAGAACCATTTAAACTATCAAATAATCATTAAATAGTAGGTTTTTACATGTTCACCCATATAATGTTTAAGATATAAGTAAAATATGTTTACTATTAAAAATATTTTGAAATCGCCATTTTTATATCAGTTGTAGGTATTGTGTGTCCCTACTAGATCGTATTAAATAAATTGTTCAACAAACGCAGTGTTAAATTATTTGTGAAAAAGAAATAATATCTAAAAATATAATAATAAACAATATAAAATTCAATAGAAATATATATAAAAAATTATTAATTAAAAAAATTATGTTTATATTGTCATGAAAGTGTGCATATATATTTTTTTATGGGAATACCAATACTTGAAAGTTTTGTGCTTGTTTAAAAGAAAACTAAAAAATAATTAGAATTTACGAATAGCACATTAGATTAACCATATCGATATCAAATAAAAAAACCTGCAAAGTTTAATTTTTATTTACAAGAGTAAAAGAATTAATCATAATCATATTTACATCGGTTAGAAAACAATCATTTGAACTTCACTACAACCAATACCTAACGTATTCCAGTGAGAAAACTTCTCTTTAAATATTTAAGAGAACACTTCCAGTCAATAAGACAAAATCTAAGTATTCTCTTAAATTATAAGAGCGAGGAACAACAACTTTGGCGGGAAACAGCTGATTAAGTGGGAAACAAAAGAAACAGTTATTTATTTCCTATTTGTGCGAAGGAGACAAAAAATAAAGATATTAATCATTTTGACGCTTACTCACAAAAACACACTCAAAAAAACTTATAAAGTTAATACAAAACGGTAAACAAGGATATAACTATTATTACAGAGTTGAGTAAAAAACAAGCAAGAGAATAATTTTGCAAACTCACCACCACAAGTTCTTCCATATTTGATGTCTTGCCAAAATGCACTTTGTTTTCTGTTGGCGCACAGAGCCAAAATTAATTGAAGTTCTACCATTAAAGAAACATCACATGCAACACAAGCAGCAAGCGGCACAGCTGTATACGACAACACAATGGTTGTTATTTTTTTCGCTTTTGCCGACGGTATTCAATGGCTGGCAAAATTGATTCCTGTTTGATTTTCAGTATTTTTGTTGTTTGCACGTTGCCATGTCTACTCGTTTTGCCTCTCTCTCTCAGTGTATGAAACGGTGTATTTTTTGTTGTGAAATGAGTGCGTTTGTGTGCATGTTTGAGAGTGTGTTGTATATTTATGGGTTGATCAATGTGAATCGACGGATGTATGTTTTATGGAGGTCGAGTAAAAAAAAGCAGCCATTATTCATTTTTCTGGGTATTTAAGAAAAACAAAAAGAACAACCAGAAGAAAAACGTAGAATTTTATTGTGTGATTTATTTTGGAATTGGCAAAAATATTTGGCCACAAAAAAATATATAAATACACAAGACTCAGATAAACTACGTAATTTTTTGTTATTTAAAGCAACAGAGTGCTGTTTCAAATACCAAAATTTAAAAAAAATCAATAAAATATTTTTTGCCGACGGTATTGAAGAAAAAATTTTTTGAGTCCTTTTTTATTTCAGTTAGTGAGCTGTTATGTTTAAAAATACTTTGCAATTATTTTCATGGCTCACTGATTTCAAACTCCCCTTGAGAAATTTTTATGTTAATTTTTTATTTACACGACCCACTTCCAGAAGGCTTTAAAAGCTTATATGCTTCAGTTTTTTAAAGTTTAGTTTTAGTTTATAAAAAATATGCTTTTGAAAAAACCCAGCTTTATAAGTAGTATGTATGTTTGTACATACGTATATATTAGCATTTTATTTATGTGGTTTTTAATTTCATGATGACGACGTTAATTAAGAAGTTTGTTAAGAAATGTCAAGTTCAAATTATTTTAAAAAAATTTGTAGCACCGAACAAAACTTTTTTTTAAAATTAATTTACAATACGTTAAAAATGCAAATTTTTGTTACAAATCGCTATGGTTGGTTTCCACAACTTGAGTTATGATTACAATATTGATAAATCTATTATAATCGAGTTGAAATGATTATAGTAATCATTGCCAATCATATTTTTGGTTGCATGTATTTGGGACAAATTATGAGATTGAAATTTTTTTTGTTAAATTCCCGACTTTAATTAATTTGTTAAAACATAAATCACATGAATGTTTTATCTCTATTCCAAGTTCTAACAAATTAATATAATTTTAGTAATTTTACCAAAAGATAAAATAAATTGATGTTTATGGTAATAACTGTAGTTTAATGGTAGACTTTTCTTAAACTTCTCCTGATTTATATTAATTAGAACGAATAAAAATAATTAAAATATCTATAAATTGTATCTAGTACCAAACAAAATCTTATCTTTACTTAACCAAACAATAGTTTTTTTACGATACACCAATTAAACAATGGCAATTGTGTGTGTGTTTAACTCATGTGCAACATAAAAAAGCGAAAAGTACAAAAATGAAGTGAAAACATAATTTAAATTATAACGAAAAATTTTCGCAATGCTTCGTTGACTGGCCACCAGCCTTGTTGTTGCAAAAAATGTTTTTGGGTGCAAATATTACAAGCTCGTATAACAAGAGGCATGTGATAATTACAGTCGGGTTAATAAGTAAATAAAACTAAATAACAAAGATAAAAAAATTCATACGTTTATTACTTTTATGTTTAATTGGTGTTTAACTAAACGTATACGCTATGAAGAAAACAGGTAGCACTTTTAAGCAATGGTGATAATTCGGATGCTATTTTATCAAACATTTTCGGCATTACAGGGTGGTACTGGTGGTACTATATTATGAGAATAGAAAGAGACTTCTGTATTAGTAAAAAATTAACCCATTTAGTTGGTGTAACAACAGAAATAAGACGCATTTTTTTCTTTTAATACGAAGAATTCACACTTTCATGACTGAGTGTAAGATCAGAATTTTCACTTTGCTCATCTTTTTACGCTTCGTACCTTGTAACTACGCTTTGACACATACTTCCTTTTCAACTTGTTTAACTTGAACCAAAAGTACAAAACAAATTTAAATAACTTTTTCCGTACATATGTATATATTTTTGTATTTAGTGGAAAGATTCTAGTTTTGCTTTTATTTTAAAATTATTTTTTAATTTTATTTAAAACTTTCTAAGAATAGCAACATGTCAATGTTGTTTGTTATTGTTTTCTACTAACGAACAAACTTAAATGTCAAAGTTCTCTTAAAAAAATTCTGGTTGTCGTCTGTAGTTTAGGGTTTTTGTGTTGTTTTTTCAAGATATTGTTGCCTTAAGTGTATTCTTTTCATTATATGTACCTTTTTTGAGTTTGTATTTTAGTGATATTTGTTTTTTCTTTTAATATATGTTGTTATAGTTGTTATTTCTTAGAATTTTTATTTCAACTTGAGAATTTAGCACAAATAACTGACTAAATACGTAATACAAAGTACTGCAAAATGAAAACAACAAATACAAACAAGTAAAAATTTATAGTCGGACATGGTCGACCATATGTGGAGACTTTTTAAATAATAAAGCATTAATTTTAATTTTTGCCTTAATTCAGAACTATTTCACTATTATGGGCCTATCTTTAAAAATTTTGGTAAGAATTTTGACCTTCAAGTGATTCTCCGAAGGGGGCTAGATTTTAATGAATCGTGATGACAACACAAATTTTCAGTATCATTTGGACTTATATGGAATTAGTTATTGCGAGTTTTAGAGAAGCACAATAACATTTAACATATTTATGAGCTCAAAAGCCCTATTCTGAGGTCCGGTGTATGGAGCTGGCGAAGAAATGGACTGATTTCAAGTATTTGCAATAGGCTTCGTTACTGAATCATAGTAGTAGAGCACGCTAAAGCGCGCAAGCTTTATATAGACTAAATCTCTTCAGAAAGTGATGCTAAGTCGATAAATAATTAAAGTTGGGTGTATTTTTTTGGGTGGTACGATCATCAGAACAAACGCCTATACAGGGCGTTGAAATGTTGAAATTTTCAAAAGCTGTTTAGATATCATTATCAATTCGTAATAAAGAGGGAACGTACTATTGGACGTCCACTGTACTATGTTAAAAACGGCAATGTTCCGCAATGGATTGTAATTTTTGTAAAGAAACAATTAATTTAAAAGTTAAAATATCGTCTTCCAATGCATCATAATGAACAAACGAGGGTATTTTTGAATACCCGATCCAAAACTCCGGGGGTTTAATGTTCTTAAATCGGAAAAAATGCTCCTATAAATAATATTCAGATCAATTGCCAAAAATTTCAATTTTTCGGAACAAAAAGTGATTTTTTTTCCATGTTATAGTGTACAGAATATTTTATTATAAAATAATTACATTCAAACAGGTAAAATTTTCATGAATTTTGTTAATATCATTAAGACATATACATATTGAAATTATCTGTATACTTACTTTTGTTGCGTAAATTTTGTACCTATTTAACTATACCTTAAATGAGAACTCAAGTAACCAAAATAACCCGGAAAAAAGTAGTGAATAATAATTACCATAATTGTTTTTAATAAATATGTTACTTTTTTGATTTTTGAAAAAAATTTTAAATAAAACCAATTGTCAGTATTTCTGTATACTTATTTTTGAGATTAACTGTATGGTCGGATACGCCCGGCTATACTTTCTGATTTCCTTATATTACATAATAAAGTTACATATTTGCTGGTCACTCTAATTTGAAACCGGAAATGTCAACTATACGCAATAAAGAAGACTTACTAGCAAAAATTTCAATATTTAATAAGAATCAAAAAATTAAAATTTGCTTAATTTTGTAATAAAACAAAAATAATATTCAATAAATATGTACGTTCAATAATTCAAAGAAATATCTATTGACGCATATATGTACATACTTATGTATGTTTGAATGAGTGCAATATGACTATAGTGAAATAAACGAAAACAAAAGAACTAAAAACAAACTCCCAACAATAAATTGCTCCAATTTCCTGCATATTTTGCACTTAATAAAAAATAGCTTAAAATGCTTCAAATTGACTCACACTTCAAAATCATCGTTCGTTTTTATTCATTCCCTACAACAAATTTTCCAAAAATACAAAAAGTAAAACACATTATAAGTACCGACATAACACACATTGTACCAAACGTTTGTATGTATGTATGTATGTATGTATGTATGTATGTATGTATGTATGTATGTATGTATGTATGTATGTATGTATGTATGTATGTATATATGTATTCATATACATAGATACATATATAATAACAATTTTTCGCACAAAATTTATAAAATAAAAATAAAGGCAACAACTACTAACATACATACATTAAAGAACAAAAATTCATTGCTGCCCCTGTCAGTATCAGCTCAGTTCTGCTTGTCTTATTCTTTGGCATTTTGTTAGCTCGAGTTTTGCGTTTTAACGTTTTATACGCTGACTACGACCACGATGACGATGACGACGACGACCCTTGCAAATGTATCCCAAAAATATAAGAACAGCAACAATAACAGCAGTAACAAAAACAGCACCAAAACAGAAAAAATATTTGTAAAGATAGAAACTGAACATTCACAAGTCCAGCCCGTACGTCAGTTACTTCGTTAGTTAGAAGAATAAGAAATGTTGAGTTGAGCAGTAATTTAAAAGAATTACTTCCAGAAATGATTTTTGCTTAGAAAATCAAATTAAAGATTCGTTAAGTGCTAATAGGTCCATCAATTAAAATAATAGTAAAGAATTTGGGCTATGTGTTATTTAAAAAAAATTTTACAGCAACACGTTGATATTAACATATTGAAGTTACTTTTACAAGGTAATTGTGTTAAATGTTATTTAAAATTGCAAACTTTATAGTAGATAAGTTCATTAATTTAAAATCTGGATATATGAAGGTTAATGTAAGTACGGGTTCGTTTGTATATATAAACACACATACATGTGTATGATAAGTTTTATGTGTGTGAGTATGTGTAAAGTTTTTAAATAGAATATACCAGCGTCATCATCATCATTGTCATGATCATCATTTCATGTATTAAATATAAATTTCCACACCCGTCCCTCTATGAGGAAGTATAATATTTTAGGAGTTTAAAAAGTTGAAGTTTTAATACTTAATTATTATATATTTAGGTAAGCTTACATTTTGTTTTTTAAGTAGCAATGCTCAAGTGAAGAACCTTCATTTATGTTTTATTCTACTAATAAGTATATCCATCGTAAATGTCTTCGATATAATTATTACATTAGTTTTAACATTTTGGCAATTGAACTAATATTTGATTGATGTCTGGGCCGTTTAACGAGAAATAAATGTAGCCAGCGCCAACAGGAGTTAAAATATCCTTAAGACAATAGTCTTGATTGAGCTGCAAAAAAATTAAGAAAATGAACATAATAGCAACAATAACAGCAAAAGCAAAAACAACTTTAACAAAAAAGTAAAATGAAAAAAAGAAAAACACATGAATATCAGAAACATAAAAAGTTTAGTGCTTTTTCTTGGGAAATTGTTAAACGCAAAATAATGTGTTGTGTCTCACAAGTCAAGTCCACATACAAAAGTCTACACATTTCCATGTATGTATACGCCAACAACTCCTAAAAGTATGTGAGTATTACATCCTAACAGTTTTGTAAGGATTTAATGTATTTTAAAAGAGAGTATCAGTCTAGTGTCTAACTTATTTTTTGTTTTCTTTGTACAATAACGTAGATAGGTCTTTAAAGGCCAATCTAGCGGGGCACAATTAAATTTTTTCTTATTATATTACCAGATATTATATCAATAGTTTGAGATACTGCTATTTCGATCTGCTGGGATGTAAAAACATTAAGAAAATATTACGTTTTCTTCATCAAATAATACTATTCGACTAGGTTATAATTTTAAAAATTTTGGAATATTTTCCTAAGTAAATCTGCAAAAATGGAAACTTCATTATCATGTCGAATTTCGTTTTTATCCTTGACCCCATACCAATCCACCTACGACTTGAACGACTTGAATATCCACAATTCACTTATAAACACTTGCAAGAAAATTAGCATGAATAATACTCTCATTTATCCGGATCGGTCATAGTCCCTAAATCTTTTAAAAAATAAGTTTTTCATCAACAAACTGCTTAAATATTTATATCGGTAATAATTTAAAATTCTTCATAAATGCTTCATTATGAGAAATATATCACCTTTTAAATTTATTACTGATATAGGGTATTAAATGGTCTACCCTACCCGACTACAAATTCTTACTTGAAATTATTAGAGAGGGTTTCTTAAAGTTTTCCTTATAAACTATGTGCGTGTGTGTGAATGGGTTGTTTGGTTATATGTAAGACCGTCATTTTGTCTAGCAATGTGTCTAACTGTGTGAGGGTTTGTTGTTAAAGCTATCCATTCAAGACTTCCGAAGCTTCAAACGCCCCGTCTCTTGACTCCTCTTGCAAATGCACGAACACTTTTAAATGGCTTCTGCTTTATTATGTTGTGTTTAAATAATATTTCTTTTTGTTTTTCCTTTAAAACTTGCATAGTGAAGTTCATACTTTTCTAAAAACTTTAAGTTCTTTCATACACTAAAAAGGAAATGACAGTTCCGTAACGTAAACGTAACGCAGCAGCGGGTTTATAAACACAATATAAACCCCCTTATGTTCTGCAGCGACTGCTATTGTATTCATACTAAAGAAAAATGCTTGTCTAAAAGGAAAAATAAATTTTCACTTGTTTTATATTAAAATAAAAAAATAACAAGTAGAAAATTCAAAAAACAAAAGCCTGACGGTATGACGTTTTGCCAGCCTGAATAGCTTTTGTGCTACGGTTTGTAATACATGTTGTTGTGAAAAGTGAAAGAAAAGCAAACCTTTAGAAAGCATAATAGTCTGTCAAATAAGCTAAAAATTTTATATTATTATATACTCATTTTATATTATTATATATAAGCAGCTAGAGAGGACTTTCGGCAGTATGTAACACAAGGACTTTCTTGGTGAATTTGTTAGCCATTAGCCATTCGAAAAAGTAAATATTTTACTTTTATACACAATACTTCTTAATTAATATCAATTCAGTAAATAGTTAGGTCCTTAAGAAAATAAACCTTTGGGAAGATCTGTATAGAATTGTGTTCTATATAATTGGGTTTGTTTTTGATTGAAATGTTTCTAACCAAAATTTTGAAGACTACAGGGTATGTGCGAATACTATATATTTGTTTGCCATCTCATACATGTTGAAAATTTTTAACATGGTGTTCATTATTCTTTCAGAAGTATATGCAGCAAAATCTTTACATTTTACAAACAATAAAATTATATTAAAAAAAGCATTTCAAAATTTTCACCCACTTTAAAATCATAATATAAGCAATTTCTTTAAGAATAAATTTTTTTTATAAAATTAATTAAATTAAAAGTTTTTAATTATTTAACTTATATAATTAAGAATTTTGCTAAAATGACCTTTATTATCCTTTTCTATAGTCTTAATTTTAGTAAAATTGTTTATTTAAGTCTATTGTATTTTGTAACAAATCAGCCTAATGATACAAAACAAAATATTTTCTATTTTCTTAAACCCACAACACATGCATACATATGTATATACTCACACATACATATATACATAAATATATACATATCCAAACATTATCTTGGCGTCTCGTTTCCTAATTATGAGGGAAACCCAAAAATTGTGTCATTTTATGAGTGATTTATGGTTTTTGGAAATATGTCAAATATTTATATATTATTTTTAATACATAGAAAATGTTGTATGTAAGTATTTCTTTTTGTTTGTTAGTATTTATTTTATTTTTAGATTTGCCACTTTTTTCGCCTTCACTCCTGTCTCTAAAGGATGCTTAGTCGATTTTTAAGGCTCAATCTCGGATCTTTTTTGTATGATTATTAAAAATTTTATATATGACAAAAAAGTTTGTTTTTCAAATTTACAACTGGTATTTTGTATCGTTTTTTAAATAGTAAAATAGAGAGAATACACATCCATATTTTTAAAATACATAAAAAACTAATTTAATTTAATGTGAATTACATAGACCATATTCAAAGCTATGAATATGAATCTGGTCTCATAATTTATACATCGCAAAAGTTTTCAATTTAAAAGAAATCCGTTTTTGGCTATATTTGTGGCGCTATATTAAGTTACCCTTTGCTTATAAAATCCACTATGCCATCTCAAGGTATAATCTGTTGACTTAAAAAAACCGTACCTCTCGAATAGGGCCTTTGTGCTCATAATTAAGTTAAATGTTCTATTATGTCAACAAAAATCGGCAAAACTAGTTTACTTGAAGGTCAACATTTACCTATAAACACTAATAACACTTTTAAATTCTACATAAAAAACTTTGAAGTATACGTGAATTCCTCTACCAATATTTATATAGGGATAGGCCCATATTTTCCAATACTCCCCTTTGAGTTCTCTTGTAAAACGTCTCTTTTTTTGCTAAAAATAAGTAAAAGTATTCCGGAATAAAGTTAAAAAATAAATCAAATACTTTTTTTAATAATCTCCATTTTTAACATACTGACTGATGTAGGGTATCATATAGTCGTCTATGCCCGACTATACATTTATACTTGTTTATTTATATAAAAGTCTTTGCTGTGATGGCGTTAGTTCACGTTTTGGAATTTAAAGTGGTCTCAAACCTCAAGATATAACGAAGATAAAAGTTCATATAAACATAGGAATAACATTGGCTAAAATGGGGTTTTTACAAACTTCATGACTTGATATCTGGAACACCTGATATAAATTATGAGGTCACATTCAGATTCAGCGAAATACCATCATAGCATAGTTTAGACTGCGGATTTCGACATTTTTAAAATTTGGTTATTTTATTTCACTTCACTTAAAAGCTCTATTTTTCTTCTATTTAATCTTCTTAAAAATTTACCATTCACATGAAAGTGATTGTTATATGCTTATACAAAAATACACACTATACGTAGATACAAGAGAAATTTGCACGGTTATTATTATTTGAATACAAAATCAATTATTAAGAATTAGGTATTCGAAATTGTAATTCGATTTCCAAAATTTCCGAAATAATTTAATCTTGCCTTTTCATGATTTTCTTTGCGATGTCTCAATTTGTGAGTAACAAAATTAAAATTCTTGTGTGTACTTTTTTATAAAATCCTTCAACACTTTAGTAAAATTACAAAAAAATGCATGCTAAAAGTACTTACCTATTTTCAATTATTCCAACAAATTTTTAGTACTCGTATACATGCATATATACGTAATACAAAGTAAAAGTATTAAACGTTTATTAAGGGGAAAATTTTATTATATATTAAGAATATCAAAGACTGTCTGAACATGGACATGTCATCATTGTTGAACAGATTACACCAATATTAGACAAAAAATGAGAGGTACATAGAAAAAATGTTTTAAATTTTAAAAGCACTTCAAAAAGAAAATTTTCTGACAAGCATGTTGACAATTTACTCTTAGTTTGCATAAGCAGTATAAACTCACACTAACACTGAAACATATCTTATACGTTAGTGATGGGGCTTGTATTGCAATAATTTTTAATTTTTCTTCATGACGTAGCAATAATTCAATTCCCTTTAAATGAATTTTCATAAAAATTGTGCGAGAAAGTATTTTAATATATTACCTTAATATCTTACGGAGTAACTACTTTGTTTCCAAAGGTGCACATGAATGCTGTATTTTCATGTTTCTGAGTGTGTTAAACTAATGTATACATTAACAGCTAGGCATTCAAAATTAGTGACTATGAATCATTTTATATTGTACAATATAAAGTGAGGGACATTACAATTAATGCATTATTTTAACTAACTTTTTAATTATTATAACAAATAAAAAAATACGAGTTTTTTTATTCAATTGTATACTACTTACATACATAAATATATTGAAAAAATAAATACTATCTAAAAAGTTCCTTATATAAGTTACAAAATAAATTCCCAAAATTTAATTTTATTACGTGCTCCAAAAAACAAAGCGAGTTTTGTCCGTCCTAGAATTGTTCTCTGTGTTGTAAAACTATGTCATGCTAAAAAATTAGGCTGATCGAACATTGTAAGATCTGACAACCGTGTATCACGGCTTTAAGGATTACATAAATTATCAGTTTCAAAAACAACATTTTTCTTTTGAAAGTTAACTTCATAGTCTACCCTTTTTCACACTATTTTCAATATCGGACTGTATGCGATAAGTTCCAGTCATTTTTTGTAAATATGATCAACAAATAAATAATATTTCGACATAGTGTACTGAGAATTCGCAAATTTTGCAAAATTTGACTTTGAACTCCACATTTTATGGGTTAAGAATGTCCGATTAGTATAAAATTTGGAATATATTTTATATTATCTGATCTTAAATATCCTGAAAATACTTTGTTTGCAGTGTTCAAATCGCAGGTATAGCTAAACTGTAAGAATTATTGATCTAATTTTTTCACCGTTTTATTCATTTATCTGTTGCTCATAAATCTCCATAGATCTTCTAAAAATTTTAAAATTTGTTTAACAAAGTATATTTTTTGTCACATTTCCAATTTATGTACTGTGAGGCACGGAAATTTGCAATAACTTTAAAAATTTTCAAGCAATTTTTGTGTTTTATATCTTTCTGAAATGCATATTCTCTGCACATTGTGATTCTTTTACAACAAAGAAATCGGCACCTGTTGACGTTATTCCATCAGCCTAAGTTTTTGCATGGTATAGTTTTACAAGCCATAAAACAAGCTAATATACAAGCTTGGAGCACTCTAATGTTTACCAATTGTTTTAATAAATCTTAAAATTTATGCCAGAAGAGCTTTCAAACAATATTGAAAATTCATAAGAAAAAATCAATAATAATTTACATATATTATTACCTTTCGAATAAGTGTTAGTATCTAAGACTGAAGGACTAAATATGATACGCTGCGTTATTCAATTATTTGATTTCCTTTTCAAGTTTTTTTGTTTTTCCTGTTAGATGACGATGATTGTTGGCATCTCTGCCAAGTAAACAATATTTCGTTTTCTATTTCATGGCATCATAAACATTCATTACAATTCTTTATTTTTTAACATCTAGAGCACGTTTCATTTTTTCTATTGATTTCAATTATCAGAGATTTGCTGGTGTTTTCTTTTCTGCTTTTTCATATTCAGGTGACATAGTACACCAACAGCACTTATAGTATTACTTGCTACATTAGATGCTTCTTTCGTTTGAATATTTTTTGTTATTGCTTCTGGAATGTACTCTACAAGTACTTTGGTTGTATTTTTTCTAGGGATTTTTTGGCGCTTATTGTTATCAACACTGTAAATATGGCAAATGTTTATAAAACAAACAAAAAATATTTTAAATTTGATAATATTTCAGACATAATGACAGTTAAATGCTTGCTTGAATTTCTCTCATTTCTGTTTTCAAGGCGCATGTTCATGATTTAAGAGATTTTGAAATTTATTGACGAAAATATTTGTTTTACAATTTCTGGATAACAAATATGTTTTCATTTTAAATAAATTTATTTCTCTTTGGTATGGAAAATGCTCTTGAAGCAGCCAGCATCCAGTTGGAGTTAGTAAGGTGACCATTTGAAATTTCAAATTTATTTTCAATTAATCAAAATATTAGTATTTGCAACATTTTACTTTTTTTATAATTGTCAGACTTAGGGGATGCGAATTAAATTTTTAATTACATTGAAAAATAAAAAAAAAAAAAAAAAAATACCAGTCGACAAATGCCCTCAGAATTTTTGTTATAAACCACAACAGTTCACTTTTAGGTAAAACAAAACTTGAGAAAACAACTGGTCGCCCTCACTCTACTATATTTACTCTCTTCTAAGAGCTCCTGGCGCTCACAGTAATAATCATTCTTAATATTTTATTAACCCCAATATATATATAAACATATAAAATACTCTTTATAAAATGATTATTATCTCCATTATCAATTAAATTTACTCTAAAAGTTGTTGTATATTAACGGCACCCAATATTGCCCTTTTCCACTGAAAAGTTATATGTTTTCTTTTTGGTTTGGCTCTCCTCCATCAAAATTACTCCAACAAAATTATAAAAATAAAAATGAGCAGAAAATTTTCTCTGATTTCCTTTCATAAAATTACCACAATACATTATAGAAAAATACTACCGAACTCTGGAAAAAAGACAAGACGGGGACAAAGGAGATGAGAATAAAAATAAAATATTTTATTTTAACTTTGGCAAAAAACAAAAATTCAAGTAGTTGGAAATTTACGAGACTGCGATGGGGTTGACACATAAAATATTAACGCAGAATTATGAATAAATATTTATAAATAAATTATAAAATAAATAAAAAAGAACAAAATAAAAATTAACTTAAACGAAAATTAAAACAGTGCTAATAAAGTCAAAAACATTTTAATAGGAAAACTTAAAAAAATAATTTGTGTTCAATTGCAAAAGAAAAGTTTAAAACAAATATTCATTTTACCGTCGCTTTTTAGAAAATCAAAACATTTAAAATTATTACTATTGCCATAAATGAAATCATCATGATATAAAATGTTGTTTCCTACTTTTATCGAGTGTTTTATTGTGCGTTATTGTGGGCATTGCTGTAAATTACGAACATGTTGCTGCCATTATTAATAATTCCTTCAAAATCCTTATTGTCTTCATCGTCGCTATTGTTGTTGATCATTACGATAATATTGAAGAAGTGTAAAATTCGTATTAGAACTAAGCGTAAAAAAATTCGTAAATAACGAAGATTTCAAAAGTGAAAAAAGAAAAATAATAATTTTATTTATTTTTCCTTTATGCAAATTTGTGTTTTGATTTTGTTGTTTTTTGTTAACGCGGGTGCTAGAAGAAAGAAACAAGAACTGCTAATTTATTTTGGGTTTAAAGGATAAATTCCAGTTTTATTCGAGTTGCTGTTAATTTAAAAAGGTCTGTAAAAGTTTTTAAAAAAACTTTAGATTCATATTTGTTTACATATTAAAAAAAGCTATTTATTTGTTATATTAATTTTCTTAACGTTTGTAGTATTTTTCCAAATTAGACACCATATAAAGAAAAATAGAGGAGATTACATGAAAATCTATATTTACAAATGAATTTTATATACATTTAATCACAATTTGATTAAAAGTAAATCTTCAAAATTCATGGATTCGAGGAAATTGAAGTTTTCACTTTGGTTTATTCACTTTGTAGCTTATTATAATTTCAACTTAAAAATGTCATCACTTTGTACGTGCATTGATGCACTAAAAATATAAATTATTTGTTAAATTTTTATATTAAAAGTTTAATCATGTCGCGGTATTATAATAAAAAAATACTAATAAAAAATTGTTCAACTCTAATTAAAACATCTTATTAGCCAAGAAACATGTACCAACCTTAATAAATTTTACCTCTAAATACCCTTAAACAACGTATCAAAAAAATCTGATATTATATGTTGCAAAAACTAAATAAAACTATAACATCAATTTATGTAATATTTTACAACATTACATGGAATTTTCAAACATAATTGAGCTACAAAAGCCAAGCAAATCATTGGCAACCAAACCATATTAGCAGCAGTGGCAACAGCGTGATGCCATAAATTTAAAATACTAATGATTTGAAAAATTACAAAATCATGCACAAAATGGTCATTTTAAGTAAGACAAAACAAAAAAATAGACGAAGAGAAAAATACTTTTAACACAACATAAAGAGGTGTTTAAGAGACACACAAATAAACGTTTAGCTATAAAAACAAAAAATATAAGTAATAAATACACGACAAATGAAACCAGCCCCAAGGTCATCAAAATGTAACTAGGATTATAAAACAGTAACGACTCTATACACAAGTTAAACATTTTTAGTTATAAGGTTCACAACAGGTGTTTTTTTGCATATACTTTTTAAGAAGAATTGTCAGATAATATTTCACTTTGATCTGGTTTTAACAGGCCCTACTGTAACCCCCATCATAATCATATGACGAAGAGGAAAAATTAAAAAAATGAAGAAAATTGCAGGAACGAGGGAATATGTTGGTTCGTTCTTTGGTATGTCAAAGTTATATCGACCAGTTTAAGCATTTAACGTATAATAAATTACGTGTAAAACAACGTGTGAACTAACATAAATAATTTTCTTAATCCATCTAGCTAACTTATAGATAGGAGTACTCATAAACACTAACACTTGTATAAATTCATCATCCAACAAATCTGTATTAAAATCGTTAAAATGTAGTTTTTCATGTTCCTTGTCTATTCCCGCTTTCGTTTGCTGATTTGCTTGATTGAGATTACTGTTAGTCTGCAACAAAAGGAAGACGAGTCCATAGTAAATGATCAGCCCCCTTTTAAGCTCTTACTCACATACATATGCACGTGTATATAAAGTTTCACAGAGATCTAAAGGAAATAGTTATTAAAAACAATTTTATAATCTTAATAAGAATTGAAATTAATTTTTCATGCGAATTTGACAAATAATTTGAAAAAGTATTCATTAAAAATCACATGAAAATACAAATACAGCTTTACAGGCGAAATATCTGATGAATTAGACAGAATTTATATAACGCGTTATCTGTAAGGCCTTATTAACTACGTCTATATAATTCAGACTATATGTAGTAGCATTTGAAGAGAATATTGTTAGGTAAGTATTCAAAATTGAAAGTCATTACCTATCTATAAAGTTGGGTATGATTATCTTAATTTTAATAAACATTAATATAAATAATAAATTGTATATGTATTTTAAATAAATTCTTTAACAACTCTGGTAATACAAACACACATGCCGTACTTATATGTATATGTTTCGATTATTTTTGTTTTTTTCTTCTTGTGGCAACAATCGATTAAACTTTGATAAAAATCAATTTGCAGTAATAATAAATTGCTTAACTATAAGTAAAGTGTGCTTGAGTCTAGCACTATGAGTGCCTGCAACTCTAGTAGACATGTTGCAAAGACCACATGAAAGAAAGAACACACTCTGAAACACCGACAACAGATGTGTTGTGGTGATTTTTTTATTATTTAGTCTGCAGATTTTACTCTTCTTTAACAATTTTATTTAAAAGTTTAGCAAATGATTAACTTCTACACTCCACGACCAGCTTGTTTCATTTAACTAAGCTGGATATTTCTCATCATTTTTAGTATCTGTTTTTTTTTTCTTACATTTTTTGTTGTTCGGTTTAGTTTATTTTGTACAAATTGCCCACAAGGTGAAATAAAATTTACAAACATTATAATCATCGGTTAAGTATCACCATCACACCATTCAAATCTTTAAGACATTAAACAACAACATCAGCTGCAGCAATAGCATAACATACAACGTATGCATGTATGTATAAGTGTACTAGCAACATTTTGTAGTTGCTTGTACTACTCGCTTTGTATATACTACACCTTCAATGTGTTAAACCACAGAAATTAAACATTAACCTGCTTTCCATGAAAAGGCGAGTTAAGCCAGCTGTAGTTGTTTCAGCACTAGAGGATGATGCGTGTTACTTGAGTGGATGGATTCTGCTTTAAACTAAAAGACAAAAAACCCTCTATACTCCACCTTCACTTAATTTTTATATTTTTTGGTTTTTGTTATTATTTGGCCCAAAGGCAACACTTGGCCGCCAAATCACGATTCACAACTTAATCCACAAGTTGGTTAAGGTCGCTTTTAGTTTACTTTAACAATCTTTTAACTACTCGTACTTGTTTTGACTCCCCTTTCTAACTAAAACAACTAAAAGCTTAAGTCGAACTAAGTTAAGTTCATACAAAAAAGTTTATAATATCTTAGTGGTTAAGTCATAAAGTTGATAGTTTATGCGAAATTTTAGTTTTTTTGTGACTTTAAAGCACAGAATACCCAAAAATTGTATTTCATGTTTGATTACCATAGTAAACCAGTTTCGAACTGTTCAATTCTTTCTATTTCTAAATTACTTCAATAATAAAGAGTACTTCTAAAGTCGTCTCTGTCTAATAGTTTTTCACATTGACTGTTTTTATTTTAATATTGCATTTAGGTGTAACCTTTAGAAGAACTTTTCGTTGCAATCACGTTTGTTTTTATACGTTTTTCATCTTCATTTATTTTTTTTTTTTTCATTTTATTTTGGTTTACTTTACTTTTCATTTTGTTTGCGGTTTGTGGCAATAGCAGCAACATTAGGTTTTCAACGTCTGCAGTTCGAACTTTAAGTCTATGAAATAGAGTTTGTATTCTTTAGTTTTTTCTTTGTTCCTTGCGGAAATGTTATTCTTAATAATATAAACACACACAATCATTATTTACTTGTTAGAACCACTTAAAATTAGACAAAAATAAAAGAAAAACTTAAAACAATTTAGTAGATTTCCAGTGGCGTAAACTAAACTAAATAAACTCTTCACAGAAGTTAAAACCGGTAGAAAAGTACAGAAATTTATACAATTTTAACAACGGATGTGCATACAATTTAAATAACCAAGTTATCATTTTGATAACCACTTTTGTAATTTTGACAATGTACTTTTGTGAATTTGATTACTCTTTGTGTCATTTCGGCAACGCATCTTTGTGATTTTGACAACGTTATGTTACGTTTGACAACATAGCGTTATTGATTCCACTTGTCTACATATTTAGCCTTTTTATGAAAATCAGTTTTTCGTTTATTAATTGTTAAAATATATCGGCATTAAAGTAAATTTCAACAAACAAATTAAATTATTATGTCAGTACTATTTAATAAACCGTCACTATTTGTAGAGTGTAACTGGCACATGAAAACATCTTTGCAATTTGACTAATCTAACAAACATGTCTTAACTATTTCGCAATAAAAAATTTCTGAATAAAGTTATTTAAAATAAAATATATTTATTTACATTCTAAACTGCCATTTGTTATAAAGATGCATCAAACGTCAGTTTTTCTGTAAATATTCCAACTTAAATAAAAAATATCATAAAAACGCAAAAAGGTTAGACCAAAGATAAAAAAAGTTCAAGACAAAAAAAAACATTTTACAATAAAATATATACGTAAAAATCGCCTCTTTCAATATAAAAGTAAGAAAATTGGTAATGAAGATGTTAAATGCAGCTGTTGCCATTAAAGGAGCCTGAAATGAAAACGAACGAACCAATGCACTTGGAGTAAATAAATGTTGCAAAGAAAATACTAAAAAAAACATTTTACAAAAAGTGCAAAGTTTATTATGAAGTTCATAGAAGAAGATTTATTTGGTAAATATTTCCTAAAGATGAACTTCCATTTTATTTAATGAACCCATCAAAATATAATAGAGTTTAGACAAAGCTGCCAATAAGAACCTCCAATCAATCAAAGATGAAAGATAATAAAAATTATTGTTTAACAAATAAATAAAATGCCAACAATTACTTTATTTAAATGGTATATATTTAATAAAGGTATAACAATGTAGCAAAAATTGTATCACAATAAAAATAAAATTTTAAAATTTACTTTTAATTTCTTATTCAAAGCAACATTGAATGCATTTAAAAGTGCTTTAATTAAAGTAACGAAAAGACGACAATGAAAAATGACATCCCTCCTATGATAACTTTCGGATAATTTAATTTTTTCTGATTAGCACGCAGCAAATTTTGCTGGCTTCTTTAAATAAAATTGTTATTAAAAACATATATTTTCACAAAATATTTATAAATTTTATTTTCATTTTATTTAATTCCATATTTCCATTTGGTTTCTTTTTTTCTTCTTTTGTAATGTAATTGTCAACCTGTGTTTTTTCCTGAATGTCATTTAATTTTTTTTTCAAATATTGACAATTGTAACGGATACAACCGCACATTTCTCATGGTTGCATTTTTAAAAATTTTTTGTTATTGTTGTTCTTGCAATATTACTATTGACTATTTTTTTATAAACTGATGCATTTGTACAAAAAAACAAAAAAAATATATATATAGAACATGGCGAAAACATAATGTCCTGTATCCTAGTACACGTGTCCTTTATAAAAAAACACATCGAACATTGATTTATGACTAACTTTAAAAAAAACTGTAATCAACTATAAAGTACAGCATTGTGAAAAAACGCAAAAAGTGAAAAACAAAACAGAACAGTGAAATGTTGAATGCATCCGTTAATGTGAAAACGCCATAATACGGCTGATGAGGTCGAGGATGATGCTGATGACGAGGATTGTGTTCTACATATGATGGCAATACCATTTTATTGTGATGACAATTCTCTTAAATGACAAAACGACATACATACAAATGTGTGTACATTAAATGCACAGGACTAAGGATTCGGGAATTTCAGACCACTATAATTGATATAAAATCAATGTGTGTGTATTAACAACAATACCTTTCGAATACTCACTTAGTACGAGTGAGTACTAATGTGGCAATTTTAATTTTTTTTGCATGTTCTCTGTATGTTGTATTGTTGTGTTTTACCACATTGTTATACCCTTATATACTGTTTGTTGTTTTTGCTTTACTTTTTCAATTTCCAAAATTGTTTGTGACAAAAGAGGATGTCACCATGTCTCATGTAATATGCACTCACATACGCACTACTTACATGAATATTTCAAATGCATTTCTATAGAATAGAAATGCATTTATGCGCAAATGTTTGCGAATTCCGAAAACCCCCTTCTTTGTCAGCAACCACTCACCTATCAACTTATTGTATTATATCAATTGTTAAAAGGATGCATTTTTTTGTCTTTTTTGCATTACATGTGTTTCAATGTTTTTTTCTTTGTTGCATAAATATGCAAAAATGTTGAATATAATGTTGGAATGACTTTACAATTCGTTGTGCATTGCATAAATTTGCAACATATAGAATGAAAGAATATATAAAAAAACGAAAACGCGTGTCACATGTCGATTTTCAATTGTTCACAAATTAATAAATACATTCATTTCATTCATCGTACAACACATTGCGCACTATTTTCCTCTGTTCATACATTTATTTTATTTTTTACTGTTACTTGCCACATACAATAGTGATGATATTGTGTGTCATAAAAATTCGTCATATGAAATCAAAATCGACTTTTTGATTCGTTATTATGCACCGTATTAAAGTACATGTTTCTGGTAAATTTTTCACTCCTACGATCAAAATCAACGACGCTATTCTTCGCTATGTTCTAAAAATACTTTAAAATTCATTAAAATTTTAATTCTTTTGAGTTTTAACTTCGAAACTGCAAAATGTTAAAATTGGGCATCAAACAGTTTTAGAATTTTTTCCATGTTTCGGCCTATCTGACCAACAAAAATCGATTTTAATGTAGTTAAAAATTTTGAAACATACTATTTTTTAATGTAACTTACGCCCTTTTGAATTTCATATGACGATTTATTTAATATTATTTTTATTGCAATTTGTAATTTAAATAATATTTTTCATTTGCATATTTACGGTAAATAACAATGACAGCTAATTTGCTAAATAATATTATTGAAAAATATTTGGTAGATCTATTGTTGATAAATCAGATTATGTGTATTAGAACAGTATATGAGCGGCAAGCGGTTCATTTCCTTTATTTGTATAAATTCTACAACTGTCACTTTAAGTCCATTGCTTTGTAAACATAAGAATGAAGATTATTAACACTGAAAGTTTTTTTCTATAAAATTTTTAAAACTTTTTTGGTAGCTTTCTTTAATATCCTTTCAAACTTTAAATTTTTCCCACAAAAAATATTTATAAGCTTATTTTTTTAAACAAAAACATCGTTGAAATCATCACATTTTAACACTATGAAAGTTTGTTGGTTTAGTGGTGTGATTGTTTGTTTTTATCGAAAAGTAATAATTCATTACCAAAAAACACAAGGAAAGAAAGAATACAGATTTTCAGTGTATTTTTCTTTTGCTCCATACTCTAACCAATAACCAATGCGTTAAGCACATTTTCTGCGCCAGACACTGTGGAGTAGAGATATAACCAGACATGATTGCCAGTGAATAGAATGGTATTTATAGCAAAAATTTATTAAGAGTTGAAGACAAGAGCCAAAAAGAAAAAAATAAATAGGAATAAAAAAGTATAAAACAGGTGGATAGAAATCCTTTAATTTTTTTTCTTTTTATTGTTTTGTTAGAAAACTAAGAGCGTAAAAATTTAATTTGTTTATAGAAATTTAAAATTTTTTAATTTATAAAAATCTCTAGAGATTTTATTTCTTATTTCAAATTGAAGGACACGTTTTTTATATGAAAATAAACACAGAAAAAACCCCTTGTCAAAAGTTAATGGCAAAAAACAATGAAAACTTGTTTAATTAAGTTGTGTTAGAATAACAAAAACACAAATAAATTCATATATGTATGTATGTATGTATGTATGTATGTATGTATGTATGTATGTATGTATGTATGTATGTATGTATGTATGTATATATGTATGTATGTATGTATGTATGTATGTATGTATGTATGTATGTATGTATGTATGTATGTATGTATGTATGTATGTATGTATGTATGTATGTATGTATGTATGTATGTATGTATGCATGTATGTATGTATGTATGTATGTATGTATGTATGTATGTATGTATGTATGTATGTATGTATGTATGTATGTATGTATACTTTTATGGAAATGACCTTAAATTTTTTACAGAAAAAAATTACATAAAATGGTATAATTTATTTAATTTTTTTCTAAATATAAAACTCTTCTTTGCGTAGTATTCTTTCATATGCATACATGGTTAAAAAGGGGTCAATTAACTAATTATTCCCAAAAGGATATGGCGTACTCCTACTACAGCAACACGTCTCTTTTATGTTTGTGACATCTATGGCCTGTTAGACCATGTGTTGTATTATTCCGTATGGGTGAATTGAGGAATAATGTAAGGGGAAGACGTGTGAAATATTTATTAGAAAACTAAAGTATAGAATTAAACCAATATTTTTAATAAAACAATTTATTGTATTAAAACATAATTCGCTACTTAAAATTTATGATTAACTACCTATGCTGTTATTCTTGCTAACATAAAAACAGCTCCAGCTCCATTAGTTTCCTATATATACGCTGTTTGGAATTAATTTTATATCATATGCAGCGCTAAAAATTGAAGACTTTTAATTTTCCAAATGGGATTCATAACTCCAATTATTGCAAAGTCTGCCAATTTATTATGGGGTAGTGCCACTTTCCATAATATTTTTTCCTAAATATTTTTGTTAATTATAAAGTGACTTTGAAAACTATAGCTTTTATATTTTCTCAGATATGTTGATTTAAGTTATTCTTTTTATTGAAGGTGACATATTCACTTTGTTCCTATATCTTCTCATAGAAGTCAAAGTTGTCCATACTCTAGTTGTTGTAGTTTCTAATATTGATTTTGAATGGGGGCGCAGCGTTTCGTCCACTTGAAATTTTCAAATAAAGGGTAACCTACCCAGGAAAAACTCGGTAATGTGTTGTTCTTCCATAACCAATTTATTTTCAATGGCTATTTACTTACCGTCTTCATTACTTTAAAGTACTCGAGTAGCGACTTTCTTTTAATTCTTATATAGAAGTACTTTATATTCGTCTTTGTCATTTTGTTTGCACATTTTTTTAATTGCGTGTTAAGAATTGTATTTTATAAAAAAACACCATTAATATTGTATATGAAAACCTTATTTGACGCGCAATAAAATAGCTAAGCAGTGGTGCAGTGAGTAGAACATTTAACTAGCATACCGAAGTCCCTGGTTCGTAGTCTCAGTGGCTCATTTTATTATTAAAAACAAAACAACTTGTCCAACAACTTCTTTGTAAACAAAATAAACTTCTTTAGCTCTTTTTTGTAAGCGAGCATGGAAGTACTTGCCTCCAATGACATTACCGTGTTAAAATAATGAGTTAAAATGCTAATGAAGAAGTAGTGAAAAGAGGTTTCATAAATATTTTAACTCATTACTGTTCAGTGTAAGTTTTTCCTGAATATAGATCCTTTCCTTCAGTTTTTTTCCTTTCACTTCAGTTAGAAAAGTTCCAACTGGATATTTCACCGGTTTTATTACCGCATTTGCAACTAACTAGTTACCTGTGGCAAATAAAGTGGTCGATATATTACCTAAACGTAAACTATAAGTATGTGCATGCTTACTGAGTAATTAGTACTTACCCTGTATAGAGGTTTTAAAAGTTTGAGCGTAGATAAGGTCTTAAGTCTATGTTTGCAAAAATAACACATTCAAAATTCTAATTACTGTAACATTTACATACTAGTTTTTCACTATACACAACTCTGAGTAATAAATCATTATTATAAAATTCTTTAATAAACTAAATTATCATAATTTCACTATAATCATAATAATTGATAAAATTGTCTTACACTCTTTACTCCATAGAATTTATTTCTAATCTTAACAAAAAATTTGCAAACAACAAATGATTAATGTTATTTCATCAGTTGACTGCCTGCTAACAACCCTTAAATTTATTCATACATTTGTACGTACATACGTATATAGACATTATTCTGTTACTACTTATGACTACTTATTGACTCCGCCCGTTGAACTCTCCATATTGTTAGTTTTTGTTTTTCAACCTATGTCTAGCTACTTACTCATAATCGTATTTCCTTTTAAAGAATTTACTAAATTTTTAGATATTTTTATAAGTTTTCTTAAATGTATTTTTAGGAACTCGATGACTTTGAAAAAATTTTTAAAGTTAAATTATTTCTTATTTGCCAGTTGTTACAGGATATTATTGCGACTCAACTCGTCTGGAGATGACTTGAATGTTGTTTAGGAAAAATTTTTATAAAAAGGAAATTAGATCTTGTTAAAACATACTTGTCTTTATATATAAATATATGTACATATGTATATATTCGTATACATATGGATTTATATTTAATCAAATATGTGTGTTTAAAACCTTGTATTCAAAGTATACTTATTCAGTTCATTGTATGTTGTACAAAACATGAGTTTTGTAATGTAACTTTTTAGAAAAAATATGTATTTTTCTATTTTTTTATTTCTAAATTTTCACTACAAGTATATATACACTGTTGTTACTGTATAAAATATTCTCAAGAGACTTTTGTTGCTGTCGGAAGTATCTAGTAATTGAAAATATATCTTAGAATATTCTGGTAATTGTTAATAGAATATAACATAATACTTCAAATATGAACCTAAAATTATGCCACTTAAAATTGTGGGATTATTTAGTATTAAAAAGTATTATTTTTAGATTATTAAATACATGCTTATGTACAGAATTTATCAAAATTATGTTTTCTTTTTTTATTTTACAGGTAAATTTAATTTAAACAGTTTTATAAGGTAAATGTTTATATTAACATCACTTAGTTCTTAATAAAGTGAAAATTATTCTATACAACAACAGTTTATTTACAAAAGCTAAACATAATGATTGCCTAAAAGTTTGTTTTGTTAAATATGTTATTGTAGTTTTTAATTTAATTTTTTTAATTTTTTTCCCAAAATAAGTAAATTTTAACATATTACATATTTATTTGTTTCAAAAAGTACATAATTATAGCAACCTTCATACTAATTAACATTTTAAACACAAAATGCAAAAATCAGACAATTATTGCAAGACAAACACACATGTCTAACAAATTTTAATTAGTTTAACCTTGAACACTCTGGTAAAATTGCGCAAAATTAAATGAATTTAAAATTTCCCATAAAACAATATTCAACGGTTATAAAAAGCAATTAAAACTAGAGCACTTAAGGATTTTTGTTACAAAAAGGGACTCTAGTCATTAGACTCATAAAATTATGAAATATTTAATTGCTTTCACATTTTTTGTGTGTCAACATCAAATGCAATAAATACTGACCTTGCTACAATTTTCCAACCACACACAGACTTTTGATTTAAATCCGGACCGTTTAAAAGTCATCATAAAATAAAAGAGATTAAAAAGAACTGAAATACAAAAGCAAAAACTTTCAGCCAACATTTTAGTCTGAGTGTACGACGGACAAGTATTGTTTGCAACAAATGTTTTTTTTTTTAGAATATATTTTAAAAATTCAACCTTGACTTTGTCGGTTTTTTGCTGTGTGTGTTGCACGACGGCATTATTGCATAATATTGTATCGTTTAGGTTTTTGGAAAAAATAAAGGAGACGTTGTGAATGACTTTCTATGCGTCTGTACTTGTATGTATAGCGTTTATTTGTATGTATGTATTACTTTTGGAAACTGGGTTGGTTTTTTTATGGACAAAAATCCTGTTTTTAGAAAATTACTTAAAAATACAATATTTGTAGAATTTCTGTTGTTTCTGCTCCATTTGGCTGTCTCTTACTCGTTACACTCAAAAACTTTGGTCTGTTTAACTAATTGTTATTAAGTCAAAAATTTACATCTTAATAACAATAAAAATAATAATAATTAAACTTACAAATTTAGAATAAATTTTAAAGACCCTTTTTCAAAACATTAAATATCTTCTAACCACTTTGTTCAACAAACATTTTTCTCAGTGTACTAATTGTATAATAAAAATCAATTTTATTAGTTGCCTTGAATATACTTATATGTTAACTAATTTCTGAAATTGCATAAATTTGCATAAATAGCTGTTCTAAATCCTCCTCACAGTCCTCTTTCCAGGTAAAATAAAAATAAAACAATTATTGCAGAATCTTTTAAAACTAAAGTCAAGGATTTTTTCACTTTCACTATTTGAACAACAATTTAAAAATCACTCTCATTGTATAACTCTGCACTCTTGGTCTCTTTCTCCTTGGAATTAAAACTAAACTGCAGTTAAAATGTAGGCGTTGTGTGTAACCTTTCAGTTAAAAGATTAAGCCACCTTTGAGTAAAAGGATTTTGTTAGACAATCACTTTTTCTAACATCAAACAAACACTTTTACTGCTTTCAATTTAATTGTTTTCAAACATGATTTGTAATGGGAAATACCCAAGGATTGTGAGTAAATTAAAGTAACACTTGTTTAAATTGAAGTGTGTATAGGTTTTGTCTTAAGTAAAGTAATAAAACTGCAGGTTCCCATTTGTTTTCGTACTTTTCAAAAGATTTAGTTTTTGAATTCACAAAATAAATATTTACAAACTTCCGACACAAAAATTTGCATTGATGGATTAGCAAATTTGTCATAGAAAATATTCTTTCAGTTTTTGCCAACCGTTTTAAATTGTCTCAACTTCTGTTTGTTTGAAAATATTGATGAAATCGAAAGTAATAGATTGAGTGTATAATCGTGTAATACATTTGTTTTATCAACAGTTTCTAAAAGCAGCACCTCTACCTTAACTATTCGAACATCTTTTAGGGTTCTTTATTGTATGTAGTTGTAATGAAAAATAGAAACAGCTGTCTGTCTCGCTTGTCTTTTGCACCGAATAGTTTTATCAATATTTTTATACTTTTTTCATTTTTATATCAGCTGTTGCCATGTGTTGTTAACTGTTTTCATTCTTCATTATTTCGTTTTAACTGGTTGTGAAATTGGTCGGCCATTTGGTAACTTTTTGCTCTGTTGATGATGGTCAATCTTAGAGTTTCTTTTCTACCCTTATTACTAAGGGTTCGATTAAGCACACGTTTTATCTTTATTCTTACCGGTTGTTGGGTCTGTTATAAGGAATACATGTTTGTATTTTTATTACATTTGGCCTAAAACATACAATTTTTTATTTCTTTCCGATAAACTGCAATTGTAATTGTAAGATAATAATAACAATTCATAGAAAATTTATTATTATTAGTGTTAAATTTCTATCTTTGTTGTAGGAATTGCTTTAAATTTTAGTACTTTTTTTACTGTTATTTTTAAGAATTTGTGCTGCTTTATCAAAATAGAAGTATTAACATTTTTAAAATTAAAAAAACTCTTAACTTTTTTTAAATTAGCATTTTGAGTTATTATTTTAACACGGTGAAAATATGAACCCGGGACTTTGGTTTGTTAGTTTAATGTTCTACCCACTGCTGCACCACTGCTTAGCTATATTATTGCGCGTCAAATAATGATTTTCAGATACAAATTTAATGTTGTTTTTTGAAAATAACGATATCATGTCATAAATATTTAAAATGTTTTTAATCCGCAAACAATTTTCTCTTCTGAATTCTATAATTTTTATTAAATAGTTTTACATTTTATCTCCTCCCATAACAATTTGAGAGCATTTATAAACATGTCATTAACAAAAATATCAACAATTGCAATAATGATATAATCATTTAGCAATGAAATTCAACAATCTTATTTAAACATATTTGAGCAAAAAATTACTTATTTAGCAATTCATTATTGGTGCACAAAGTGGTGGTGCTTCTTAAATCTTATATTGAAATATAAAAAGAAACTTCGTATGTTGAAAATCACCATAATTTACATTTTTATTCATACGATTAGGAATTATCAACATTGTCATCTGTAAGTGTTGAACTGCATTCTGATGTGATGTTTTTCTCTTCACTTTACATAGTTTTGGCTTTAATAATGCCGCCAAGGAAAAAAAAGTTTGCATGTGTGTCTGATGCCAGTTTGGCTGGTTGGTTGCTTTGGTTTTAGTTGGCATAGTGTCTTTTTGGTCGATTGGACTGGATCTTAGTTACCAGACAGACAAACAGTTACACAAACGCACTCAAATTTCTATATGGAAATCACTTTGGATTTTGTTATTTGTGTTTTTTACTTTTTATTGCTGTTGTCTTTTCGCATACATAAATGCAACATATTGCATGAAAACCTTTGCAACAACCAGCAAATGTCGCACATTTTTATCACACGTTTACAAAATTCTTAACGTTTTCAACGTTTTACTACTTACACAAAATCAACATCTATAAAAGGAATAGAGTAGGTAAAGTTTTTCAAAAGGTACGTTCACATTGATGAAAAATTTTGTGTCAAAACTGTATATTCCACTTATGCTTAACGTTAAAAAATTCCGATTCCTTTGTTCTTTTACATAAGTTTTGATGCTTAATAAGGATTTGTTTTAAATAATAGTTGAAGTTGTTTACCAAATATTTTATTAATGTGAACAAACATATCTTATTGGCATTGGCTTTGGGTTTGGATCTATCATGCATTGTACTATTTAAACGGATTCAATGTTGCTAACACTTTTTGTTGTGCCTTTCAATGTTGACAAAAATTTAAATAAAAAAACACCTATAAAAATGAAAAGCAAGGCTTACACTTTACAATCACTTGAAATAAAACTGACTTAAACGTAAAGACGTTGGAATGCTTCTCATAAGTAGTTTGTTGCAGCTTTAAGTTAAGTGTGCATTTTATATTTGAGTCAATGGTAATGACAACAGTGATGATGATAGTAATATTCAATTAAATTTTCATTGTTTTATTTTTATTTTTTCCAACAAACATGAAGATAAATTTATTTAAACATAAAGATGTAACGAATGTATGATAATTTCTTTATTTGATTTATTCAATTTAGAATCACTTGTTTGTCACTTAAGTATATATTACTTAAAAAGAAGTTGTTTAGTTTTGTAACTTAAAATTGTTTCTTTGGAAACGAAATTAAGAGAATACATATTTATATGTTGGTTTGCATATCAAACTTTGGTTTTTCGGTAACACTAAACAATAGGTCGAAAAATATACGCTTTATCCAGCTCTATTTAGATTATCCCAGAAAAGCAAATGTACGTTAAAGATAATAATTTCAGTTTCAGCAAAGGACATTTGCGAATAATTTCAGTTGCAACAGAGATTCTGTTAAATTATGCAAAATAACCTTAATACAATCAAATTATTTGGGTTTAATAAAAATATGTATATTAGAACCACTAAAGCGAGATTTAATTTAATTCTCTAATTGTTATGAATATTATTCGTAAAAATTATTTTTACAAATTTTGACCTGTTTCTTACTAATATTTTTATTACGAACTATAGAAAAAGAATGCAACAAAAATATGCAAACTACAGAAAACAAATGCAACCAACATTCCATAAATGTTATGATCATAATTCATACAGTCTGACAGCAGCCAATTTCAATTATTTAATCAATAATATTAATTTTCCAATTCATATTTTGTCACAAACAATAAATGTAAAATTTACACTTTACAGCCAAACTCTCACACTTTTAGTATTATACATACATTTACACTCTTATATATAGATTTCGTTTACATGCCATTCCAATGTAGTCATCCCGAACAAACTCTGCCTCGGCGTAACCTCCTTCAGTTATTGTTGCCATAATCTAGAAAAAAGGAATCATAATAATACAGATAACAACTGTTTTGAAAAAGGATCATGGAAAGAGGAACAAACGTCATAGGAGCAAAATGAATATTCAAAATTCTTTTAATTTTTTCGAGCACCAAATACCAACATCATCACTTGTATGTGTAAGAGAGAGAGAGAGGGGGGGGCGTGAAACAAAATGTTACGAGGAATCCTTTAATAACAATGACATTGAGTAGGAGTTTGTAACAAGAGAAAGGCTAACGAATTGTTTGCACAAGAGAATATTTGCTATTTGTAGTACACTTAGGCCTATTATTTCTGAGTAACAATTTCTTTTTTGGCAAAGTACCTAAGGACCTACAATGAAACGTAACGATATTGATTGGCTTAAAAAGAATTCATTAATGAGTATTAAAAATTTGTTACAAAGAAATATTTCCAAAATTTCTACACTATGCAGGGATAGATGTATGTTAAGCTTATAGTTACATTATGCTGCGTTTTAGTGAAATGTTTGCTGCCACACTTGCAGTAGCTACTACTGTTGCTAATTTTAGTATTACTCCCTCTCTGATGTTGTCTGCTTCTGCCAGGATAATAACAGTAATGCTTTATGCATAACTTAGTAACAAACACATTTCTCTATATAGTTTTCAATATCAACATCCATGTAACAGGATATATTTATACAACATACGAAACCCTGCCGTTCGTGGATGTTGTCCCAAACTATTGATTTCACTTACCATTTTAGACTATCCCTAATGGCAAGAAAAATTGGATTTTGCTGATTTTAAATAGGAAACTTCTCGAGTGCATATCTGAAAGAATTATTAAAGACATGACAAACACAGAGACGGACGGACAGCCGCTCAGACGGACATGGCTTAATCGTCTTAGCTATCTATGGATTATGGATTAAGAATATATATATTTCATAGAGTCGGAAAATTATTTTGTGAAAGTGAAGAGTATAAAAATATATATGGGGGTCCGTAAAAGTAAATCAATTCATCAAGGAAGTAAAAAACGGTGGGAACCGCTGGTTTAGATCACTTAGCGATACTATTTTAATATCGCTAAGTGATCTCTTACAATTAAAAATAATTGTTAGCTATCTCTGTATTATGAATAGTATTCACTAAAAAATGAATTCGATTTATAAAATAGTTAGAGATAATAATAAAATTTGTTCAAAAATCAATATACTTACTTGTTGTAAACTACAGGGTCATGTGTAAGAATGTATGTGTTCGAGTGTCATTTGTTAAATTGAAATTAGCCACTTTAAAGCTTTAAACAGCTTTAGAAGCTTGACTGGTGGCTCTTTCACTGTTGCAAATGCAACCAACTATGTAGTACTCGTTAATGTTGTGTGGCTGCAACCATTGTGTGTGTGTTTTAACCGCAAAATATGCGCGTAGATTTAAGTGGATTTTCTTTCCATCTATTCTCCTCATAGCATATTTTGTTGTTGTTGACTGCTTTTGTAATTAATTTGTTATTTTTACTACAAACGAGCGAACTACTTTTCCTGTCACTTGTTGTTGGGTCATTTTAATTGGATCTGTTTTCTATTTAACAAATTTTTTATTTTTTTGTTTAATTTTTTAATCAAATTGTCACTTTACATTCACATGTCACAAGGATAAAGTGTTGCAGTTTTTGTTTCTAATTTATGGCCAATTACTTTTCATTTATTGATACAAGGATGTGAAAAGTTTTCTAATATCCCATCTAATGCCAATATTGTTCGTTATGCAGCAAATTTATAAACAATTTTATTGGATTTTTAAAGATTAAAAAAATATATTATAGCATTGATATTAAAAAACTTTCAACAAAAAATTTGAGATTTTTTTTTTAATAACTAAAATTTTTAAATTAATCAATTGATGAAATATATAAATGAAAATTCCATCAGATTTTTCACATAAAAAATAGATTCTAATTAATTCTACATAAAATGGTTTGTTGATTGAATACAAATTTTTAGTCCCAAAAATCATTTGTGTATTTACCCATATATATATTTTTTTTTTAATTCTAAAATAGTATCACTAAAATAAAATGCACAAAATTTAAAATTGTTTTTTGTAGTTATTTATTTTGTTGTCTACAATTTATGCAAATAACCATGAAATGGATAAAATTGAATGCCAAAGCAAGGATTTCATTGCCTTTCTTTTATTTGTCTCCTCCCCGTCCTGTAACTGCTTTTTCACAAAAAAATGTACATAAAATGTGAATTTCAAAAGAAATTAGAGATTTTTTCAATACAATATACCAAACAAAATACATACACTAACAACAAAAGAGTATCTGTCTGCATAAGAGATGCTCAAATATTTGTTGATTAAATTTTTCATTTGGGACTTAATTGAATTAAATTTTTGCTAAAGTCACACTTTAGTTTGTTTATTTAATGTCTAAGGAAAGAGGGTATGTGTGTGTTTTTTTTAATAAAACGAAACTCATAATTTTTATTTGAAGTAACAATGCGATTGACATTTTGTTGAGAGTATAAAGAAAACGGCAGAATTGAAAAAAAGTAAACATAAAAAGATGAAGCCGAATATATGCAAAAAGTAAAAGAAAAATGAAAAGATTATGATCCTGCTGTGTAAGCACACACATCCAAGGAAGACATCCCAACAGCTCAAGATTCAAACAGGGAGCACACGTGAATAAAGGTACTCAGTGACTTTACCACACACACTTTCATCATACATAAAATCTAGTCACTATGAGATAATAACGGTGAAAGATCCACAAACAACATGTGACTGAAAATCAAGAGCAAATTGTGGGTGGTAGAGAGTAATATGTATATACATTTGTATATAGCAACAACAATAACACCATGATGGGGTATGAGTATAAAAATATGAAAGTATTTACATCATACCTAATGAAATAAGATTTATGTTAAAGGGAGCGTATGTAAAAGAATACACAGGAAGAGGTGAAATAAAAAATAAACAAAATGCAAAAAAAAAATAAGGAAAAAACTCTCACATTTTATATTGAATTGATTTCAACTGAGTTGATGGTGTTGACACAAAAGCTTTTGTTGTAACAATGGATGATATTAACGGTTTTTGTTGTTGCTGCTGTTGTTATTATTATTGTTGTTGACGGTGAAGATGATTCCGGCTGATGTTGTTGATGATGACGACGATGACTACACAGACGTAGTTTAGTTAAGGTAAAATCTACTTGACTCTGGTATGTATGAGTAAAGATGATGTTGCATTGTGTCTGCCTATTGACCGACCGACCACCCATTGAGTGTATAACTGTGGTAAACCATGGTTGGTTGGCTGGTGTTATACATATACACAATTATACATATTCAAACATATTTATTTTATATGTAATGTATTTTTTCATTATCATCTTTTTTGTTTTGTTTCAATTTCCACACCCAGTACTAAATATTGCGAAATGCTATTATTGTTGTCTTTTTCCGTATTCAGCCATACATATTTTACATACCAATGTATAGTAGGAAAAGTTACAAGCATTCGCAATGTAAAGAATGACTGAAAACAAAAATAAAAACAAAACCATCTGTGGTATGTTTCGTTGAACATGTTTAAAATTTCAGTTTCAATGAAGTATTTTATGTTTTTACAAATAGTTATCGAAATAACCATAGGAATTATTTCGCTACGATATTAAAAATAAACAATAAATTAATACAATTATATTTTTAGGTGTTGTAATCATTTGATGTAAAATGTAAAATAAAGAAATTATGATAGTAAATTTTAACTGATAATAATATTACTGAATTTTTTTGAATGTTCAATTTTGAATTAAAGTACATAATTCAAGTATTAATTAAAAACGCACTCCTTTAAATAGCTGTTGAGAGTTTTCTCATCCTGCAAGTATGTCGAATACTTGTGTAAAGCTGTAAACAGAATTGTAGGAACTGGAAGAAATGAAATGTTTGTATATACATTTTTTTCAACGGATATCCTGGCAGGTATATCCAACTTTGCCTGGTGTGTATGAGTATAGCTTTAACGGAAATTACATTTATGACAATTTCAATCCTCTTTAGTACATAATAAAAAGTAAATATACTTGGTATGTTAAATAAACAAACAAAAGAAAAAAGTTAGTTTTTTGCTTTGGGTTTAAGGCATCGAAAGTCCACTTTGTAATAAGGAAATCTAACCATTGGTGGGCTTCAACATAAACAAATGTCGAGTCGATTTTTTAAACAAAATTTAAAAGTATCTAAATTCTTATTAAAATATTTGTTTTCTTAATATTTTATTTTAACACATCTAATATTTGCTACAATTGTTTATTTATTACCTATTTTTTATTACATATTTATTTAGTTAAAGTCGAAAAGAGCTTCAAGAAACTTAAATTTTTATCATTGTAATGGATTTTGCCAACTAACATCATCACTAACGTCATAAAAATATTTATGTGTAGCGTCATCATCATTATTATTATTATTATTATTATTATTATTATTATTATTATTATTATTATTATTATTGTTTTTGTTGTTGTTACTGCTGCTGAAACTGTTTGTTGATGTTGACTGTTGCCGCTGCTGCTGTTGTTGATAATATTGCCCTCCAGCTGTGTCAGTTTCCTATTTAACCAGTCGCTGCTTGTCACAGCCAACACAGACTTTTGCCTCAGATGCCTGCTTGCTTCATTGTTTGCCGTCAACTCCATCCATATTATCATCCTTGTCATATATGAATGTATACGGCATCTATACGATTGTGTGTACTCTTGTTCACTTCGTTTCACTTGTTTTTATACTGATTTTTTTTTCGTTGTTATTTTATGTTGTATGCAAAAGGTTATATTTTTAAATACGTAGTGAGTCCAAACTAACTAACTTTACTAACAAACAAATAAACGAACCTTTCCAAACCCATTCCCAATCAACCAACCAACTAGCCAGCCAACCATGCCATTCATACCATACATACCCAACTCATTCCCAGCATGCCAGAAATCACAACGTCACAAAAATTTCCGCCTTTGTCTGTTGTTGCTGTAATCATCCATTCTCTCCTCCTTCCTCTAGCAAATTTATATTATTTTCTTATTTTTTGCAATATTTTTGTTCATTTTCAAACAGTGCGTTCGTTATACTTTTTCATCATTGTTTTTGCTGCTGCTGTTATAGTGATGAAAACAGCAGAGTTCATATTCTTTAGTGAATTTCATTTCATAAAATGAGCTTTAAATTTTTTCCCTGTATGAAGTTCCAATCATGATATAAAACTCACTCTGTTTTTATTTTTCATTTAAACGACAATTCCTTTTAAAGGATACAACATTTTTAGCACGCATCACTGCCAGCCACTGTGATGAAAAGCATTATTCAATTGATTCTTACTCTACACCACTTCCACTCTGCCTGCACTATAATACTTACTTCATCAGACTGTGGATGTTGGTTGCATGTTACATTTGCAAAATTTTGTTATATGTTGTATGTATTTTGCTAATGGGTGGGTGGGTGTTATGCTAAAAGTAGTCTGAAATCAAAATCAAGGGGTTGTTGCACGATTAAAATCAAGGAAATTAATATTTAAGGGAGTTTGTGAGGAGCTGTCTTTTTGTTCAAATACATTTTTTTGGGTAAATTGATTGCGAATAACAATATTCAGTGAGTAGGGTGAGAAAAAATTTTAATTTTGTTAAAAGTTTTTTCTGCTAAATTTTGAAAGAAGAATATTGAAAACAAAAGTGAATCAGCTCCTTTTGGAGTAAAAAATATTAAGAAAATTAATTTCAATCTAAGCGCATTTTAAACTTTAATAAGATTAAAAATTACTTTGGTCCCGAAATTCATAATGAAAAAATTGATTTCAAACTGAATTATATTTGATTCTAAAGTTTGTTTAATCTTATAAATAAGACCGATTTTTAAAATCACGTTTGCTTCTTTTAAACCCGACTTTCAAAGTCATGCTTAGATGTAAAAAATTGATACAATTTCCGATGACTAAATCTGTAGTTGTTTTAACAGAATTCGTGCACTGCCAAAATTTGATAATATTTGACAATAAATATCATTCTTTGTATATACATATATTTATGTATGTTTCAATACATGTACTGCCAATTTTATCAAAAATTATTTACGAATATTTATCTCAAATCCCACAAAGATAATAAATACACTCATTAAATTATTACACACTACTTGTATTTAATGACAAATTAAATGACACTTTATTTTTTATGGCCATAAAAATAAAAAAAAATATTAAATCGTAATAAACATTCAAGTCAAGTGCAACCAAAAATATATAAATTGTGTCACAACAAGAGAGCAACAGTTTCCTAAACAGCAGCATAAATACAGACAACAACATCAACCAGCCAGCCATCCAGCAACAAGAATATAAATGTCGACAAAACCATTTGTTGTATTTAATTTTATGAGGTCATAAACATTTTTGTAATCATTTTGCAATTTACATGTAACTTAAAAAATCAACAACAGACCAAATATTATAAATGAATGAATGAAAAAGAGAGGAACAAAAAAAAAATAAAACAAAACAACTGAAGACTACAAAAATATGCAAAAAATAATAAGGTTAGAAGGTAAATACTAAAATCCTTTTAGTTTTAATAATTATAGAGGAATTACTATGGATACATACCATAAAGAATGCTTCATTAATATCGAAAAGTCAAAATTTTAATATATAAAAATTTTGTAATATTGGCGCCTTAGTTTTGTTTTTGTGCCTATTTTCTAATGAAAACAAAACACATGTTTTGCTTCAGTTTTGATTTTCATTCTTTTGAAAAAAATATTTTGATGTACATACATATTTTTAACCAAAACTTTAGTGTTATATTGTTTCCTCGTTTATTGTTTTGTGTTTTTATTTGTTAATATAATTTTCAGACGCCACTTCCTACAACTATAGGTTTAATTTTAAAATACTTCGAAAGCAAATATAAAAAAATAAGAACTAAAAATGCCTTTAAGAGTGTGATCTTCAATTATGATCATAAATCAATCGTCACACCGTCCCTTGATTTGCTCTTTGTATATACATACATATGTTTACGTTTCGTTTTTATTTCTTGTTATTATTTAAGTTATTTTTTCCATAGTTTTTATACAATTTTCTTAATTATATTCCAAGTTAGAAGTTTTTTATTTAATAGCGTATAACACTTTATTTAAACTGTCGACCGGCTGGTCGTTAGATTTGTTTTCATTCGATACCTGGTGGTGGTGAAATTATGTTTGAATATTAAATACTTCTGTTATAAAAAGGAAGTGAGTTTTTTGTAAGGCAAACAGTGAGAAATACAATTTTTCTATATTTCACCCAATTATAATTTGAAGAGTTATTTTATAGATAAAATTGCCGTTTATTACAGATTTTTATATCTTAACCAATATTTTAGATATTGTGTGTTTTTAAAATTTTTAGAAAATATGTATTTAAATAACGAAATTTTTGAGACCTATTTAGAAAAGATTACAAATAATATTTGAATGTCGCAGCAAAAATAAAACTTAGTACTTCCAAAAAAAAAAAAAAAAAAAACATTTAACACCACTTCAAAAGTAGTACAAGTGATTTTTTACCTTCCGTTGAAGTGATAAATAAACATCAACTTCCAAAGAAGCGAATAGGATCCAATATTTTCAAATTGAAGATATATTTTTTGTACTGAAATTTTTTGAATTATTTTGTAATTTATCTGTTGTAGCTAGTTATTTTTTGGTCATCGTTGAACAAAAATAAGAAGTAATTCATCCAAAAAGTAACTACTTGCACCTTTCTCCAATATTACTTGCCTACTTACCGGGTAAGTAATGATTTTGCTTGGTTCATTTCCTAATAACTTTCAAAAAAGAACATAAACATTACTTCCTAAAAACGACTTTAGATGTAGTGACAAGCCTGTGTTAAAACCATCAGGTTTTACAGGTCTTTTTCATTACTTCCATGGAGTCAATTCCACTTCTTTTTCGCTTCATTGAAAGTTCTTTTCTTTCTGGGGTGTTGTAATGTAAATAACAATCGGTGGTAGGAAACTGAGGCTCCTTTAAAAAATATGTTTTATGTTTCTCATGCACAGTACATTAATATTCATGGTTCGTATGTTAATCCTAAAATAGAGACACTTTCAACTTACATTGAAAAGTAATAAGATAAAAAACTAAAAAACCTTTTTTCACTTCTTCGTCATTAGTATTTTAACTCATTATTTTGACATGGTGATATCATTGGAGGCTAAGTTTGTTGAAATTATGTTAGAACAGTTTCTGTAATCATATAATCAGATGTAAAAGTGGAATGAATGATGATTTTGTACTACTATTTTGTACTAAAATAATCTGATTGACATATCAGATTATTTTAGTACAAAATAGTAGTACAAAATCATCATTCATTCCACTTTTAATAGTCACTGTCCAATTGCTGAATAAGACTTTGTCTTGTTTTAAAAACATCAAATTATATTTTTAGGAATTCTGCATAATTTTATATAATCATAGTGTTCCTTTTTCATTTTGTTTTTTGGCGGTATGCAATAAAAGTGAAAGCTGTAATTTAAATGATTTATGTCCAACGTTGATTAGAGTGAAATTTCATTGGAAATAAAACACAATTTCTAGGTAACTAAACTTAATTACTCTATACATAACAATTTAATATCAGGAAAAAAATATAGACAGATATAAGCCGAAAAATATAAATTTTATGAATAAAGCTGCCTTTTTGTTAAAAAAAACGTTGAATGGCGCTATTACTTACTCCATAAAAGTAGCAAACGTAAATGAGACTTTCAAACATTTTTTTTCTTTTTTTGAGAACACAAAATTCAGTTTTATACAAAGCATTTAAAATACAATATTAAGGAAAACCAATTGTAGTATTTTGCTAATCTGAGCACATCTGTAAGCAAATTACTGAAATATTTTGTAATTCTAATTTCTAAAAAGAATTATTAGTATGTTATGTTATTTTTAATTTTCCAATTTCAATTAACTTGACATACAAATTATTTTGCTCTAGTTTTCTGGCAAACAAGTCCTAAAGGCATTTCAACAAAACTGCTTCTATTTAAGCATAGAGTTCAATTATAATAATCGTTATATAGTAGAGAAAACAAATCATCAAAATAGAATTAAACATAAAAGGCGTTTAAAAATGATTGAAAATCGCCCTAGGTCCAAATGTGACACAAGACCTTGAAATACAACAAACGTACGTTTTATTGAACATACTGGTATGTATCATATTTAAAATAAAGCAAAAGTGTATCGAATATACATAAGAAATGCTAATAAATAAAAATATTTAAAAAATGTTATATAATTTCAATGGACAACAATAGCAACAACAAAGAAATAGTGTAATAGAAAATCAAGCCTTTTACAAACCGCACTTAAGTAAGTATAAAAAGTATGGCCAAGAAATTCAGAGATTTGAAATAAAAACAATAAATATTTTGAAAAGGAAAAATTAGCAACCCGGTGGTAATGCCATGTTTTATAGTGAAATTATTTTTCTATTATTTTTCTTCTATATATAACTTTGACTCAATCTATTATGAGTAAATGCAGGCATGTGTGTAGTAGTCCGTCAGTCATTCCTTCATTCAGTCAGTCACTTTATGCCAGGCATTAGACGCATGACACGGACACGTACAAAATCGTTTGTTATACAAACACATGGCCAGAAAGACAAGAGCAAAAATAAAACAAGGAATCGATATGTTAATATACTGCAAATATTAGATAGTCATGCGTTAGCAAGAGCTTTTTCCATTTTTTCGATATTTCTGTTTTTTTTTTTTTTTTTGGTTCAAAATTTTTATAACAGAACACTTGACAGGTAAGCTTAGAAAAAATAAAACTACAACAACTACAGCTTAACAACGACTCCAAATCGTAGTGAATGACCATGATGTTTATGAGGAGGGAGCACCACAAAAACTAAAACAGATCTTAGACAGGAGATAGTGAGGCGGACATACACAGGCATAAACACACTTCTAAAAATCACAACAACGATAGCAGCAGCAAAAAAAATGGAAAACACATATAATATCAAACAAAACAAAAATGTTGGAAAATGATTCAACTAAAGAAACCAATAAATGGTTCTACGCTCAAAAATGTTTTGCTAGTAAGAGAAAGTTTTAATCGATTTATTAAATTTGTTAGTATACGAGGTGAAATCAAATTAGAAATTTATAGCTTATGTGTAGGATTTTAGCATTTCCATGAGTATTACGGGGAATAATTGTATCCAAACAGTAAGCAACAATTTTAATTTACTACTGATAAATGCTGGGCTGATTCAAAGAAAATAATCTCAGAGTTATTCTTTCGACGTTTGAATCCCTAAAGTAAATACTTACAAGACAAGAGAAAATGTTCCTGTGGACAATTGACCTAAAGTCTACGATCATATCTAACCATATATTACTATAATATATAACAAAAAATCAAAATCTACCAATAATCTTGTCTTGAGTGTACATTAAAGCAAAATAATATGAGTAAATAAAATAACACATATACATACATGCAAAAAAAAAGACGGACAACAACGGACGGACGAACAAACAGAATAACAGAGCAATTTTAGTTTTAGCCAAAGCGTTCGTATTTTGATTGATTTTAAATGATTATGGCTGACATTGATTTATGTTTTTTAGTTGCATATATTGGGCCAAAAGTAAGACAACGGCTATGACGACGATAATGATGATAACGTCGGCGAAGGGGATGTCTACTATGACTAAAATAACGATGTCCATAATGATGGTAATGATGACGAAAACAATGAAAATAATGATGATGGTGATGACTACTACATTGACCGCTTAAGAATAAAACTAATGTTTGAAGTAGAAGCCAAAAAAAAAAAAATTACGAACAAGTAGAGCAAAGAACAAAAAAAATATTTGGAACAACTTTTACAAGAGAAAATAGAACACTAAATTTTAATGCAGTTACGCATTTTATATAACAGAAAAACATACATAACCCGACGGGCGGGAAGACGAACAAACTTTTACAGATAATAATCAAGTCTCTACCCTCCAGTGTTGATTTAAACATCAACTAACTGCAACATCGCACATAAAAAGGCTTCAATAAACTTCCTTATTTATTTTCCTTTAAGGTCGGCGGTATTTGGCAAACAATACATACACTCACACATTTTACAAAACAACATTTGGATTTAGATTTCAAAGACAGAAATTTTGAACTAAAAAAAGTTTTGTATTGAAATGTATTACGAAATATCAAGTTATTCAAAGCACGTTCTTGACCTAATATAAGTAAAAACGCCCACAAAATTACCACAAGCTGAGCCAAGAAAAGAAAACAACAACTGCAAAAAACAGATACAAAATAAAAAAATAAAAGCTGACCATTTGACTGACCATGCAACGAAATGAATGTTGTTCGTCGTACGTTCTTATTTTGTTCATGTGTGCTGTCTATATGGATTTGATTTGATTGGCTTTGGGTTTCTATTGCTTGATTGTTCGTGGCTTTTTCCCTTTTACCAATATTTGTACACAAAAAGGGATTTGACAATTGTCTTGCGTTTAATAAGTTCAATCAATGAATAGATTTTATTTAAGCCTTTTTCTGCAAGCGGACTATTGCAATGAATATACGATTATTCAAAGTCTTTTATTTCTTTTTAAGATGAATGTTTTAAGCAAAGAAGTGTTAATATTGAAGGGTTTGATTAAGTTTTAAATAAGTTTGAGAAATTATTGAATTTAATATTGTTTTGTTTTACTTAAACAATAAATCAAACTAAAATAAAAAAATTTTAAATTGTTGCGACAATCTTGTTAATTATAAAATATAAATATTGTATTAGGTTATTCAAACCAATAATCGCTCGAATAAATAAAAATGTCATATTTCAAATAACGAATAGGAAAAACATATATTGTCAAAATCAAGAAAATTATATATTGTATATTGAGATTTTTTTAACTAAGAATTAAATATTGTTTGCCATTTGTTCACTTTTTAATATTTAATTACAAAATTTGTTTCTTATTCAGTTTCTAATCCTAATTTTATTATAAATCATTTGTTCAATTCACAATCGATGTTGTAGTGTTGTATGTCAGCAGCTGCTGCAAGAGTCATAACAATGTTGTTGGTATTTTCTATGCAAAAGCTCTATACAACTCTTACGACAATTTTTCATATGTTTTTCGAATGTCGTAAGAAAGTTCAGTATTGTCAGTTGTTTATTTCACCATATAAATAAAAAAAATTAATCGATTTTGGCATAAAAAACGATAAAGTGGTAACACAGAACTTACAAACAAACAGCTGTTTGCCAAAACAAAAATAAAATTTTATTAAAAACTGTTTATTAGTTTAAAATGTGGAATAATGAAAATAATAAAATTTTAAATAAAAAGAAATTAATTTGGTTTATTTTGCTCGTTTAATTAGTTTAATATTATTTGAATTTTTTAACTTTTGACATTGTTTGTTTTGATTGTTTTTTTTTTTTCATTGTGAACATAAACTTATGACTTGCTACAAAAATCTGTTCGCAATCACTGTTACTACACTTTAGTAGATACAATATACAACTTGATTGTGAATTGAACAGTTATTTACTTAGTTTTTTAATTTATTGTTTAGTAATTGTAGGTGTAAGAAAATACAAGAAAAAATTTCATAAATATTTTTAAACAAAAAGATACTGCAACAGTAGACTCAAAATATGTCATACATTTTACAATGGAGTAAAAAAGCCGACACAATGACCACTTTAATAACGGAAGCTCAACAGGTTTCAAACTGCAACATATATTTAATTGAATACTTTTCTTAACTACAATTGCTGCGCAAAACTACAACATACTGTATACATTTTATAAATTTCGTTCTATCGATCATAATAAAACCTATTTCAATACAAAAGTGAACTGCACAAATTAAATTTTTAATTTTTGTAATTATCATCATTTAATCTTTAAATGATTCTCTGATGGCTGCATCTTGTTGCCGCAATTGTGTTTATTGTGCTCTCAGTAAATATTTGTGTGCGCACATGCGTCTTAAGTTTTGCTGACAAAATAAGCGCACTCTTTGCGTTTTTTCTAAATTTATTTAAGACTTGGTTTTTGCGGTTATTTATTCATTGTCCAAACAATTGTCCACTTTTCTTTTGATTTTATGGGCTTGTGTGTAGTTTTTAAATATTTTATTTTCCATTAAAGTAAGAATAATTTTTTCACGTACAATACAGTTGGAATTTGTACCCTCATAAAGAAGACAATTCTGTTTTTGTCATTGGATTTGTGCTGGACTTACTACTGTGCTACCCACGAATAGAAAAAAAACAAGATGTGTGTAAGTCTTAAAGAAAAGACGAAAAAGATCAGTTGCTATGAAGACTGATACAGATGCTAAAACTAATGTTGCTGCTTCTGCTGTAGCTGTTGTTGCAGCATCTTCATCAACAACAACTGGTGACTGACTTTAACACACGTTTTCACGACAATGATGACAACATCTACAACAATTGTTTGCAAGAACTGCTGTATTTTGTAGTTATTTACAATTTGACTGTCTTGCAGTTGTTGAAATACAAAAAAATATGTACATACGAAAATAAAAAAAAATTAAGTTGTTTTGGGTGTCTGGTTGTAGTTAAAATGCTGCCGTTTGTGGCATGGCCAGCAAGTGGCAGTATTGCATTGCTCTGGAAGGCATGGCATCTTGTAAGTTATGTACTCACCGTATGTATGTTATCAGTTCAGGTGATGCACTGCGTTAATTTGCTGCTGTTGTTATTGTTGCTGTTGTAGTCTTTTAACCTGCTGTTGTTTCTGTTGCAGCAACAAACAATTGATGAAGTTGTTATTACTGTTGTTTTGTGTTAAGATCATTGATCTTAACAAGTTTATAAATTTATTATTATGAAAGTAATTGAATGCAATTGTTGGCATGTCGTACATCATTGAATTCGATATGTCTGTCTATTGAAGAAGTAACAAAAACAAAAGATACGACAATAACTTATAGTATACATATACACTTTTAATAATGCCAATAATGATAAAATGACAAGAAAAAACATCATCCAGTCATGTAGTCCACATTTCTACATTCACTGATCGATCGATTAAGTCTTCACAGAGTTTTATCTTTTTAAATTATCTAAAGGATTTTTTTATAAAATTACTGCTCTTAGTTTAAAACAAAATTAAATCAAAAATGTTTAACTAATGATAAATTTGTGATACAAATAGAAAACATAAAAGAATCAATATTAAAAATTTTTTAAAATGTGGAATCGAAGTTAGCGCCAAGAGAACCAAATATGAATAAATGGACTTTTAACACAACTTTTAGCAAAAATACAAAAAAATTTATGCACAAACATTTCTTCAACTTTTGTTGACTTTAATCTCAAACCATTTATAAAACATTGGTATGTCCTGTATTATTCAAAGAGTTATCCAAATTTATATTACAATTTTAATTTTAATAAATCCTATTAACTTGAAAAGCGCCAACCACAACATACACCCTTATCCTTTTTTGTTGTTGCAATTTGCTTTATAACCATCATGGAATAGAAATTCAGAATAAAAAATAAACAAAAGAAACATTTCAGTTTTTTTTTTCTATTCCATGTTTTGTTAAAAATTTTGATGAAAAAATACCCGACCGACTGCAAATAATCGAATTATTTACAACAGAATAATTTCTAATTGAAAAATATTGTAACTTGACTATTGGTATCCATGTATTTGTATGTGAAATGTTGTAGACAAGAAATGAAATGAACTTAACAGAACAACAAAAAATATTTAGCTTTTGTTATTGCTGCTGCTGTTCTATATGACAAAAATAACTTTTATATGTACTTTGTAATGTGTACTCAAATACATATGTATATGGACAAAGAAGTGTAAAAGTGGGGTATAAATACGCCCACGTTTATTCGATAAACTAAAAAAAATGTTTTTTAAGTAAAATGAAACATTTTTCGTTCGGAGGTTTCTCATCTCTATATATTATGTGAAGTATATGTGAATACGAATAATATTGTTTTAGGGTTCTCTTTTTTGGATTTTTTATTAAACCCTGTAGGAATATTTCTTTTTCTGCATTGATAGAAGGTTATGCGGAAAAATGCTTCACTTGAATAATGATTAAAAAAACAATTAACCTTGCACATATTTATATATCGTAAATCGATTAAGAATATATAGTAGACTCTGCAATAAATTACTTCTGGTAATTTTATATGGCAAAAAAATTATAATGACTAGCCTAGATCAGTTGGAAAACTCAAGTGACGATTGCAATGTCAACCTTAAAGTACACAAGTCATATAAAAATTCCACTTGGGTTTTATTAATTTTGCTATTTTTTGATTTTGTATGATTTTTTGTTATTGCAACTTTTTTTTTTGCTTTAAAAGCATAAAAAATGACATTGTTGTCATTTTGAAAATTACTTTAGTTGCAATGACTATTGTTGCCAACAATGTTATGTAGAAATGTTTGCAAACTCTGACTCTGTGTTTGTCTGTCTGTCCGCCCGTTCGTCTGTTTTTCTGTTTATATGTTAAGAATACATTGAACCATTAACATGCTGGATTACATGGAATACAGCACGAATGTAAGGGAAAGGAAACTGTTAGCAATGTATGATTTCGACATTTTTAATTTCAAGAAAATTGTTCGACATGTGACAAAAATGCTTATTTAAGTGTAATAATAACAAAATTAACAAATATCATTGGCTGATTATTTAGAATAGACATTTAAGAAATAATGATTTAGTTAAATACACCTAGGATTTAAGAATAAATTAACTTCCGCTTGTTAAACAGATAAAAACCAACATTATAATGTTTTCATTTTCCTACTTGAGATTTTATGTTATAGATTATCTGTTTTATAAATTAACTAAATAAAATATTAATTAAATTTATCTTTATCTGTTTCTTTTCAGGTGTGTTGGCTTATAAAATACTATGTATTTTTTTATTTTATTGTTGGCCAGCTGGGTAAGCCATTCTTACATTTGTTAAAAAAATATTTTGTTAAATGTTGACAGCGGGGAGGGGGAATATTTAAACTTGTTCGCACATAATAAAACCTTAATTTTAACAAATTTGTAAATATGTACAATTTTACATGAAAATAGTATCACCATGTTTACTTGTGGCCTTTTTCTATATTTCCTACCTTTTTTGTTTGTATTAAGGTGCTTCAACTTGAATAAACCTTAATTAATGCTTATTTTTGGGGTATGTTTAATTTCTACCAAAAGAAAAATTAACAACAGAAAAAAAAGAAAACCCAGTTTAAAAGAAGAAGTATGTATGTCTAAAATTCCAGCGGAACTAACTAATAATTCAAACACATTCTCTTTTTTATTTTATTTTGTATCACTCGTAAGTAGTTGACTGGGTAAGTTTTACTGTTTTAATTTTGTTTTCCGTATTGTGCTCTCAATGTCCATCAAGCGCAACCAATTTAAGACAAGCGTTACCCCAGACACTGGCTAACGCTTTGTGTGTTATTTTTTCAGTAATCAAAAACGAACTACGCATCTAGTCTATCTATAAAGTGAACACTTTTTTATCCCTCACCTTAAAATTTTAAAATACGTATGTACGTACTGTTCATTGGCAATGGCATTCTCACCTAAAGTTATTGCTGTTATTGTCTTAACAAATATATTTCCTTTTTATATATTTTTTTTTTGTATTTTTTAAATGTTAAACCTGACTGATTTTCCATAAATGCGTAGACTTGCTATTTTAGTTCAAATTAACATTTTTTCCTATTTTCCGCTTATGATTTTGTTAGAAATTTTTTCTTAGTTTTTCTTATTATTTTTATTTTAACCCTCAAGTAAAATGATACAAAATGTATAAACATTTTAAATAAAATTTATATTAAAACAGGAAAACATGCAGCAATATTATTCAGTTTGGAAACTTGAAAACAATTTAAAAAAAGTTAAAAACTATATTCAAGTACCGATAACGTATATTACGTACATTTCTCTACAGTATTTTATGTTTGTGATGTAATTAAACCACCAATATTGTAAAAACGATTTAACAGAAATACTCGCAATTTATCACTACTCAATTCTCGTGATCCATTAACAGAAACCTATTTCTTGCAACATTATTGGTAATATTTCTATTAATTTATAAAAAATTATTAGATAATTTCAATTTGTATCAAATTATTAGCATTATTCATATCTAAATATTTCATGTTTCCAAAAACTTATACATATTTAGATTCAAAACAGAATTACCATCTCATTCTCTATAAACAGTCCCTAGAAAAAACCACTCTCATGATACTCGTAGGCATAGCTTGATATTGAAAATATATATAAATCGGTAAGAATAGAAGAAAAAATTTAAAGTGTCATGTGTTGTGTGTGAAATGTCAAAGACATGTCAAATGCAAAAAAAAAAAATAATATCAAAAGACAAGTCAAAACAACTGGCCTGTTTCTTTTTTACTAGAATTTTATAGTGGAATATAAAAAGGAATGAAAATAACAAAAAATTCATCTAAAAATTTTATTATTTTTTATTTGCTTTTGATTTCAATTGTATATTCACCGTGAATGAAAAGAGCGAAACACAACAACTTTACGTTGTGTTACAAAACATAGATTCTGGGCAGTCTTATTTTGTCAATGCCCAACAGTTGTGGGAGACCGAGCTGATTTTGTCATTAAATCTATCAAATAAGCTATACTTTCAGATGACTAAAACTTGCGTGTTCTTCCTAAAGTAAAACTCTCTTGATTAAGTGTGAATCAATTATGCCTACAGACAGCAATTCAAAGTAGAAATGTTAAAAATATATACCCAAACTTGGATTAACTTAGGTGCTCAAAGGGTATACAATGAAGTGTTGTAAAACTGCAGGGTAATTCTTTCTATTCTGTTTTATTTTTTGACCCAGTATCATGTTTTCGAACTATTAGTATTTGCTCTTGTTGTTTTTAGATTGCTGTGTGTAAAAAGTTTCGATTATATCATGTGCGTTAGATACAGTTTCAATTTCTAAGTTTTTTTGCTGTTGCTTAATATGTAGATTTTTTTCTAAATTTCACTTGAACATTGTTGTTTGTAATACACTAAAACTTTTATAAAAAAATAGTAACTTCAAAAAAGAAACAAAAAATTGTTGTTTTTTAAAAAAATTTTCTCATTTCCATTATTTTTTTTTCTTCATTCCATGAAACTGGTATACATATATTTTAAAGTTCCACTGTAGTTTTTTTTAGTATCTAGTCATTTTCGATTTCCTTCATTGATTGGCTTTTTGTAGGCGTAAGAACTGACAGGTTTCATTTTTTCAAGAAAGAACAATTCAATTTACACTTGAATTTATTTTGATCTAGTAAATGCACATATACACTCACTTACACATATCAGGGAATACTTTTCTTTTCGCCTCCATGTTTTTTGTTTACTATCCATCATCTTCAATAAGAATTTGTAATTAATCATTTGAATATGCAAACAATTAATCATTCAGCTCAAAAATCAACCACTTTGATAAAAAAGAAAGAACGAAATTGTTAAAAAACCACCACCATTTAACAGCTTATGTGTAAATTGAACATCATCCTCCTTTTGTGGCATCAGTACCATCTTACACATCAATTTTGATGGCAACATGTCAAGTTGTATGTCAGTCAAATTTGCTTCCATTAGATTTTTTGCATTTGTATACATGCTTTTGAATATGTTTAGAAGGAGATAGCTGTGCGAAATGAGATAGAAATATATATGTAGATATATGTATGTATGTAGATGAATAAATGACAGTTGTAGGAAGCCATGCACAATTTTATATCCCTTAAGTTTCGTATTCAAAATTTAAGACAATACAAAATGGTGGAATACTGTTGATAAAAAGCTCATTGTAGTAAATTATTGATTCCGTCAAAACAATTAAACTTTATAGTTCTTGTTTACAGAATTAAAATAAATAAAAAATTTAGATGCTAAGGAATCATAGTTTACTTTATTCTCGAAGGTATGTATGTATATTTTTGAATCTATAAGGCATTTGGTATATAATTAAGTTTCTGAATACTTAAATGCCAAAAACATTTTAGTTTGAAACTGTATTTTTTCCCATTCGTTCGCATGTCAGTCTGTCCTTCATTTAATAAAAGACAGACAATGTCAAATAATAGTTTTAAAAACTAAAACTATTACGTCTGTCCTTTAAACTAACCTTCCAAATGTTATTCCCAACGTCTGTCATTTAATTTAATATAAAACGGCATCTGTTCCAAAAATCAAAAATATAAAAAAAAAATGAAACTACAAAAATTATTTAACATCCATTAAGCAGGCAATTCTCTTAATTGAGCACACAGTAACAATAATACAGCAATGACAATTGTATTGTACATGATTGCAGACCCATTTAAAGTCCTGACAATACCATCATCATCGATGCTCAGCAGTATCATAGTACATACATATGTATTCAAAAACACCCTCCAACTTATAAACTGAGCCAGCATTTAAAAGTCTAACAGTATGCGAAAATAAGGCAAATCATAGTTTTAACTTTGTAAATGTTTACAAATAAAACTAAGTGGTAATTTAACTATAATCTAATGTAAAACTGTCTAAAAGGCATTCTGTTTTATGCTAAACTAATTTCGTTTTGTCAAAAAATATTCCCCCACAAAAACGGAAATTTGCTTAAGAGATTTTATTTGTTTTTCTTTTCTTATTCTTCAGTTGTTTTTTTTTTTGCAAATTCATAACAAAGTTACTAGTTTTTTGTTGTTCATGCTGTCAGTTTGATTGTGGTTGTTTCAGTTTTAGTTTTAGAAGTTTTTTTTTTTTGAGACTGTTAAAATAAAAAACACAAATTCCAAATCATATATGAAATGGTTTTTATTTAGGTACACTTTTTTGTTGTTGTTGCTGTTATTCAGAATTCAGTATTTTGGATATTGAACGATGATATGAAATAGCCATAAATCAAAATGGCAGGACGGACATGTATGTATATACATTTACACATACATACACAAATAGAGAAGATTTCAATTCAATTTCTATGTTAGTATGTATGTGAGAGGTATAAAATTCGCAGGCATTTAGACAAAAACAACAATAATTTTTGTTCGTATGTTTGAGCGAGGGCAGGCGTAAAATCTGCTGCATTTAGACTTCAATAATATTATATGCCCAAAAGCCCTATTTGGGGGGATATGGTTGTATGGGGGCTATGCGAAATAAAGGACTTATTTCGACCATTTTCAATAGTGTCCTTGGGCCAAAATTAATCAAATTATCTTGAACATTGCGACCTGTAGCGGACAGAGCTAACTCGACTCCGAAAGTGATTCTAAGTTAATATTTTTGGATGTTACAAACTTCAACATACCCGTCACTATAGTGGTGTAGGGTATACAAATTTTGAATCAGGATAGTTTGATTTTTTACGCCATCAGATCGTTCTCAAATTCTGCTAAAATAAGATTAAATTTATGTAAATATTTTACTCATATATGTAAATTAATTTCAAAATATTAAGCTTTCATTGAGAAATACCTTTTCATTTTACCCTCGTTTATAGAATATACATGTGTGAATATGTATTTGTTGTTCGTTTTTTTGGTAACCACTTACGGGAAATGAAATTGTTAAGGGTATAAATGGGACATGTATAAAAGGGACAAGAGGGAGTTTAGCTTGAACAAAAAAATACAAAAACAAGAAATGCCACAAGAGAAGGGTGTTGGAAAACAGCATACAAAAACGGAAAGAAAACAAAAATGAAATAATAACCAAACACGAATTCTCTGTTACAAACAAACAAATGAATGAATTTGTGAAAACGCAAAAATTAAGAAACAAAATTTTCAAACAAAATCAAAATCTCACATACAGGGAAAATATGAACACGAATACAACAAGAACAAAAGAAACATTAACAGCAAAAATAAAAAAGCTATAGAGAAATAGAAGTGAAATGACGACGGGTTGACTGCTGTCAAAAGAACAAACATGGGCGCACATCATACTCACTTAAACACACGCTTACACACACCATGAATATAACCGTACCGTTTGTTCTGAAACCCCATACTTCTGGCTATATAATATACCATACCCAAAAAGCAGCCTTAAAAACTCAACGAACGAATCAAAAAACTAAAAAGAAACACAAACATTGTACGTTCGTTACTGCCAAAACTGTAGGAAATCATGCATACATGAAATGTGAAATGTTCAGGGAATAAACGAACAAACGTCCACCAGGCCCAACAAAACAAAAAAACAATCCTAAAACAAAAACCAAATAATCATCAAAACATGTGAATAACAAAAAATGGAATTAAACTTATCATACACATAGTGTATCATCACCCCCACTATGTTCAACTAACGAACTGTCAGTTAAACAAAAAATAATAACAGTGCAAATTTTCATCATTGTAATCATCACTAGGACTAATACTATAGTCAAACATATCACATGTTTGCGATGGATACATTTGCGTTTTTTATTGTAGTTTCCTTCAATGTCTACCAATGTTGATATACATAGTTGCTGGGTGTAGTATATAAAATTTGCGTGGCATGCAATATGTATGTATGTACATTTTAGCTACAGATGTATAATTTGTAAACATTGGAAATTATGAAAAAGTAACAATGGTAATCATAGTTCTAATTTTTCCAAAAATCTTTAGATTTAATATTTCATATATTGTTTTTTACCACCAGTTTAACATATTTATCTCTCTTGCATACATATTTATATTGAGCCTGAAAAACGTTAAATAAATTCGCTCATTTCCTATAGAATTATGCAGTGTTCAAAATGACTTGTTTAATTTCACTTATCTGAGTCCATAATTTGTATCAACTAAAAAAGTGTATCCCCTAGTCACGAAAATTAAAAAAGAGTAAAAATTACAACAAATAATTTTAGGGCAGCCAAGTACTTCACACAGATGGCTGAAAACTTTTTAAAAATAAAATAAAAATTTCCGATGTCATGAATTAAGTTGCACAAACCCTTTTTTAAAGGTCTTCTACTTGAATTCAGTTATAGAAGTATGTACATACATACAAACATATAAATATATATATATTTTTATGTAAGTTGTATATACATATGTAATTATGAATGAAATATAAACTTATTTTTTTCGTCTTTTTTTTAAGTAAAAACTGAAAAAGCACTCAACCAAAAGAAACTGAAAATCACATACAGAAACTATCAGGGAAAAAAAACTTAAAAAATACTATGCCGTTATTAACAAACAAACAAAAAATTTAATAAAAATAAATAAATTCATTATATAGAGAAACAATAACAACTACTACAAATAACAACAACCATAGTGGAACGGCGACAACAACAAAAAACTACTAATGAATTAAAAACGTGTACGCACAGCATTTTTAAGATTTATGGCTTTTTTTTTTGTTGTATTTTTATATTGTTTTTGTTGTTAAAAAAATATAAAACCAAGGAACCAACCATGCCTGCCTAACAGCCAGCCACACCAATCTCTGAACTCTAACATGTAAGGCAGGGAAACGAAAAAAACAAACGAAATCTTTTACTATAATAGAGCTCTCTAAAAATTGTTTTTTTTTTTTTTTTTTTAAATTTAAAAAATTAAAAATCACAAAATTTCAATACTCAACAGAAACTTGCATTTGACCTGAAAGTGAAAAGCATAGAAAAGTGGTTGTAGTATGACATATACATAGTATAGTAAGTAACAAAGCAGCCAGGCTGCAGCAACATCAGTTCTTTTTAAAACAACAAAAAACTAATTTCCATTGTATTCCTTTAACGTTATACCCGCAAGAAGCCCTTAGTTTTCAGTTGATTCTGAATTTTTAATTTACGCGCATTTTTTGTCAACCATTTCAAATGTTACATCTTCATTTATGCATTAATGAATGAATAGATGAATAGTCGACGGAATGAAATGAAAAACTACCTCCTGTTTTAGTTGTTTGCTTTTTGTTGTTTCAAGTACATTTATTTAAATATTCATAATTTTTCTAAAATTTTACCATGTATCTTTTTTAAGAGTGTGTTGATCCGTAATGTGTTAATTGCGTGAAACAATAAATTTTATTTTTAATGTTTTCTGTCTGTATTTAAATAAAAAATATTTTTTTCTTAAGCAAAAATTATTTAGTTTGATAATTTAATTAAATAGACTATTAAGTGAATTATTCTTGATTTTTTAAGGGAAATAAAATTTAGTCCTGATAAAATTATTTACATATTTAAAAATACATTATGAATATTTACATAGTGTGTTTATATACCATTGATTGAAAATTGTAAGCATATTCAGCTGTGCTTACATTTTTATAGTTGATGCAAACAAAAACATTTAAAATATTTTGTACAAACAATTTTAACGTTTTAGTAACTCTTTTCAACACTTATTTAATGTTGCAAATGTTGTTAAAATATAAAATTAATTATCCTTTTTGGGTATATTTTTTTTATTTAATAATTTTCATATTTTTTCTTTTTTTATCAGATGACACTTAAAATATTACACCAAAAAACTGTTTAAATCTCTTAATAAAATTTCATAAAAAAGTCCTTCTTTCCTTTATCTCTTCAAAATTATTCTCTGCTACAATTATAAGACCATAAATTGTGAGTTTTCAACAAAACCATATAAAAGCGAAAGTGTCACACAGGCCAACAATGAAATAAACTCATTATTATTGCCAACCAATCCTGGTGAGAAAGAGAATACCAAAAAGAAAAAAACTTAAAAAAAACTAAGCGAGTATTTGAAAACATAATAATGCAAACGAATCAGTGCACGTGCTACAAACATATTCTTTTTTTTTCTTCTTATTATTGTATTTTTATTGCTATTTATTTGAGGCAAAGTGTTTGTTGTTTCCTTAAAGTTGAAAAACGTAAGATATACACGCATAAAAGTATAAAAAATAAAAACAATTCAATAAAATACCATCAAAACAGAAAATATTTTCTAAAGATACAAAAACAAAATGTTGAGATACTTTTTAACTTCCAAAGCAACATTTTCAATTCCAGTTTACTATATCAACATTTGTATAAATTATTCATTATTAAAAATGTTGCAGAGACATGCAACTAAACACAGATTGTAAACTTCCAACTAGAATTGAGTAAACACAATAGGTGTTATTGTTGTTTTTGTGTTCAGGAGAGTGTTTGTGTGTGCGCGAGCGAGTGTTTTATATTATTTGTATTTCCTCAAACAATTCATCATTTTTATGTATATGCAACACATACATAAACAATGTTGCTGGAGTTAACATTCGGTTGTTTGGTTGTTGGTTGGCAACATGCGAATAGATTTATTGGAATGTTTACAAAATTGTAGCTCATTGTGAATTCACTGGTAGCGCGTTTGTTTAGTTGTTTTTGAATGAACGTGCAAAATAGACGTATTTTCACTTTTAAAACACAACGGGCGCGCTTTACGACCAAAATCTAAAAAAACTCACTCGAACAAAAAACACGCCATTTCAAAATAAAACATTAAAAGCGAAAATATATTCTGCTTTTTGAATACAAAACAAAAAATATGTGAAATAAATTTATATTAATATTTTGTATAAGCAAAATGAAAAGTCTATTATTTATTAAAATGTGTATTTTTTATAATTTCTTTTAAATGTCATGGAAAATATGTGAAAAATATATATTTATTTGCGTGACTGTTTATCACAAAGTAAAAATTCCAACATAAATTTATAAAAAATAAAAAATTAAAATGTGTGATTTTTTATATAAAAAATATTGTTGTCATCAAAAAATACTTTAAATACAAACAAAAATCTAAACTTTAATACAAAAAAAATAATAAAATAAAAAATAAACGCTAGAAAACATAACAACAAAGCATTAAATTGATTTCAATTCTTATCATTTTTAACCTTGAACTTTTTAGCTTTTAAACCCACCAAAAAATAATTGTGCTTTTTAATACAAAGAAATTGAAATCAAAATAAACAATTATTTGCAGTCTGTAGCAGATAAATAGAACTGAATATTATAGATTTAAAATTGTATAAAAACAATAAAAGTGTATAAAATGTCATCAACACTTGATGCTTGTTTAAGAAGGCCACAATGTTGCCAAAATCTGTGCGCAGCAGCACCTTTACCAGCTTCTCATTATTATCATCATTAGTAGCAGCAGCTGCGGCCGAAAACAACTGATAAACTTCTATACTTTGTGTCAGTGTTTTCTTTATTTTTTTCTTTATTTCGGCACATCTTATTAAACTAAATTTGTTTAACAAAATTAAATGTTGTGTTTGCTGTTTGAAAAAATAAATTTATTTATCACATTTACAAAATTCTCCATGTTTATGGGTAAAAAACGAAAATCCTTAAGATATTGTCGAAATTATTTACGTTTGCATTTTATCATTATTATCAAAACGCTTTATTATCATCATTATTATTACCGTTATAACCCCAAAACAACTACAACCACAAAAAACATCTCTGCAACAAATTCAAACTCTTATTTTATTGCTACGAATTCTTTACGTTTCCTTTGCTGTAATACGTTCAACAATTGCTATTACTACGATTACTACAACAATTACAATCTATTAACAATTTATCGAATTTTATATTTGTATTGTTTTAAAAATTATAAAAAAATTCTAAAACCATCAACGTTTCGTTGGTCTAGAATAATTAAAGAAATTTGAAATATTACTGAGTGTAGAAATAATTACGTAAATTTCCACGTCCTTTATAATCGTTAAAAGCGAAAAGTGTAAATATTTAATTTAAAATATTAAAAAAAAAAATTACATGTGTATAAAGTAAAATATATTGTGATATTAATTTTAAATAAAATCTACGTTTAAGTAAATTTTGTTGTAAATATTTAAAACAACCCAGCAACCCAACAACAACCCGTTTAAAGAAGTAACAAAAATTATATCAAATATTAAGCCCTTTTGCTTTATTTTTTCTACCAACCTTAAAGTCAACTTTAAAACAAGCACAAAGAAAAAAATAAACAAAATTTCTTCTACAAATCTCAACTAAAGGTATGTATTCCATTGTAAATATAGTCCTTTTTATATACATATGTATGTATGTTTATACATATATATGTGTGCACGTTTCTACATTTTTATGTAAATGTAAATTTAGTCCTTTATTTCAATTTCGTATTTAGGTTTCCTATATTTATTCATATTTGTTGTAAATTTCTTTTTTCACACTCAATATGAATAAAATTATATGCAGGATCTTGTTTACACAGGCTGCCTTTTCATACCTTATACGCTTTATAACTCTATATAAAACTGATTTAATAATGTTATACATATTTATTTCTAAATATTAAATATTTGATTTGTAGAGAGAGTAAGTTTTTCATGGGAACGTTTTAATCAATAGAGTTTTACATATTAAACAAATTCTGTTATTAAAGCAGTCATTATGATGTTCATAAGAATAACGCCATTTTCGCAATTCTTAATATGTGACTGACATATCTTTTTATAAAATGTCTACATGTCTTGTACAAAAAAATGTTGCTGAAAAAATTTCAGAATTGTATTAGGATTTTAGAGTAGTTGTTTATGTGATCTGATCTTTAAGAAATTTTAATTTTGCAGACAATTTCATAAATTGCTTTACAAACAGAGAATGTATAGAGAAATTATTAAAATTAGGATAATAATGATTTAAAGAGAAATATAATAAAAAAAGATTAGATTTTAAACTAATAGAGTTTTGGTTAAAATTAGTAAAATTGGTAAAATTTATTTTTTTATAAATTTGTAAGTATGCATTTTACTTACCAGAGTCCCTGATGCGAATCAAAATATTATCCTGCACACTGATACATAACAAGACAACCAATTGCCCTACCAAAGGCACCCAAATTTTTTTTGGAAACATTCTAATAAAAATTAACATTATATTCAAAATTCTTAAGTGTTTGACACAACGAGACATGAAACAAGAACATGGGCTGGGAAATCTAATATGTTGGAATAGTTAAACATGATTTAAAACTACAAATATACTATGGTGTAACCCTTAAGAAAAAGGATGGTATGCCTTCTCAGAATGACCACATCCGAATAAAACTTACGTCGAAATTAGATCCTAATATCTAATTTCGTTGAAAGTAATTATTCCAGATATTGCCCCAGGAATATGGATGAATTTATATACATAGCTTCATTAACAATTAAACAATTTTTTAAAAGAATTAAAACGAAAGATCACGAGAATATACATTATTATTTGAACGAATTTCAAATAAATTTGTGAGAAATTAATTAATAATAAATATACATTTATTTCTATACATATGTATACATACATATATATATATATATATATTATATATATATATATATATATATATATATATATATATATATATATATATATATATATATATATATATATATATATATATATAAATAAAAAATAAAGCATTTTATGTATCATTTAAAAAAATATTCAAGCATTTCTATGTGTATATTGATTCAATTCTGACCAATATATGTGTGTGTGCGTGTATATACAAACACACACAATTTGCATAATCGTATAAATGTTGTTTGGTTATTCAGATTATTATCAGCGATGACATTTAAAGTAACAACAGCAGCAGCAACAAAAATAAGAACAAAAATTATCAATAAAATTTTAAATGAAGCTTTAGAAATAAAACCGAAAAAGCAACATTTTAATTAAACCATTTCTTAAATTATTATCATTTTTATTTTGTTTCTATTTTTAATTTGTTTGTACTAAGTAAAATATATACATTTTATAAAAATCTATGAGAAAATATAAATTTTATAAAAATCTTTGAGAAAATTTAAGAATATTTTTTTTATATTTTTATTGAGTAATGAAATTTAAAACCTACAATAAATTAACATTATTAATTACAAACATGATAGTTAATCAAATTGTAATTATAATTACAATTTAATTAATAAGAGCGTTTAATTGCAAACATAAATCTTTTCCCAACACCCATATAATCCATAAGGGGCCAGCAACAGCAAAAATGAGCACAACTTATAAAAATAACGCCTTAGAAAATAAATTGATTTTAATCTTGTCTCTCTAGTGTTCTCTGTCGCGGTTGATCTCTTTAGCAAATCATCCATACATAGTGATGGAAATTCCCGTACTAATTTTGGTACTTTTTACTAAATGTACTACTTAAATTTATTTAAAATATTTATTAATTAAAGTGATAAAATGTTTGTTTAACAAATTAATTAATTTTATGCATATAAGTAATTAATATGTATTAATATAATGAAATTATTGTGAAATCATACATAGGAAGTGTTAGATTTTTTAACAAAATTTATAAGAAATGAAACCCGATGGAAAATTTTATTTATTTAGTCCAGTTTTCCCATTTTAACAGAAATGTACTTAAAGGTACTTTTTTCTATTTTTTCTCTGTCACCCCTGTTTAAAACATAAAGTTAATGTACAATTAATTAATAATTGTATGCAATTACAAATCTTTAACTAAATAAAAACGTGTAGTAATTTTCAATATTTCATTTTATTTATTTATGTGAGAATGACTATTTTTCTGTGTTCATTTACGACAATTTTTTTATATTATGTTTATTGCTGTAATTCATATTAACATGGGTCAAGAGAATCAAACAAGTAGTCGTCGTTGTTGTTGCACATACACAATTTACAACTGAATACAAAAAAAAAATAATTTATTATTTATAAAAAATACTACGACAAATGGGTAGAGTTAAGAGAATAAATATATATACATATATATATATATGTATATACAAATTTCCATATGAAAATAAAAATGATAGTTTCCACACATACAAAGAGCAACTGACATACACATATTTACATGATGCAAACATACTTAAACAATCATTTTAAAATAATTAGCAACAAAAAGAAAAAATGAAACAATTTAACGTGTTTAATACTCAAACGTTTAATAAATAATAAAAACCTATTTGTATAGTATATCATCCTTTTAATACCAGTGTGTCAAACTACTGCTTAATTCCAGTGAGATCCCCTCCAGTACAACAAGGCATTTAGCCAGCCTGTAAAACTTAGTTTACTCATCTTCTTTAGTAGATTCCAGCAACAAGAACTCTGCATTATGCATATGAGTACACTGTGCCACAATAATACAACTGCAATGACTACTACACTCATCATTGCCGGCAATAAATCATTTTTAGCTCATATTTTTACAAAAACACACACATATATTTGAACATCTCATTTTATTGTATTTGCATTTTTATAAAAAACTACATACATATTTTTTGCTGTTTTATTTAAAGATTTTTGTTTTTGTTATAACTTGTTTCGAGGTTAATTTTTGCTGCACAGTCAAAGCCAAGGTTCACACTTGCAACGAAAAATAAAGGTTCATACTTTTTATAACAAAACAAGATAATTTTAAACAGTTAAATGTTTTGTATTTAATGGACAACTATAAAATTATTAGTTGCTATAAATAATTTTTGTCGTATATTTCATTGTTTCAAAAAGTTGATAAAGTTTACAGCATAAACTTTGCTAATTTGTTCCACAATTAAATTGTTAACATTGACAAGTTAAAATATCATAAACAACAAACTTCACGAATTAAACTAAACACAATCTAGAGTAAAATTCGTGATCTGCGTTAAAAGAATAAAACATGAACTTAAGTACAAGTTACTGCTACATTTCAAAAATCAATCAATTCAATACAAATAACCCAATTGCAAATGTCGATTTGTCCATGTACAAGTCATAGACATTGTTATTTTTACAGTAATTCTCTCCACGATATTTCAGCAGTTTGTCACAACTTACAAAAAAAAAAAACTATATGCTCAGATATATTAACTTTTTGAAATTTCATTAAGATCAATATTGAAAAATAAGAATTAAATAACTTTAAACCTTTAAGATAATCTCAAGACTCGGAAATCGAAAATATATAAACCAAACGATCAATGTTATTTTTTTACGATATATACCTATGTTTTGAACCCGTCTTGGAGTCAGTACGTTTTAATAATATTGCACAAATTTACCGCAGGAAACTTTTTTGAAAAATATAAGTAAATGTCACAGTCAAATTTAAATAATTTATTTGTATTTCTTTGACATTCAGTTTTAAGTATAATTTTGGTAACTTTCTCAGTGTGCAGCAATAAATGTGCTTTTGTAAAATTGTTGCTTATTAATATGCATCATATATGATTTTTTTTTTTCAATAAATTATATGTTATTTTCATACAATTATTTAATAATTAATTATGATCACTTGTAAAGTGTTAATTTTATTGTAAAATACTAAATTATATTTTTGATACATAAAAAATAAAAAAACGGCTATTAATTGATTACTGTAAAGAATTGAAGTAAACAAAAACTGATCAAGTTTAATACGGTTACTATGATAATGAACTTTTGATAGAAATTAATATATGAAAGCGAAATATATTTTAAAATGTTTGCGCATACTTTTTAAACACATTATTTTTCTAGAACTCTTTACGGGGGTTTTTTAGAATTTCTAAAAATCTACCACGAGACAGGGATAATATTATTTCATTATATATAAATATAAATTTTTAATAAACATATTTATCACAAAAAATATCTTATTGTTTATGACAAAAACATGAACACATCATGTAAAATAAAAAAGAAATAAACATTATGACAATAAAATGATGTTAAATGAAATTTACACAGATACAAGTACTTTTACCCAGATACTCTTACACATATACAAACATATATGAATATGTATGTATGTATGAAAGTATGTATACATATTCATATTAGATAATCAGAATTTAGTACAAAGAAAGAAAAGATAGATGTTTTTCAACAGATTACAGTGACAGGTGACAATGACAGCTCAATTATTATTATTATTATTGTTGTAGTTTTTGTTGTTATTAGTAGGTATTATTATCATTATAACTTCAAATGAAAACAATTGAAAATTAAATAACTACAACAACAGCATCATCTAAATTGTAGTTTTGAACTCAACAACAACTAAAAAACATGTTGATGGTGTTAAAATTGATAAACAAAAAACTAGTTGTTATGACAACCACTTTGCAGCATGCTATAGATTTTAAAATCTAACAAATAATTTAATCAAAAAACAACTAAGTATAAATAAATATAATTATTATACATACTTTTGTTATTTTTACAGCAAACTATAAAAATCAATTTGAAAAATATTTCAACATTGTTTTAGTTCTTAATTTACTTTTTTCTAACGTCTGGAATATGAGGCTACGAAAAAAATCTAAAAAAACACTATTCAAACAATAACTAAAGTGAATGACTGACTGGCTGAATGAATGACTTGACTGACTCCGACTCCGAGTATAATTCTGAATGTGTTGCATTGTTGTTAAAACGTCACTTGTAAAACAGCAAACAGTTAGTAAAAAGTTACTAAGTTGCATAAAAATTTGCTTAACAAATGCACAAAAAAGTACAATAAAAAATACGAAAAAACTTAGAATAAATTGTACGTATAAAAACAAACCGTTTTTTACATTTTTCATCAAGACAACAAACAAGAGTTTTTAGTGCAAAAAAATAAAATCATACTCAACTTGTATTTAGAATGAAAACATGTTCATGACTTTTAAATATTCTGCCCGATTCCGGTAAACAAGTTGCACGACAAAAAAACTAGTAATGGAAGACTTTATAAGTGATATTTATTAGACTTTTTTGAAAAATTTACAAATTTTACATTGAACACCAATTATAAAAAATAAAAAATTAAAATTCTTTAAATAAAAACCAGATCAAAGTAAAAGCATAAAAGGTTGATCATTAAAAATATTTGACCTTTAAAACCAGTAAATGAAGAGTTGAAGAAGAATGTTATAGTAACAAACAAACCTCACTTTTTGATTAAATATTTTAATCAAAAATACTTAATTGTAATGTTTTTTTAATAATTTATTTTGCTAAATAGAGCTGAATATCATTTTGTTTTTATTTTACTGATGTTGATGTACAACAATTCTAGTAGATAATTGCAAAGAGAAAGAATATTCCCTTTTACTGTCTAACTTATTTGTTGCAATATTTTGTATGAGTAAAAATAAAGAGAGAGAAAAAATACAGAACAGAATAGAACAGAAAAATGTCAGTCAAAATGTCGCTTCCAACACGCGCTTACAATATTCAGTTTTATTGTCTACATATGTTTGTCTAAAAGTTTCTACGTTTCTTTGTATGTCCGTCTGTATATACATATGTATGTTTTTATTTTTTTCTTTTCTACAGAGTTTATTTGTTTGTATGAATATATACACTTGTAAATATATACATATGTATAACTATTTTTGTTAATGTATCTATGCTTATCCGTCCATCTGTCTGTTTATGCATGCATCTCCGAGAAACTGAAATTGAGAACTGGGACTGGGTAAAAGTAACTTTGTAGTCAAAGTACTTGACTAACTGAATTACTACTATGACTATCAAATAACAAAAAAATAAAAACCAAATGCTTGGTTGGATTTCAAAAATATGTACATTTTATAATCAAGACACTTTGAAAAGCTTCTACACTTTGCGATGTAGATAATGTTTTGCATAAATTTTTATACGTAGAATATATATTTCAATTTGTGTACATTTTAAAGTACTTAGTAGTACGTCAATATTGGTTTTTATTATTTTATTTAAAATAATTTTTTATCGAAAATATATTCATTGTACTTTTAAACTTTGTATTTGTTTACGGAATTTCCTTTATTTAATATTTTTCTAAAAGTATTGAGAAATTTTATACATATTTTTTTCGTTTCTTACGAGTAGTGCCGCAAATTTCTAATGACGTTTTGTTTGTAATAAAAAATAGTTATTGCCTAAGGTTGTAGTAACAATAATGTTGATTGCTAGAATCTGATAGAGACAAACTCAGGCCCCTAATAAAGTTAAAAATCAAAATCCAACATTTTAAATTTTATTATTTTTTTCCTATTATTGAATTAAAGCTTTAATAAATCTGACATTTACAGTAGCAAGTTTAATAATAATGTATGTAGTATCCATAAATATAAATTAGTACTTTCTTTTATGTTTAACACTCAACCGTAAACAATTAACGTTTTTGATTAAATTGTCATTAAGCAGTTTATAAAAATCGTATTAAAGTATATATCAAATCTGTGAATGTTTAAATAATTAATATCTTAAATTATAATCAATATCTAACGTTAACAACAACTAGGGAATAAAATTGAAGTGTACATTCTAAATTCCTTAATTTGTATATAACAAATGATATTATATATTATCCTATATGCAACATGTTGCTTAATATTGTATTAAGGCAACATTTTATTGTGTTGCTAAACCTTTTTTTCAAAAATTTAACTTTTTTATTTATTTAATTTCAACATTTGTACTGAAAAAAGTTCTTTTTTGCTGTTATCTTTATTTCAATTTTATTTTTATGGGGTTCTTAAGCCAAAAAATAAACAAACATCCAACAAATGTGTTCACCACTTGTTAAAAAGGAGTCTTTTACCAATGTGGCAACTACCGAAACCATTAAAATTTCGGAGTATTTTTCTCACTTTTTGTTTTTTTTTTTTGAATTTACTTTACATAAAAACAAATATAAACAAAAGTGGGAAATATTACTGGAGTTGGTGTACAAAATGACACATGCATATGAAGTTGTATCCTCAAAGTAAATATTAAAACACAGATACATTCTGATATACGTATATGTATGTTTATGTATAATATATACATTTACTCACATGTGTGAATATTTTTAAAAATGTCAGATTTGTTATTTAAATCAGTGAAATTAACTGTAAATAAATATAATTAAAGCTTTTGCAAAACATCGTTACAAAATCAAAAATGAAAAAAAAAACAACCCACAGCAGACTATTTAAAATAATAAATCATAATTTTGTTTTTAAGTCAGCCTCACCAGTATGCAAAAGTGTTTGTTTTAATATGTAATTTTTCCTTTTTGCCACCATAATTATATGTATGTATGTATTTTTTTTTTAATTTTACTGGTGCCTTAAAACTACCACCTTCAATTTTAACTAGTATTTACAATCTTATTTTATTTAGTATAAATGTGGCGTTTGCAATTTTTTAGCTGTTTATTTTAAATTTTCAATATTGGCATGAATGTTGGTATTAAAAGCAAAAAAAAATAAAACTACATAAAAATTGCATGATAACACGCAATTTTAAATATTCTTAGTGTTTTTTTTTTTTTTTGTTTTACCACAATTTTGTACTTTGCTTTTTTCTCTTCGGCTAAACACCAAAATATTTTAAATCTCCTGTTAGCAGTATTGTTTAGAAAATCTAAAACACTTTAGGTTTAGGTTGGTTTTTAACTATGTAAAATTACAATTAAAACGGCAGACGTTAAAGCTACTAGTTTAGCAAATATGTATTTTGTATGGATTAATGCCCACTTTATGTTCACTAAATGATAGTTTCTTTTTTTGGTTATGAAACAAAAAAAAAAAAAAAAAACAAA
>NC_060952.1:45203390-45252089 GCF_022045245.1 Lucilia cuprina | reverse complement strand
AACTTAATACTTTACTTTTTATTTTTCTGTTGTTTTACAAATAAGGATTAACAATACAATTAACAATAGTTGCAACAAAAATTAAAACAATTAGTAAATGGTTTTACAGAAATAAAAGTAATCCAATTTTGTAAATATTTCTTACCAGGAAAAAGGTGCAAATTGGTATTCTACAAGTAAGAAGAGCAATTTATAGAATTGTTTTAAATTTAAAATTAGTTTTACAAAATAATAATTTAAACCAATGATAAACTTTTATATAGAAAATTAGGAAAAAGGTCATTTGTTTCTGCACAAACCAAGAACAACCCATTCTTATATTTTATTACAAATTTCAAAAGAAACATGAATTAAATTTGTTACCGTCATAATTAGAATTTAATCGGTGTAATTTACAACTTTTTGTTTTTAAATCCAAATTGAATGTATGTTAACTCCATATAATTTCGACATAACCACTCCCCAGAGAATGTTTTGTTTTGAGTATGCGATCGATTAGTTAGTGGCTGCTGCCGCTGATGTTGCTCCACAAACAAAGTTGTGACTACTGATGTTGCTTTAGCTGTTGCTGATTTCGTTTCCTTCGCTTTATGTTTAGCTGTTTTTGTTGTTTGTGTCGCACGAGCTGATCTTTACAATGGATTAAGTCAATTGTTCAATTGTTTTACAACACGATAACTTAATTAATGTTACGAAAAACTACAACCACAACAACTATCGGCAAAGAAGATGAAGCAGCAAAGTATTGAGTATTTTGTAAAACTTTACAAAAAAAAAAAATAAAAATAAATAAATAAAACAAACTTAAAACATGACAAATTTTCAAGTTTAAAAATGCTTGTACTTGTGTGTTTTTTGTATTTTTATTATTGTTTAAAACTTTGATCTATAGCGCCAGTAATTTGCTTATCTAAATGTTTTATTTTTTTTAATCTTAGTGGTCTTTATAGATTTTCAGCAGTACTAAATAATATGTACTCGTTTATTGGAAGTCATGTTTTATGTAGAGGTATTAAGTGTACAAAGACTTTTCCGTTTTTTTTTTGCTTTTTTTTGGTTTTATTGTGTCTGTTTAAATAAGTATTGTTTGAAATTAATTAAAAATTCACTTGTTCAAAAAAGCAATACAAAATATCAGCAACAAACTGCAAAACAACACAATTTCTCAAACAACATATTGTGGCAAGCATGTGTGTATACAAAGATTAAAAGACATACAGAATAAAGAGACTTAAACTAAAGGACAGACAGACGGACAGAGAGACAAAAGCACAGTCAATATTATACAGTATTTTAAAAGCGGATACCGAAATTGCTGATGGCGCTGATAAACTTATTAAAAGCACATTAAATGCCACCAGCGCAGTGGCAACACTAAAATATTTATTTATTTATTTACTGCAACATACGAATGACACATACTCGAACAACATTTTACTAAATATACACTCAAATAAAAAACTGCGATTTGGTTTGACTTTTGTGAGGTTAAAATTTTGCGTTGGATTTTCATTTAATATGTCATAATTATTTGCAATATTGTATAATAAAATCAAAACCAAAAACCATCTCGTTTTTCAATAATTATTTAAAATCAAAATTTTATCTTTGTAAATACGAATGTGTATATTTTTAATTTACTTAAATTTTTATATTGTGCTTTATGTGTGTACGGTCTCTAAATATTTTTAAAATGATGTAATATTTTTCTTCTCAGTGTATTCGCTCAATTTACTCTACTCGTTTGTATATCATTTGTTATTCTAGTTACTATTTTATTTTCAGTTTTCTTATTTAATATTGCATGTGAAGTTTGATTGACAATTATTTCAAGATTTCTATCAATAAACACGTTTAGTATATTTTTTTCATTTGCAACAAACTGAATATTCCAAATGCTTCTCTACTTCATTTGCTACCGACTGCTGTTGGTTGCTATTACAATAATTTTTGTTTTTTAGCATTCTCCGTGCATGTTTGAAAAATATTCATTTCACGGCAGCAAACAAATTGTCATGTTATAATAGTTGTTGCTTTAAATTTTTCATGGCAATGATGTTTTACAAACATATTTATACATTTTAATTTGCGATCTCAAGATGTCCTACAAATTGGCTAGAGCAATTTTATATATGGCATATTTAAATTCGTACAAATCACTTTGCTTTTAAATTGTTTTTATAACTGATAGTTAGATTATTTTTTAGTAATTTTAAATCATTAAAAATACATTTACTTAAATTATATGTAGTTGATAGTTAAAATTAGCTAAAAAATTGAAATAAAAAGGGGGGTTTAAAGCAATATTATAGTAATTATATGTTTAATTTATTACGCCTTAATTTAACAATCAATTTTAAAAATACATTTTATCTTAAACATAACTATTTATATATAATATAATTTTCAATATAATTAAGCATTTTACATTTTTCTACCCACTGTACATTCGTATTGTATTGCACATGTACTTAATTTAAGTATATAGTTGACATTTTTCATAACGTCATTGTTTTCATTACATTTCATAAATATTTTCATTCTCTCTTCAAAAGATTAGCGAATCATGACGATCATTGTGATCAACTCAAAATGATGTGTAAATAAAATTGTTGTAAATTATATTTATGATGATGTTCATGTCTCATGATGAACTCAAATATTGTTAAACCATTCATTTTTCGTTTTGTTTGTAGAGCAAAAATATAAATGTACAACAAATAAAGTGAAGAATAATAATAAATAAATTGTTGTAATGTGTTGAACAAAGCAAGAATGAGTGAAATGAATTAATGGCTTAATTGAAAAATTTGTTCTGAAAATGTTGTTTATAAAGTAGGGAAAAAAACAAAGTTTTAATGTATATTTAACGAGAAGAACAATGAAATGTTTATTGAAAATACACTCATAGAATAAAAGTTAATAAGATGTGACAGCGTTGGAAGAAACACTGATTCGAAGTCTCAAGTGTTGCTTAAATACTGGCTATAGTTTTCGGGAAATCTAGAAAGCTTTTACAAGTGGACTTAAAACAGTAAATAAAGTATTTGTCAATAGTTTTGCAATATCAAGAGATCAACACAAGTAATTTGTTCATTGAACTATTAAGAGAAATCTTAAAAAATGTTTACTGATGTCTATGCAACTTTATGTACATAGTTTTATAAACCAATTATTTAGAATCAATTCAAAACTGAATCAGTTAAATATATTTCATAGTTGTTATTTCTGCACAACAGCATTGTTGCTGTTTAACCCTTTAACGCACAAAACGAAAAAGCTGAAATTTTAATAGAGACTTATTTTGAAGTCTTTTGAAAATTATTTTCATTTTTGTAATATTTGTTATGGAGTGCCAACAAATTCTAGAAAATGATTTAGTATTCTATAGAAATTATCATTTATTATAACGCTCTACCACGGAAAAATCACTTTGGAACACCGGAGTTCATTATACGTGAAAGAGTTAATGTTGTGGTTGTGGTTCTTTAATCAATAAATGCACATATTTAATGTCGAAAACATAAACATTTTACTAAGATAGTAAACTGACAATCAATATTTCTGCTGTTTTAATATTTAGTTTCATTCTTAAAGATTGAGTTATAAAATTCGTTTTATAATTTTAAAAGTGACACATTAACTAAAATTTAATGATAATTTTTTATGTTGTTTCTCTTGCGGTCAACACTGCTGTTTGTATTTAATTCTTTTAACAACATTCATTACTAACACTTTTAATTTAATTACATTTAATTATTAAGACTTTTTGCAATAGTTCTCGTAAGCTGTGTTCTGAAATGACCGCAATGTTAATTTGAAACCAAAAAAGGTTTATAATACAAAAAAGTGTTGTTGGTATTTAAGCGCGAAAAAAAATCACTTAATTAAAAATTCTGTTATTATCACTTTTTTGTTCAGGGAAAAAAACATTTTAAAATTCTCACCATTATACACATATAGTGAGTGAAGTCTGCAAGACAAGAAGTATGAATAAAAAAACCAATAGTGGAAATGGAACAAGTTTTGCAACATGTTGTCGAACAAAAAGACTTTAGTTGAAAACAGTTTGTGAAAGAATAAAAATATTATTTATAAAATTGTTGGCACAAAAATTATCGGCATTAAGAACCAAAAGTTAAAGCTATAAATATTTACGTTTGTCCTACTCTCTAATTATGAGTGAAAACATTAAAAAATAGTAATGACTATAAACATATTTTGAAAAATATTGCCACTTTCGCTTATTTTAGCTGTATTACGCACAATTTCTATTCAAAATTCATACAATAAACCATCAACTAGTCTATTAAGCATTAGTAATGAAAATTGAAAAAGTTTTTCTTTTTTGATCAATTAAATTCAAAGTTAATGATTAAACAATCAATAGTTTTAAAGAACGGTTTTGAATGTTTTTTTTCCACTTTTTCCATCACTTAACAATATAGTCTTCCTGACTTAATGGCACAACCACAAATACAGCTTCAGACAAGAACGGCAATAACAACAACTAATCAATTTCATATCAATTTGTAAATTTAAGCAATAATTGTGATAATTAGCTAAGCGTTCCTTTCATATGTTCCTGACATACTACCTCGACAACATGGTATGCAATATGTGACCGACCAATGAATTCGCTGTTTCCAACATCACATCATTACTGCAACTCTGCTTGGTACTTGTGGGCAATTTATATCTTTGCAGCTTCCTTTGATTTTTAGTTTTAAAACTGAAATGAAATTGAATCGTATGTGGTTGGAGGTGATAATGAGTAAATTCGAAACGAATAAATATCAAAATGATTGAATTTGGAAATTGAATGAACAGCAACACAAGCCAATGTGAGTGGTAGGAATGGATGAATGAATGTATGACTGAATCGAAGAGTGAGCGAATGTCTTAATGAATTTTTCATTATATCAATTTACACCTTAAGATTTTTCTTTAAGTTTTTTGCGGTATAAAAAATGTTTAAAACATATTTCTATAGTTTGTGGCACAAAGTTGTTTTTTTTTTTGAAATAGGTGGCTTTAATTGTTGTTTATGTACACGATTAAATGTGATTAAATGCCATCAGTAATTAAGCAATTTTTTGTGTTTGTAATAAATAATATTTCATTTATGTAGTTTTTTTATTTTTCTCTTACTCACTTTTGGTAACACCTTTTTATGGTTAATTTGAAGCTAGAAACCGCCAAATAACAAAATATTTCGTTGTTAAATTCATTGACGTGTGTTTTAGACGTTCTTGTTTTTTCTTTGTTTCTAACTACATTTAGTTTTTGTTTCGAAAAATATATATGTATATGCTTAATTGCAATTGAATTATTTTGGTTGTTGGTAGTTAACTCCTGTTGTAATAGAAGTTTTAGTACATGGTCTAACTAACTGGCTGGCATTTAGACTTAGTAAATACCCATTATATGGTCAACTATTTTTTTTTTCAAAATTAATTAACTCTAGTTGATATAGTGTGTCGTTGTTGGTCATTGGGTTGGGTTTCATGTGCCATGTTGACTTTCCAACTCATTTTTTCTACAATTTCATATTTAGGGTGGGAATTTTCTTTAATTGGGGTAATTTTTTATATAAGATTTCATTTAGTATTTATGCTGGAATTTTAATTATGTATTAATGTAAATGACATTTAATTAAATAATTTTCTTTTTTTCTATTTCATTTCAGGTAAATATTAAATAAGTCTTTCGGGCTTTTTGTACTTCACAAACAGTAAGTTTTTATTAATGTTTTTGCTAATAAGTTAAGAGAAGTTTGGTAAGGGTGATTAGAACACGACAAATGCGGTTTATTATTGCTTTTGACAGGCACTTGTTTTTTTCACAGCAATGCTGAGATATAAAATGTAATTAATATTATATTCAAATGTTTTTTGTAGAAAAGTTCTAAAGTTGAATTAAATTTTTTATATTTAAAATACTAATTACTTAGAAAAATTAGTAAGTCAAATTTGTGTTTTGATCTGGACAATTTTGAATCAGTTTCATATTTTAGTAAGTCCATTTTATATCGGAAATTCTTCCACTTTATATATATTGCACATTCTTGATTTAAAAATTTCACTTTTATTTCGCGATTTGTTTTTCAAAGGAATGTATGTTCATATAATATTCATACATATATATTAATTTTGTTTATAGTTTCAATTATACAAACACATGTCATTTTTTGTTAAAACATTTTAATCCACTTTTAATTAAATTAACAATTTTTTTATCAAATATTTTTCATCTTTGCGCAAATGAGAGTTTTAACACAAACAATTCTCACATATAAATTGTAGTATTTTTAATGACTAAACACACAAGTATACAAATAGACAGACATTTAACTAAAAATAAAAGTTATTTAAAAAACACACAAAATTTTAACTACAATTACGTGTTATTTTAATGACTTCATTTAATGTTTTTTTTCGAGTTACCGACACATTTGCCCTATTAGCTTTGGATCATTTTATTTAGCAATTAAATTCACTTACTTATTACATATTAAAGGTACTTTAAGTACAAGCAATAAACATTCAAACCGAGATACAGTGTAAAGTAACACATAGACGGAAGGACGGACAATGACAAACAACAACATGATTATTTTTACTTTTCTGATAGAGTCTGTTGGTAATAAAACAAGGTTAATTACTTTATAACTTTAAAATACTTTTCAATACTCTCCGTTTTAAGTAGTGAGATTTGTTAAACAAGACATTAAAATTAAGTAATTTGTTTAACTTAGATAAAAACATGGTTATACTTGTGTTTTACCTGACTTTTTAAGTTCAACTTTTTGTTCTACAGAACAAATCTTACACTGACCTTGATCTATTTGGTTAAACAGACATGCAAAAATTGTTTATTACTCTTACTTCACACACCTATTATTGTAGAATGATGCAATATTAAATGCCACACAATATTATTTTCTTAAGATTTTTCTATACACTTTCTCTTAGAGGCATCATGTTTCCACCTCTATTATTCCTGGGATTTCTATATATATGTATGTTGCTGTGTTAGTGTGTTAATAATATTAAAACAAAATATATTGGATAATATTAAAGAACGCCTGCTGGGCAGGCGCAGTTGTATTAAAATAAAGATTGCTGCCTAGCCGTTGTTCAAAAGAATCCTAACAGCAGCAGGTTCGGCAGGTTTTCTTTTCTCCATTAGGCGAATGTAATGTAAACTAAAAGTCATAAACTACAGCTGTTCTATTTAGTTTAAATATGCATGTTTTATTACTGTTACAATAGTTTAGAGAGAGTTACAGTTTGTGCTATTTAGACAAAGAACTATTATATAATATTTTAAAATTTGCAGACGAAAAATTAATTTAGATATATATATTTTTTTAAATTTAAGCGATTTTTTTGGCTTTTTACAAAATTCAATATCGAAAGATATAATTTAATTAGTATTTTGTACAAAATGTATCTTTTATTAAAAAATAATTTCTCAAAAACAATAAATAATTAAAAAATTAATTTATAAAAATCCAAATATTATTAGTGTTTGCTACAGATGTTGCATGATTCTTCTATTGACACCACTGTTCAACCTAGTACTCATGCTGTTAATTTACAAATTGTAGGTAAAAAATAGAACAAGTTTCCTATAAATGTTCCTATAATTACACATTATTTATGAAATATAAAGAAATATTATCCCTATAATAGGAATTCAGGTTTCTAAAGCATAAAATATGAAATTTAAATTAAATTTCAAAACAGAACATTAGAAAAATGTTGAATATTTTAAATCTGTGTCACACATGTCAAACGTATGCACTTGTTAAAAAACAAAAACACAATGGAAACCTAAAATAAAAAAAATCTGTATAACTTTTATCTTATTTCTTAAAATGTATTTGTCTGTCAACTTAGAAAAACACAACTGAAAAGAATTTTTTTATTTTTGTTTAATATTGTTCTTTTATTAAGAATTAATAAAATACAAAAACAATAATAAACTTTTTTGTGTTGATATATAATATCAACTCCCTAAAATCAAGCCAAAAAGAAAGAAAAAACACAAAAAATCTCTGAAATATAATATAAAAATAACCTAAAGTTAACCTACAGAAATGTTAAAGAAACTTTTAAAAATATAAACCAAAAAACAAGAACATGATGATGTATTTTTAAAGTAAAATCTAAAGATACAAATATATGTAGTACTTATTTATTTGAAGTATATATTTCTTTTATCCCCAAATACCCTTAAAAAATAAAAGTATTTTTCATGTTTGTTCTTTTTCGCAGTCAAGTTCAGTTTCACAATTTGTTTGGCGCGCGCATTAATTTCATTTATTTTATTTTTTCAACATCACTTGAGTGTTTTACGAATCTTTTCTTATGTTGTTGTGAATTCTCAGGAAAATAATAACAAAATCAAGTGATTATAGTAAAAAAAAGACGCATAAAACTGCCTCCCATTTTTCAGAAATAAAACCTAATATAAAAAAATTGTGGATTAAATCAAAATATATGCTTTTGTATTTTTATATGTATTGAAGTAGAAAATATTTTGTTTTTAAGTTTATTTTTATTTATAACAAATATTTTTTATTTTAATATTTAACGGAATTTGATTAAAAGCCGCAAGTAATGTAGTAAGCTTTTTTATGGAAAAATATATATATATTTGAAATGTTTGTTTATATAAATATTATTCAATTTATAGAACATTTCAAAATTGATTCTGCTGACATTATACATTACGATTTTGTTTTCAATTTCATTACTCATTAACTCCACTTCTCATATTTTTGGGTGCCTTTGTAGAGTTAAAGTATATAAATATATATCCGATAATAGTCTACGGAAAGGAGCGTTTAACAGGCCCCATAGTGACCTAGATATATTTCATTGGATCAGATGTACCATACATTTTAACTAACCAACTATATTATTATTTAGCATTTTCCAAAAATTCATAAAACATTTTCCTTTTATTCATTTGTGATGATGTTTTTACACCCAAATATATTGTTTCTACAACCACCTTAAAGCATACCAATCGGCTCAGAATTACTTCTTGAGTATATGTCCGTCTGTCTATATGTCCTTGTAAAGTTTGTGTGCAATTTTTAATGTAATTTGGCATATGCTCTCCCTTTGCCCCAAGGACGAACTTAAAATCGGTTCATTATTTTCGAAAAGTGGTTTTGAGCTCCTAATTTTGTTAAATGTTCTAGTAGTTAAAAAACATCACCACAACTTAGTTCATTTATAAACACTAATAATATCATAATATTCTGCATAAATAACTTAACTGTAGACGTTGTTTTATCGATAACCATTTATTCATATTTTCATGCCAATTGTTTTTGAATTTGTACAACTCTTTCCATTTAGTATTTTTTCTTTCCTTCATAACTTCTAAAAAACTCAAACGAGAAAAAAGTCAATTCCTGTTTGGTTTTGTGGAGTTCGGGTTTGTTGTTTTCAACAGACAACAAATATCTCCAGGGAACCAACAAACAAATCATTAGAATTTTTGTTAAGCAACCAAAATCGAAAATAGAAACCTGATAAAACCTTGATTATTGCAGGGTGTTTTCCAAACTGAAATTTAAATAAAAACCCCAATAAACTTTTACTAAAAAAAAATAAAATTCTAATAACAACTCACCCATATGAGATACCAGTTAGAAAAAACATCTCCCATGTAACAGTAAAACCTTGATATTAGCTTTTAATTTATAATAAATATAAGTACAACAATTAGAACAGTTTCATTTCTAAATATATTTTTAATGAAACTTCTTTTATATCAGTATTTGAAAAGAAACGAAGAAAAACTTCCAACGCCATTGTAACTTTACACTCCATTGTAGTTTTACAAGTTTTACATGTTATGTATAGGGGGAGGTTTTTCCAAATGAAAAACAAGTACAGACATCACTACATTTTTCCTTCAACTTTCGAATTTGTGTTGGTAAAAGACTGAGGTTGTACAAAAAAACATCCCCGACATATGTCGGTATTCGATGGAAAATTCTATCGACATTTGTACACACTCACATACTCATTCTCTTACGATTAATCGCATTATATGAATATCAAATGTGAACAAAAAAAACATTGATATCCAAAATGTGAGAAAATAACAAACTAAATTGTTAGTTTCTATTTCAAATTGAACATGAAACAATTTTTCTGACAGAACTTTAAAATAATTAGTTTTATAATCATTAAATTATATTTTAATTAATTTTTCTTTACTATGACTGATGGACATTGTAATAACTCAAAAATTGAACTATTTTTAATATTTTTAAAAATATTTTTTAAGATTAAACTATATATTAATTAAGATTAAACTATATATTAATTAAGGTTAAACTATAACTTATTTCCGTACATTGTCGAAAAAATAAAAGTAATATTTCTTTGACTAGAGCGTAGGTTGATTAAGATTTAGAACAGGAGATTGAAAATTAATTCATTCTTTTTAATATATCCCTCCCCTAGTATGTTCTTATTCAAAAAATCGTGTGTGATGGTATGAGCGTATCAGTAACCTTAATATCCCTGCAGTTCTAAATTAGTGATATTACCCAAATGTGTAATCATCCATTGTAATATTGTAATACACCTCGATAACGATTGGACAAGTGACTTCACGATAGATTACTTCTGGTTGGTAAAATAACTAGTTTAGAAAGTACAACACTAAAAATGTTTAAGGTAGGCTGGTGGCCTCCGGTAGGTTAGTGTCCTAGTCTGGTATACAGAAGGTTGTGGTTCGATTCCCTCCTCAGCACTGGTTAAGGAACGCACAACATTTGATGTATGCACATCCTCCTTTATTCATAAATTGTTGTAGTTCTCCTGTTATATTATAAGGATTAAGGATTGTAAAATACCTTTTTAAAAGGGGGACCTGTAGCCTTTGTGAAATTGTTGGGACCCAAACCAGTATATAAGTGTGTGTGACATTAATTTCCATTCGATTTGATTCCTTTTCCTTTTATTGTTGTTTTTACTTTTCCTACTATTTTCTACAGTATTTTGCTATCGCGTTTTTTGTTTTTAACAGAAGTTTGCTTTTTCTTAATTTTTGCTGATGTTGTTTTAAAATAACAACAAAAACCAAACAAAGTTAATAGAAGAGGAAAAACAAAAACTAAAGTTTTTCTTCTAACCCCGAAAAAAGTTGTGAAACAAGTTTTTCACACTTTTTCGGCAGACGAGTTCTTCTTTAATATTTTTTTAATAGAAAAGGTTTAATTGTATGTAGATGAGATGTATTAAGATGAGGTAAGTTTTTTTCTTAAAACAAACACTTAAGAAATTATTTTTGTTTTAGAAATTGAAAACATGAAATGTGTTTTTGTTTTTATTTTAGAGTTTATTTACTAAGCAGAAGTATTCTATTTTTTTATAATTGATATCCAAAATGAGAAAATAACAAATATTGATATTGGTTTAATTTTTTTATATTTTCATTTAAAAAATTTATAATATTTTATGATTTTCACTACTTTTTATTATTTTAAGTGTTAATAAGGAATTTCTATTTAAACTACTACTTTTTGGATTAACATTGTTCTATGTTGTATTCAATGTCTTTATAGAATAAACCCCTAAAAATTTAATTTGGGCATATACAACTTTTATGTTTTTTTTTTGTTTCCCACATTAATTTAATTGCGAATGTGTGCTAGAGTATGAGAGTATTAGTTAGTACAAGGTTGACATTTCATTTAATCAAAGTAATTTTTGCATTAAGACTGATTATGCTTTTAGTTTAGTAAATGTGTTTTAGGTTTTTAATTTTTTTCATTCATTTTATTTTGTTGTAGTTTTAATGGGCGTGTTTGTAATGATAACCAAAAGTACATTTCAGTTAACTTCGTTCACTTCACTTCATCATGTTGCCAGCTAAACAAATTTTATGAAAGTTGACATAACCACACATGTACTGCGAAAAAAATCCATATAACACCCCCATCCAACTGAACTAAATTCAGACGACCCACAGACAACCAAACATCCTGTTTTATTCCCTGTACAACTAACAACAACAAAATGTAACAAAATAAAACTATTCATAAGCAAGAACAAAAAATTAAAACAATCCTATTTAACATTAGCAACATTTACAAACAAAAACCACTACAATAACAGAACTACAAAACCCAGTAGTTGAGTTTTAAAAACTGAAACACATATGAACACACCACTTTTTGAATTTAATGCCCCATAGAATTACCCCATGGTTTCCTGTTCATTTATACGTTAGTGTTTGAGTTTTTTTTTGCTTTTGACTGAATTAACATTGACGTGTGCTATTTGTGCAAGCTATGGCCCAAAAAACCTAAAAGCTTTATGGCCAAGTCAGGCAGGCAGTAGCATTGTTACATTTGTGTATTGTAGCTGTTACTGGCTGTAATTTTTTTATTACAGCTATGTTAGCAAATGAGTATAAATGTCTGTATGTATTTCAGTATGTTAGTCTAGAGGAATACATTACTTTTACATTATATTTTGTATGTTGCTGTAATATTTGTAGGATCTTTCTTTCATTGATGTAAAACCCTGCAGTTTTACAAGGAATTAATGTAAACCCTTTATGTAGTTTAAGTTATAGTCGACAATCTTTTCTTTGGGGATATTAAAAATTAACTAGCGAAAACTGTAAACAGGCATAACTCTAAGTGATAGAAAATCCCGCAGCTTAAAACATTCATTCCGAACTACAGGGGTATGGGAATACATTGTTTTGGTGTTTATTTGTAAAAAAATTAAAGGTTTACCACAACAAAACATAATTATCAAATTAGTGTGCAACCAATGGAGGCTAATGAGTTTGTGGTTAACACATACATTTTAATCAAAATATATACAGACACATACATTTATACAATGTACAAGTTTACAAAAAATGCTCAAATAGGAGTATGCATTTAACAGGACATTTTTAGCCAAATGCCACGCATTATTTTCTCATAATATGTATGTAATGCGTGTAATTTGTCATATTTTTAGGGCAAGTAGTGTTTCATATGTATATGAAATAGTTAGGTAAAATAATTTAAAATTTTGTTAAAGAAACACCTGATACATTTACTGCTATAAATATAAAACAATTTTATTTACATAATTTTAGAACTAATAAATATGTAAATTGATAAAAAGTGTCTATATATGTATATAAAAAAATATCTATTGAGCACAATAAATTTGAAAATAATTGTGTAATATTGTTGAAATTAAACAAATTTATTTCAGTGTAAAATGACGAGGGAAGAACATAGCGGTAGAAGCTAAAAAAACATTTTTGTGTTTTCTTTAAACTTTTCTTATTGTATTGTTATTTTGTTAGGGTAAGTGTGTTTTTCACAACGTTATTTGTACTTTTTGTCGTTCATGGACTGTCACAGAAATGTCAGCCTTCAGTAAGACAAGCATAAGCAAATCTTCTAGACTTGAGATATAGTTACTCATTCTTACACATACAATATTAGCAATACATTTAGCAGTGGTCGGCATGAGGAGAACATGCCCTAAACATTTTTGGTAATTAAGATTTTGTCTTGAATTAAAATTGTAAATTTCATGAATTTTTGGGCTGCGTTCATATAAAAACTTTTTGCACTCGGTCTCTGGTGACTATAGTTGACAACCACTGCTCCAAAGAAGAAAAAAACTGATAAAAATTAAGCAAAATAAAAATAAATGAATTATTTAAGTCTTTAAATATGAAAAACAAAAATAAATAACAAAAGTAACAACTGACAGTAAAAATTTTCTTTAAGTAGAAGAACAACAAAAACTCAGCAACAACACAACACAGAAAATCCAAAGAAAAGTTGTGTGAAAAAAAACTGAAAACATGCAACAAAATATTTGTCAGTTTTGTTTCATGAAATGGTGCCAAGAATATTATAATTTCTTTCAACTATTTTGTTGTCATTGTTGTTGCTTTTGTTGTTTATTTGTCATTTTATTAAACAACAAAGACGACATATTTTGAGTAGGCTTCTTTTTCATTTCTTACGCTAGCAGCAGAAATAAACATACATATATTTTATCATTTTTAATAAATGGTTCTTTAAAATATGAAAGGCATATGAAAAAAGCAAAAAATAAAAAATAGATAAAAAATTAATCTTTAATATAAAACAGACAAATGACAATTTTAAAATGTCTAAAAATGTTTGTAAAATTTAATCTCTTGTTGAATTGAACAATAATTATTAATGTTAATATAAGATTTAAAATGTTAATTTTGAGCAAAACTATTTTTTTAACGTCAAGGTCAAATGTTTTTTCTGTCCTTACATTATAAACATTATTAAAGTCAATATTCGATTGTAGTAATATTTGATTTTTATCTGTTATTTTTGAGTTAATTCTTATATTTAGACTAAATAAAACAAAAGTCCTTTATCGTTATGAGTACAATACATGTTTAATATTCTTTAAAGCGTTTCTAATTTTTAAATTTGATAACATTTATCTCAATATTTTCTTCGAGTGTATGCACAACTCAATCAAATCATGTCCGCTATAATTCCCATATTTCTTTCACTTCTAATAAAAAGTGTGTGAAATACGATTTAGTGCTTTTGTTACTGGCTCGAACACATTATGCTTTTGACTGCATTAAATCCCTTTCCTTTTCGATTCTTAAAGTATTTTTATAGCTATAATTGGCAAACGGTTTCAAAATTAGCATTTAAAAATGGTAAATATAATCAATCACCTACGGAAACAGCGGGAAATATATTTTATTTTATTTTTTCTCAATTCTTATTGCAAAGTATCATTCATTGTGTTATGAAAATATATGTACATGATTTTTATTTGATAATTGTATTAAATTATAAATAGTAAATGACACCAATGCTCAGTAGTAGCACCAGCAGTAACTAATAATAATTGTGGCACAATCAAAACAACAATAACAAAAAACTAAATAAAACTGACAAAAAGGACACATTTCAACAACATTTAAAAATGTTGAGCAAAAAGTGCGTCGTTGTCTACGTCTTGCAACCATAAACAGTATTTGAAACTGCCACAAATGACGGACTTGCAGCAAGTATGAAAGTATTTTAAGGAAACAAAACAAAAATATAAAGTAAACCCAAACATTAGCCAAGAGGTAGAAGTAGAAGAAGCGAGTTGTAGTCGAATTGGAAGACTTGAAGTTGAAGTTTGTGTATGGAATGGCAGACAATCTCTGCTTGCACCTGTTTAAAAGTTCAACACCACTTCACACAATCAGTATGCGCTGTCAAAGTTTGACAGTTAATATACTTTAGCATTAATAGCAAAGAAGTACCAGAAGAAGTATAGAGTGGTACTAGCACTAGCACTCATATGAATAGTTGAGTCTGGTAGTGGTTGTTGCTTTACCATGGTTGGTTGGCTGATCGTAGTTCTGTGCTGGAGGAGGCTCGTTAAAGAAACTATTTCAATTCTTCTACACACAATATGTGAACTCTTTTTATACAAAAACTCTTGCTGTCGAAGAAAAAACTAAACTAAACATTTTAAAGTTAAGCTTTACTAAATGATTGCGTCAGGGGAGAAACAACTACAAAGTCTAGATTTTTTTATTTCATTTTTAGCTTTTTGTCTTTATACTTTGCTGTTGTTGAATATTTTTTCCTTTAAATCAAGACGTGCATCTTAAAGATTGTTGAGTTTGGTTTTATAGACAAACGTACGATGTAATATTATTACCATTGGGAATATCTATCTACATGTAGTAAAACATACTTACCAACATTTATACTTAATAAATAAAGCATTGTATGCTCGGATGTATGTATCTATGTATGTGAGTACGAATAAATATTTAGTATAAGTATTTAACTTGTTTAAACATTTTATAACGCGTGCACAAAGTTATGAAAACAATACAAAAGATCAACTGCTGGAAAGCAAAAAAAAAACACACCAAACATAATCGAAACTCACACGAAATGAACTGAAAATAAAAAGAAAAAAGTAACGACATGTAACAGTCATTTGGACAGTTAATGTTAAAAACTGCATAAAACTCCATCCAACAAACGAACAAGTAAATTGAACAGGAACAAAAAAGCAAAATACACAAATCACATCAACAATTTTGATCTGTAATCATTTTTGTCTCTCATTTTTCTTTTTGTTTCTTTTTTTTTTTGCAAATAAACTGCATTAAATACAACATGCATCCAAACATTGGAAACACATCAGAATATCTTATCTTTGACAGTGAATCAGTTAAACGACATTTTCTGATAATAAATCTAATTGTCACATAACAACCAACACAATGAATTGAATGAAAAACCCCCCAATTGTTTATCGATCGATATCTCATTATAATGATCGATTAGTCAGAAAGAGTAGTAGATAGTAAATGAAAGAGAGGGCGACTGACAAGACGAGACGTCGTTTTTAAAAATATTATTTATTATTCAACATCAGATAATTACGTTAAAAATCGCAAATAAACAACATTATCTGATTTTTAATTATATTAAATGATAACAATCTTTTGTTGTAAAAATGTTTTATTTGTTAAATGTTTTTAGATTTATTGTAAAAGATTTGCTTGAATATTTGTTTAATTAATTCCAATTGAATGCAAAAAATTTTGGTTTATGATATTATTTTTTTTATTTTGACAACATTTTTGATTAAAAAAAAATGATAATGAAGCATAATAGGTTTTATCTAGTACTTTCCGGGTCTCTTAGGTCCTTTAAACTCATATCTATAACAATTAAGTATTAAACGTTTTTAGAATGTTTTATTAACAATCCTTGGATGATATTGAAAGTTTTAAACTCTAAAAATTCTGAAAATATTGCAGTATGTTTGCTTAGTAAACTTATTTCAGAAACTTAAAAACCATAATGTAAAATGTCCTTTTTTTTGAAAGATGTTTTAATAAATTTAATTTTCATATAATTTTTTTAATAAATCATACATCTAGTATACTAACAAAATTATATATACGATCGATCGATTGTATTAAAATGAATAAAAATCAACCAGGTTGGTTATTTTCGAATACAAACCGCAAAACCAATAACAATGACAAAGATTTTTTCAACTGATGTGTTATTGTGTTTGCTGTCTGTTTTGTCCACACTCGCGTCTGTAGCGCCTGGGACGACTGGCCAACATAAAAACGTATAGAAAAAAGAACAAGAATATTTAAAGAAATTGTAACTTCATCATGGCACTTTGATTGGCACATGAGAACGATTCATCGAAAATGCAACAGCAGAGAGCATAATGTCTGTTGCTTGCAGCAACAGCAACAACTTCGGCCACAATAATAAAGTTTAAATAAAAACTCCATTGAGCACGATCACAATTTGATTTGTGTGAGACTTTTTATATTTCACCACTAAAGATTCTACATCTCAACAATTTTGTTGCAGTTTTTTTTCTTTGCTTCAAAACTGCAAAATAAACAAAAAAGAAAATATCTTAAATAAATACGTCATCATCAAATTCAGCAACAAGAACAAAAACATATGAAGAATCAGCTGCAGCAGCATAAGTAGAAATAACATCATGATCTTTTTATAAAAATCTTACAACATTTAAGGAAGAAATGTAAAAGCAAAAAAAAAAAAAAAAAGAACGAACAGAAATGCGTAAAAACACGCATACATAGTTACCGCTTCATGGGCATGCAACAGAGAAGCCTGCACAGATAATAAAAATGCAACAATTGGAAGTTGAAGGCGATAAGAGTGTTGTCTACTGTTAAAAAATAAAAAAGTTTATATAATAACGTATATTAAAAGCCAGCAACACTAACCAGATATAAACTTGTCATCTGTTGTTTACATTAAGCAATTTTGTTCGTAAAGGTTTTTGATTTTGTACTTGTAAATTGTCGAAAAAATCTCTTTATTAAAAAGAAAACCGCCAAATTAACAACACTTGGCCCACTGATAAAGTGTGTGATGTGATTTTTTATAGTTTATCATTTATTGTGTGTGCCTTTTTAGTTCTGTTTGCTGTTTTCAAGATTCCTGCCAATTTTCTTTATTAAATCTATCTACAATATAAGAGAAAATGTAGTCAACAGAAAAAAAGCTGAATCTAGTTAATGGCTTTTTAAGTGTTCTATCAAAAACCTATATGTTGTGTTTTAATTTTTTGTGTCTTCTTTGGTCACCAATTGAAATGTTTAATCATTATACAGTTTTGCTCTTTTTCTGGATATTTTTTTGTGTTTAGACAATTATGTTGTCTTTTTTGCGTCTATCTTGAGGGGGGACAATGATTGCGTGTGAAAATTTTTTTGAGTTGCGCGTTTAAGTAGCGAACAGAAGTTTTTGGTGACATTATTTAGTTTGTTAAATTTAATTTTACAATTAAGTTTTGTTTTGCAAATTAAAAAGAAAAACGTTTACAATAAAATAAAGATTACGAAAATAATAAAGCAGCCTGCATGTTTGCATGAAAGGCTTGTAATTATTTTGTTGCAAGAAAACTAAAACATGCAATAACATTTGTTGGAGATTTTCTCTGAACTTAACAATATATAATATGTATTAATTTATTTCACTCATTTACATTAGTCCACGTGCGCAATATTAGTCCTTTTAAGCGCAATAGACATGAAAAAGCGTTATTTTTGAAGTTTTAACTTTTGAAAATCGTAAGGATGAAAAAATGTAAAATTGTGGAAATAGTGTAAGTTTTTTACGGACGTTAATTAGTCATTAGGCCATAAATTTTAGATTTACTTTTCGTTTATTGAAGGCAACAATTTTTATCTTTTTAAAAAATACCTATATATCAATTTTTAAAATTCATTACAAATTTCCAATTTTTAATTTAATTTAAAAACAGCGCTTTTTACATAAACGTGATCACTGTATTATTAAACTGTCTTTTAATTTGGGAAAATAATTTTTATAATAAAATTTACATTTAAATACCTATATTTTTATTACCGTCGGCCATTATTTTACTTTCATATTTAATTTAGCCTGGACATACACCACAACAAGCTGTTAAGACCCAGCCCCCTTTGACCACACAATGAATGTTACTCACACAATTAACACAAATGCCGTTATACTGCTTCTTTATCACTCTCTTCAAAAAAGTAATTCACATGCATACATAAATATTCAAAAGAAGAAAAAAAAAACACTGGAAATCTTAATATTGAGCTAGTTTCAAAGCTTAAGTAATATGTATCTCTCAATCGGCACTCTCGATAAAACTTCATACTAAGAAACTAACACTACTATTTGAGATTACTATATAGTAACACCTTGATTAAAAAAGAATAAAAGTATAAACGAATTTAAGCAAACGGATGATTTTATGAATATATCTAATTATATTATTATTAAGTTCAAGACACCATCATCTAACAAATAAATCATAAAAAAAGAGCAACAACAAATCATTTATTGTGCAAGAGAGATAAGAAACACCATTGACTTGAAGCAAAACAAAGAAATGGAAAAATGTTGCTCACTCTCTTAAAAACAATCAATCATTTTTCATTCACATGCATGCATATCAATACACAATCATTCACACATGCATTGATATGTGAATAATGGAGAAGTATGGTGAGAAAAAATTTTTTTAAATAACAAACATACTTACATTCATATTTTCTCTTTCTTTAAACCTATGAGTGTGTGTAATGTGTAGTTTACTTATGAGTTTTATTTTGTTGTTATTGCTGTCATTTTTACTATGGCCAATCTAAACTGTTTATACAGCCATAGTTTAAAAACAGATGCGCCACATTTAGGGAGGAGTTAAATTATTAATAAAATATGTTATTGTTTAAACAAACATTTAAACATGTTAATACTTTGTTAAAATATAAATATTTACAAGTTTAAAGGGTAATGTATTTATACTATCAATGATACATCACATTTAAATACTAATGATTTGGGTCGGAGATTCGCATATAGTATTAAGGGAAGAAAAATTGCTTTTACGCTATTATGAAAACTACTTGTTTATTGGCAATTTTTGATATTTCTTATTGTAAAATAAAAGTTTAAATTCTTACTTTGGCAACATACTATACATACAATGTTGCCAGAAAATTTTTCAAAAAATGTCTATAAACCGTATCAACTAAAAATTTTTGTCTTACAACATTGTCAGAAATGATTTTTTTTTTTTTGACGACGTTTCAAAACACACGATTGTAGTCCCAAACACATACAATACTTTGCATCGAACTGCAACTGGCAGCTCTTGTTTACTATGTGTGTTTTAATGAGAGCGGTCACAATCAAAACGTCAAACTTGTACATGAAGTACAAAAGATGAAAAATATTCATCTTTGGCATACGAAAAGAAGAGAAAATTAAAACAAAAAACCCGTCAAAAATATTGTTTATACTATTTAATTGTGATTTGTGCGTGTGAAAAACACCTTTTTTCAATTAAATATTTTTATATTAAATATTGAAATTTTTATATAATTTAAACATATTTAATTATTTTTTCATACTTTATCAACGCAACGATTGGGCATCTCTTTTTTTCGTTGGGGAGCTGTCAGTCGCAGTTCGACGAAACGTATTGTATATGTTTGAACCTTGTGAGACATTTTCTGAACATTTTTCTGTCAGCGTTGTAAGACCTTACAACCGTCTATCACAGTTATAATTAATATTGATCATTATTTTAAGAGTTATCTGCGATATTTGCCTTTTGGAGATGTAAAAGAAATCCAAAATATTAATCATTGTGTTGTTGTAAAAATGACATTGTGATGTTGATTGAAGTCGAATGAAAGATTACCAACTTGCTTTGTTTACTTCCTGCTCTTCTTTCTGTTTTTAGTATTGCTTATTTATATTTTGCAAAACTTCTAGTAGGTATAACTTACTAGAGCAATTGCTATTGCTGCTTTTCTTGTGTTTACATTTTTCCTCTCAAACATTTAGCTATCAACCATTTTGATTTACGACTTGTATGTATTGTTGCTTTGAAAGCGTAGAAACTTAGTGATGCGTCGTCATCATTATTGCTATCATCATCACTACCATCAGCAACAGCAGCTAGGGCAACTACGCTTTTTCGCCTTCACTATCACATGATTGTCTTCGTTCATAAACAGTGTGTGATATTTTTTACTGTTTCGTCTATTGTTAAATCTTATGTTTTATTCACAACAATTTTGAGGGCATTGTATTTAACATTTATGTATGGTTTGAACAAATTTTGTTCCCAAAAAGATATAAAAGACAAAAAATAAGAGCAAAAAGAAACGACGGTGTATAAATGGTAAATCTCTTTGGTGACTTCAGTTTTACTTAAAGCTGATTTTGACAGTTTTGTTTTTCTTTTGTTTCTTCTAGACAAAACTTTTTAATTTTGTTTTTTTTTTTATTTTTTATTTTTTTTTGCTGGTGTCTATTCTTTGTCTTCATTATATTTACATCCATTTATCCACTTAGGCTGAAATGAGCTTAAAAACAGACCCATAATTAAAAATAGTCTAGTTTATGTAGTATTGAAGAACAAAAAAATATTACAATAAAAAAACACACACTACACCAAATTAAAAGTTTTATTTTTATTTCCTTGAAAAAAATGAAGAATAAATAAAACTGAAACTACACACTTGAACGCACATTTAGAATTTTTCCACTTTCAACTGATTGCCGGTGTAGAGCAATCTTTTTTGAGAAGGGTATTTTTTTGGTGAGTTTTGTTCTGTTACAATTTTATTTCCTTGCTTTTGTTTTAGTAGTTTTATTGGAATTTGCCGCCATCACCATTATATTATCTTTATCATCATCGAAAATTGTAGGCGTTTTTTTGTTGCTGTTTTACTTATGTATGGTCAAACTGAGTTTTGTTTGCGATGCCATTTTATGGTTTGTGATTTCACAAAACGTCGTTTATGACGTCGTCGCATCTTTGGGAATGGGAGCGGTCCCATATGCTGTGTTTTTAGAAATTAAAGTAATGCGTAAACTTGTTTTGAGAAAATTTATTCGGGTATGTCCGACTATATGAAACCTTTACTTTTGAATAAAATAGCATTTAAGTTGTTGTTTACTTCATTCCGAAATATGTAAACAAAAGAAAGATATTGTTTAGAAGAGCTAAAAAAATTAAACATGAATTTACGTCTGCATTAAAGTAATTTAAGTAGATTTCAATAGTGATATAAGTGATTATAAATTAATATTGATATTCAAGTCATTTTCAGAAGGGAACTTTATATTGGGAGATCCGATAATTACGAAAACTCGCAGTATCATTTATACTTATATTAAAATAAATTTTACTCATTATTATAGAGATACTATAACACTAAACATAACTATGAAATCAAAAGCCCTATTCGGGGGTAAGACGGTTGTAAAGGGGCTAGGGTTAAAAGAACTGTATGTCCGAATTTCATTAAATTATCATGAAAATTGTGAAATATAGTGTGCGCACAAGGTTTATGTGGATACGTAGACGGACGGACAGAACTAATTCTGAGTCGATTGGTATACTTAAAGATAAGGTCTTACAAACATCAGCACAGACGCATAATACCTACTATAGTGGCGTAGGTTTTGGTAAATTAGGTTAGAATATAATTTGTATTTTTACTGCAGTACGCGCTCGATTTGCGCAACAGAAAGGTTGTTAATTTGCAAAATGTTGCAATGATCGACTGACTGAAAAACAAAGTTAATGAAAATAAAAAAAAGATAAAAAACATATTTCGGCATTCGCCGACATGTTTATTCCTAAATTGTATTTTGATGATACCATCGTAGTTCCAACATTTTTACAAAATCATAAAAAAACAATAAATAGTTGTTCACTTAAGGTTACATTTTTTTTCAAAATAATATTTTAATGCTAAACATTTATTCACAAGTCCTCAATCCATCATAAACGTCCATTAAAATTCAAAGGAGAAAAACCATGTACTTTTTATTAAATGTTAAAAATTCATGTTCTAATAATAACATATATATGTGAATTAAATTTTATATAAAAATATATAATATATAATTCATATAAAAAAACATAACTATTCAAAATGTCTGGATTTTACTAAAATAAGTTCAATAACTTTTTGAGTGTAAAATATGCTCACCTACTGACAAGTAGCAGCAACTACTTTGTTACTAAAGACTACAACCATTTTTGTTTAATTAGTCAATGCAACAATGATTGACATTTTCCAACAGTCAGCACCAGAGGGCAGTCATACGTATACGACTGCCTTAAGATATGCTATGAATTTTTTATACTACACAAATTTCGACTACCCAGTATATATTTTCGTAAGAAAAAATATCATTGTTTTGATATACATATGTATGTAAGTGTTTACAGTGATGTTAACTTTAAATTGAAATACATAATTTCAATTGTAATATTTCTTAAAAATTCACGTTATTATATAACATCATTATTTCTGTGTAAAAAGCAAATAGAGTTATTAACGTGTTTTGTTAAATTTAGATCACATATAAAATGTTTACTAGTCAGTTTCTATAAAAATTAAAGTTTTTATCTTAATTCTTCAACATGAGTGAATTTTGTAGTTTTATGTTTAAATATGATGTCAGCATCACAAAGATAAATATGTATATTCTTACATAGTACATAGGACAAATAAACATATTTCTTAAAAAACATAAATAGAAAAGAGAGTAAGAGAAAGGGATCTTTTAAGTTTAACAGACTTAAGCCAACATCCGCTTGTAAACATTTCTATTATCCTATACCCAAACTCTCGAATATATGTATGTACAACCTTACATCCATATGTAATTACACAATGCTTTTATATGTTGTCCTTTAGTATGTCCATTCCTAAATATGTCTGTCTATCTGCCTTATCAGTTCTCGTGGTGAGACCTTTTTACTTTGAATGCTTTTTGCTTGTATTTAAATGTTTAAATGCCTGGTGCCATTATTTGCATGTTGTTTTTCTATTTGCCATTGTTGTTGGCGATGTCGCATATTTGTTTCCGGTTCGGCATTGTTCTTCCATAACGGCATTTCACTATAATTGAAACGGAAACTTTGGTTTTGTCAGTTTTGCTGTTTACTTCTGTCTTCCATTACTTTATTACTCACTCTAGCAATCTTGTTATTACTGTGAAAAACAAAACAAATACAATGAAAAGGGAGTGAAAGAAAGTAAATATAACTTTGCATTTTTAAGGGATGTAAACATGTCTAAAGAATCTCTTATCATTCTCAAACTACAAATGTGTTTGTCTTAAAAAGTATATAAATAGTAATAATTAAATATAAAAGTAGTAATTAAATATAAAACTTTAATGAAACATTATCTACATTTTAAAATATGATCAATCTCTAGCTGAAACTCTTATTTTTTAATAGAAATTAAGATTTATCTAAATTTTACAATAACTATCCGAATCTGTAATAAATAGTTACAATTTAAATTTACCACCAATTCAAGTTTAACAATGATTTTTTACTCTGAGTTACATACATGGATTGGTTTGCAAGATAAATTCTCTATCTCTTATGTCTGGTTAAGCAAAAATGTATATGGTATGAAAATTTGTATGAAATTCCTTTCATATGTTGTAATCTGTAGAACAACGTAGATACATGCATACATACCTATGTAAATATATAAGTATTGTTTGGAATTTTATGATTTATGAGGTCAAGTGTTATGTTAATAATACAAAGTTCTAGGAAATTAAATCAATTTAAACGGAAAATAGTTGGAGTTACATTGATTATAACAACAATACAGAAATATTCATACATTATTTGAATAACATGACAAAGGATTCTGTTAAATAATAATGAAACAATTGATAATAAATACGGAAAAAATCTATAAATAATTAATTTAATTCCAGGGGTAATTGTAATTATACTAATTATTGTATTAAAAAAATGTGTGTTCAAAATATTACAGTTAGAGAAAATATATAGTTTATTAAATATATATAGTTTATTAAAGGATTCAACATAATTTCTCATTTTTAACAAATCTTTTCTTTATCCCTTACAGAGTTTCAAACACAAATCAAAATTTTTTGGATAAAATATCACATAAAAGCCTGAAATACAAAAATACCACAAGAAATCAACTAATTTTTGGAAATATATTTTTGCTGCTAAATTTCTTATTTATCCTTATCTTATACGCACCTTATACACCAACCAAAATTTTTTGGATTTTTCTACAATTTAAAATTACAAATACCTACGAAATTTCACTCAAAAATCAACATCAAATCTAAAGGAAACGTAAGAAGAATAAGAAATATAAAAAAGGAACATCAAATAAACGTAATAATTTTATACCTCAACTCTTAAACGCTAAGATCACTAAATTGTAAATTTGTACTTAAGTGTTTAAATTTTAAGGTGAGTGTTTCATAATGCATAAAATATTTTGTAATTCATATTTTTAATGAAGTTTACTTCTTTTGCAGGTTTACACTGAGAAACTATATAAATAAGGAATCTAGTAATTTATATTTTAAATATAAGTTGTATAGAAAAAATTTAGCTTCAAGCAACTTTAAAAAAAAATAATAGATTAAATTCTAAAAACCAACCACCCGGAACAATAAAAAAATTAAAAAAAAAACTTATTTAATATTTAAGTCATTTGCTTTCTAGCAAAGAGTCACTAGAATTTAAGTTCAGTAAAAACGCACTTCACAACAACCCACACCCTCAAACCACACACACAAACAACCTTCAAGATGACTATGAGTACAAATAATTGCGAAAGTATGACTTCATACTTTACCAACTCCTATATGGGTGCAGACATGCACCATGGTCACTATCCGGGTAATGGTGTTACCGATCTCGATGCCCAACAAATGCATCACTACAATCAGACACCAAATCATCAAGGCAATATGCCTTATCCACGTTTCCCGCCTTACGATCGTATGCCCTACTACAATGGTCAGGGCATGGACCAGCATGGTGTCTACTCACGACCCGATAGCCCTTCGAGTCAGGTGGGTGGTATGCCTCCATCGCAGGCGAATGGTGGTCAAATGGTCGGACAACAGCAACAACAAGCTCAACCTCAACAGCAACAACCATTAAGTGATGCCCATCAGCAACATCATCCGCAAGTGACGCAACAGGTGACAACGCATCAACATCTGCAGCAACAACAGCAACCTGTCGTTTATGCCAGCTGTAAACTGCAGGCAGCTGTCGGCGGTTTGGGTATGGTGCCTGAGGGTGGTTCACCTCCACTGGTCGATCAAATGGTTGGAGCTCATCAAATGAACCCACAAATGGCAATGCCACATCATATGCAACATACACAAGCTCAGGTGAGTTCGAACAATTAAAGTTTTAATGGTTATGATTAAAGATGATTTAGGAAAATATAGAAAATACGAGTTTTATTTTAAATTGAAAATAAATCATAAATATACACATGTATATTTATTATTATTTTCCTAAATATATATAATTTATTTTTATGATATAATTATTTAAAAAAGTAATATTTTAACATGAAAGCTAGTAAAAATAAGATTATATTCCAATTTAGACTCTCCAATGCTTACGATCGGGTTATATTTTTATATATATTTTAATAAATTATTCTTCCTATAAGTTCAAAAGCAATATTTAGTTTAAAATCAACTATATTCAATACCCGATCTTGTTTTGTCCTATTTATTTTAGTTGGGTTACAATGATGTCGGAGTACCCGATGTTACGGAGGTAAGATTTAGTCGTTTTTACATACATATAAAACTTCAGTATAATTGTAATTTGTAAATAACCCTTTATAAGTTTTAGTTAATCTTTATCACCATAAACTATTTACTTAGTAATAATTACTATTATTTTTGTAGTAAACTTTTCAGTTATTCTATGTAGTGTATAAATATTTTATGTTTTTCTCAGAAAAAGATTACGTAACACTAATATTTTGATTATTAATTTATCTTAGGTCCATCAAAATCATCACAACATGGGCATGTATGGCCAACAACAAACCGGTGTACCGCCTGTTGGTGGTGTACCACCACAAGGCATGGGCATGCATCAAGGTCAGGGACCACCACAAATGCATCAAGGACATCCAGGTCAACATACACCACCATCACAAAATCCAAATTCGCAACCATCAGGGATGCCTTCGCCTCTGTATCCCTGGATGCGAAGTCAATTTGGTAAGTGTCAAGGAAAGTGATCGACAATTCCACGAAACGTATTAAGTGGAATTTTTTTTCTTCTACAAAAGTAGTTGTTTGAGTGTAGTTAGCGAATTTGATTTAGGGATGCCAAATATATGTTTAAATAAGAAGTGCTTAACTTTTAAATTTGGGATAAATATATCTTGGGTTTTTTAATAGATTTTTGTAATGATTTAATTTCTTCGATTGAATTTATATTTTTTAACATATTTATGGACGAAGATCTAATTTGTGGGAATATAATAAAAAATTTTAAAATTTAAATAGAATTAATAGTATGAATAGAAAATTGATCATGCATATTTAAATATTTACTATCAATTTGGTATTTTTTCTCTTAATGATTCTTTAAGATTTATCGAATAGATTCTTTTCATTTTTAAATCAAAAATATTTTTTTTAATAATATTCTGTGTAACTATTTAAAATATTATATGTCTCTAAGTTCAATATAAAGTAATATATTTAAATCATAAAACCCGATTTTCTACATTTTATACAAATTACAAAATTTTAACAACAATGTTTATAAAAATTTTGAAATTTGTATTTGTTAATATAAGTTTTTATATTAAAAGTTAAAAACACCCTTAAAAAGTTAAAAATTCAGTATAATTTTCAAATAAACTAAGTTGGCGTCCCTAAATTAAATATTGTTGTAAAGTAGTTTGATTTGGAATTAAAGTAGTATTTTTTGTTTTATTTGGTATTCTTTTTTGTTTTTTAATCAAATTGGAACATTTGAATTATTTTTTAAATAAAAAATTATATGTAATATAAAAAGCTAAAAATTTAAGTTGAGCTTTGCCAATCAGTCTGTGAAAAGTCATACTTTAAACATATACAAATTGTTGTTAATTATTTGTGTTTAAAATTATTCGAATAAAAATGTTCAATTTTTTATAATTAAACAATCGAATATATATTAAAAAATATTCGATTATTTGAACCAATAATATTAAAGATAAATTGTTCAACAACTTTGTACAATTAATAAAAATATCAATAACTTAGTCAATAAAAACCAAGTTGCGTTTTACCAAGAATAAACCTTGTTTTCTAATAGGTTTTTATATAAAACTAAATATAATACTTAGGGCGGGGTTTTCTGATAAACATTATTTACATTTTTTTGTTTAAATCTAATTTAATCTATATTAAACTTAGGGCAAATCTTTAGGTGAGGGATGTTTTTGAGTATTTAATTAGTTAATTTTGAAAAAATTGTGGACATTTAAGTCAAATTTTGTAATTCATTAGGGTCATCAAGGCTAGTATGGATCTTGATTTTGCAGCTTTTTGTCCAGATACGAGTATATTATAGTAGGGGATAAAAAAGTAACATTAAAATTTTATTCAAATATTCGATTAATCGACAAACATTGTTATAAATATATATGGATCATCTAATTGGAATTTTCATTTAAGGTTTTTGTCATTGCTAAACAAATATCTGTAGTTATATAAATTGACGCTTGAGGTCGCGACCGTTAGTAAGTGTCAGTGATGGTAACTTAACTAAAAGTACTTTTACTTTTATATCTTTATTCAAAGAGTTTCAAAGGACTCAATTTGTAATAAAATATTATTATGAAATTTTTAAAGAGTTTCACAAATCACTTTGAATTAAAATGTTTATTTAAGGTACATATGAATAGCAGTATAAATTAAAATTATTATTATCCAAATAATTATTCAAACTTAAATGTACCATGTTTCATGTTTAGCTGAAAAAATTCGTTAACAATGTTCGACCTTAAATTTAATTTCTTTTAATTACTAAATTGCTTTATTTGTTAGACTGTTTTATTTAATTATTTAATCGTAAAACGAAATGAGCGGCAGACACTTCTTTCCAACACTTTCATTTAACTCTAGAGTAAATAACCTTGATTTGAACACAGCAATTTCGCAAAGACCTTAATAGTACACATTACGATTTATGGGCCTTTACCAATCAATCAATAGATTTGTAAGTTACATACATATTTAAATTATAGACTATGAAATACCTGACATTTGCACAAAAGTACAAAAGAAAAATATTGTAACAATTTTGCAAAATGTTTTTCTTCAAATCAACTCAAAAACAAAAGTGAAATTGTTAAAGATTTGCAACACACAGAATAAAGGATTCTGGCGAAACAGGATTAAATGCAAAAAAGGATGAAGGAAAATAAACACACACACGTAGACAAATAAGGGAAGAAATAGGTAAACGTTAGTCTAGGAGATTATTTTCTAGTCTAAGGATGTTGATTTTCTAGGTTTGTGTTGGTGAAAAAAAGGCGGCCACACATCTAATTTAAATTGTCTACACCAAGGTTTAGCAATTGAAAATTTAAAATTTAGAGCGTTACTAATGCCAGAACTTTAGTAAACAGCATGCAAAACATGTTGAACTGAGAACATTTTTAAAATTTTGAACTAATATTATGTAAAAACTTGTTAATGTTTACATATGTCAATACTAAATTATTTTAAAGAGAAAATGTCCTGTACTAAATTCCCCAAAATACTTGTTAATATTATTTTCAACTCAATAAGTTTGCTGACCATATGTTAAGTACAAAAATAACAAAAATTTTAATATTTCTTTAAAAACAATCGATGTATTCTGTTTTTTTTCGTTTCTTTTTATCCTGCTTCCAAACATTTGTTTCTGCAGTTTAGTTTTCGTGTTTTATTTGGTGGTGTTGTTGTTTTTGTTGCTAGATTGAGATGTAAAGCAAAATTGATTACAGCCATTAGTTACACGTTATGTGCTGCAATGGATGCCATCAATTTATTAATCTTTGGAACACGACGGTTCGCGTTTTTATACAAACACCAATATTTTGTTTTTCTGGATTTCTACTTTTTTTACTCGTTTCATTTATTTGTTTGTTGCTGTTTGTTGTCCAAATACAATTCCATTCATTCATGTTTTTTGTATGCTTTTTATTATTATTGCAAAAGTATAAGCTTGGGCATATTCTCAAGTTTAACAGTGGAAGTCGCACGCATTGTAAGATGTCTGAAAACCAAACTCTTATTGTTTGGCTTAAATATAATATTTTACACTAGCAACAAAATCAGTTTTGTTGAAAATTTACTAAAAAAAATAAAAACTTGGTTTAAAATGCTAACTATCTCTTAAAGATATGTCATTTTATTTGTAGAATGTTCCATTGGTGTTCAATTGCGATTTTTTCATTAAAATTAATTTGCTCTTTTCTTAGCCAGTGTGCACGCATTTCAATAAAAATTGTATAGATTTTTTCAATGCAAAACCACGAGCAGTCTTATTTAAATCAAAACACGGTGGTTTCAACAGCAATTTTTTAACAAAATTCTCATATATTTAAAGGCATTTAAATGAGATCCTTTACAGCCCCACTGTATTTTGTCGTTTATAACCACTTAACGCCTGTTTAAGTTGCTTGTATCCATTAAAATTAAAAATGACCATCTATGGTCTCCAATATCACACAAGAAAAAATGAATAAAAAAAAAACAGATACACAGAATACAAAAACACTAAAGTTCTATAAACGTGACTAAGTTCTAAAATATGTTTGGGCCAACAAATAAAAACCAAATAAAAAGCAAAATATAAAGATCCCTTGAAAGAAATGTTAAGCTTTACTTTGATCTAAGGTCACGATTTCAGACAAAACAATTTTAAGTGAGGAAGAGAAAAACCCCCAAAAAACAACTTTTACATATTTTGAATTAAGATGTTAAAGGGAATTAACAAACAAAGATTAAGTTACTTTTAAAAGGAAAAATATCATAAAACGCTTTTTTGCCACATAAAATTTAAAGTAATAAAAATATTAAAATTTTATATCCTTCGATTTAAGGATAACATTTTCTTACTCCTTATTTAATTTTTTTTTTTCATTTTGAGGTCATAAATTTGTTTTTCTTCCTTAAGCGACATTCAACAAATTTTCGCAACAAGTGTCTTGGTTTTATATAGTTTTTTATCCATAATAATTTCCAAGAGCAGTATCAAGAGTTGTTTGTGGTATAATGTACGAAATAAATTTGTATGCAACACTTGCAATACAAATATTACGAAATTGTTACATGCCGTTTCTTTCTCATTTTGCTGTATACTTATATTTATTTGAGCTGATAATGTGCACATGTTTTAGATATTATAAGAATATTATATATACTACTAGACAGTCAACCATATGTGAAAGAAAAAAAATTAAAATAATATTTATAATGGAGTAACAATTTTTAAAAAGCGTCATAAAATGTATAAAAATATTAAATTTTTTTTTACAAATAAGTTTACAAAAACTCCTTCAATTCATAGGCTCTGAAAATCGTAGCCTAAATAAGCGCCTAATTACATACAGAAAATATGTAACTAAAAAAACGTTTTTTTTTATTACAAATTGTGGTTGAGTTTAAGAAATAATTTTTTATTATAAGTATATTCTACTTTATTTTGTTCAAATCTATTTTTGGCTCCTTAACAGGATTTATATTCTTACGAACAAAAAGAAAAAAAGAAAACTATTCAAAGTCAACTTCAACTTTTGCTTAAACTTTTCAGCATAACTTGTATGCAACAACAAAATCATCAAACCAAAAAACTTTCCACTGCTTTCTTCTTCCTGTTCTCACTTTGTCTGTCCTGTTAAAAGTTTTTTTAAGGATTTTTCTAAAGCGCGCTAACGTCAAGGATATGCTCAACGAAGAGACAACAACTACTTAAAAAGACGATTTTCTAAGCTTAAAACTATGAAAGAAAACTAAAGTGACGTAAATGTCTTAAGAAAATTGTATTTTAAAATAGTAGAAGGGACGACAAGAGAAAAAAAATAAATTGTAAAGCAAAATGATAACGTTAATATGTGAATGAGATTTTTTTGCAGTATTAGTTTAACTACTTAAAGATTAGTTAAACTAGAAAAATTTTGTTTGTTTAAATACTGAAGTTTAAACTCTAGTTTAGAATTACAGCAACTCAAATGACAAAATCAGAAAGGGGTAATGACGCATTTTATATTAAGACCGATTTAATAAATTTTAAACTTCTCCTAGTATTTTGTTTTTTTTTTATTTTTAGTTAAACTCTGATTTTTCTACAAAAAAAACTACAATATTTCATTTTAATATTTGGAAAACGTTTATTTCTTTTTTATTGCAAAATATTAAGTAGAATTATTAAAAAGGCATTAAAGTTACGGAAAAAAGAAAGCAGAGTTTTAGAGGCCATCATAATGGTTTTAAAAATGTATATTGTTTTATTATAAAATTATTCGCAACTTGATGCTATTGTTCATTCTTCACTTATAAAACAACAAAAATAACAACAATCATATGGCTATTAGGGAAAATGTTTTGAAATTCAAGTTTAGCCATTTTTATTTACTTTTATATCCGTTTCCTTTGGCTATACTTAAGTATACGGATCAAAAGATAATTTTCAACTTGCGTGAAGATGTTGTTATATTTTTTTTTTGAGGAAAACTTTTTTGTTTGTCGTTTGTTTAAACGCTCAATGAATAACAAATAGTTGAGACAAACAACAAAAAGTGTGAAGAATCTTTGCTAGAAATTTAAAAAGGAACGTGTAAAATTGTAAATACAGCAGTAGAATTTGAAAGAAATTTAAAAAATTGCTAAATTATAGAAAATTATAGATAAAAATTATGATTTTAACGTTTAAATTTAATATTTCTTTCTTAAAAATTATTAAAATTTTTTTGAAATCTTCCAATAGTAATATTTTTTAAAAAACAAAAACACACCCATAAGAATTCAATAAAATGGTTTTATGCTTCTTGCTTAACATGTCCAATACAAAAATTCACATTTATATGGCTAAAGTTCATAACAATAAACAACAACAAAATTTTCTAGTTTTTTTTTCAACAAATACAATAAACATTCGGTTAATTTTTTCATTCTCTGTGTATTTGTTTGTGCTTCACTGGACGCTTCGCAATGGGACATGGGCTTCATATGGCATGTTTTAGTCAGCTGTCAAATATTTTGACATGGGTTCCAAGCTGAAAATTCCAAAATGGTAAAAATTTTCTAAATATTGTTGTTGCTTTATACTGTTTGGTTACTGATAGTCAGCCATACAAATAAAGAAAATATTGAAAATAGGAGCCAAAAGAAAAACTATTTTCTTCATTAAATAGAGATTTGATAACAAACAAAACCTTAAATGATTATAACCTCTTAACAATTACTAATTTTATTTTTATTTCTTTACCAAAAAAAAAAACAGAAGAAACAGGTTAAATTTTAATTTAACCCCTTGTTTTAAATAACAAAATTAAAGTTGCATTTAATTCCCTATAGATTTCTAAACTCTGTTTTAACTGATGAAAAAGTCTGTAATATTTAAAAAAATATATTTGAATATTTATTTATTTTATCTAGTTAAGGGAGAAAAAAAGGAAAAATATTAATTAAAGCAATACTTTTCAGTTATTTAATCAAATTTATATTCATGTTATTTTAGAATAGAAATATTCCAACAAACCACCAAAACCCTGGGAATTGAAAAAACAACAACAAATTACAAAATATTTTGTAAAAAACATTTTTTTGCTTAACCCTTGCTTTCATTTTTATCCTCCATTTTTTGTTCGTTTGAATGACTGACAATCTCGCTTTAGATTTTTTTATTTTTATAAAAAAATTTACTCTCTTTTCAAATGTGTTTTTTCGACAGTCTCTAATACAAAGTTTTGGCTTGTGTTTTTGTTGTTGTTGAGTTTATTTTTCCACAGATATTATATGGTCAGACACTGTCAAGAGCCATCAAACCATTTTTGCATTTGTTACAAAAATATATATGTATGTGTTTCAGATGATAAAAAAATTTATTAAGCAGAGGTGCACAAATTGTATGTATGAACATAGGAATAACTTTATTATACCCTACACCACTATAGTGGGGAGGGTATTATGCGTTTGTGCTAAAGATTGTAACACCCAAAAATATTGGTTTTAGACCCACCTTAAAATATGCCAATCGGCTCTGAATCACTTTCAGAGTCGATTTAGCTTTGTCGGTCTGTCCGTCCGTCTGTGTGTCAATGTAAACCTTGTGTGCACGCTACAGGTCGCAATTTTCAAGATAATTTGATGAAATTTGGCACATACTCTTTTTTTGGTTCAAGGACGAACGCTATTGAAATCGGCCCATACAACCGTACCCCCCGAATCGGGCCTTTAGGGTCACAATTACGTAAAATGTTTTATAATGTCAACAAAAAAACAACAAAAATTAGTTTTATAGAACAATAAATGACAATACTAATTTTTATAGTGATCGGGCCTCATTTGATCCTAGCCCCCATACAAACTCCACTTCAGAAAATGACTTGAAGGTCAAAATTAACTTATAATTACTAATAAAACGATCAAAATCAACATAAATGACTTTGAAGTAGACGTAAATTCGTCTACCAAAATTTATAAGGATAGGCATTCTCCCCTATGAGCCCTCTTGTAGAAAATCTCTTTTTTGTCAACAATAAGTAAAAACTTTCACAATTAAACAAATTAAATACTTTATATAAAAAAATCCACAATTTTAACATACTTACTGGTGTAGGGTATCATATGGTCGGTAATGTCGGCTATAAATTCATACTTGCTTTATTAAGAAAATCACAAAGGTTGCAACATATTTTACCATATCCCGAAAACTATTTCTTCAATTTGGTATATTCCTATTTTGTCCAATATTCCAAACTCAAAATCCTAAATTTGATTTTTCGATGATAGGAACTTGTGGAATTCCATTTTTTACTAGCTTTGATTTTGACAGAAAGTTTTCTCTTTCCTGATATGATGGAAGGAAATATTCATGGAACCCAGCAGCAGCAGAAGTAGATGGGCAACAAAAAAGTTAACATAACAGCTGAAATGTGTCAAAAAACTAAAATGAAAGTTCTTTCTTTTTTAGGAAGTTGACTTTTGGGAATACCATTCGGTTTCGCTAAAAAAGAATGAATAAAAGTAAAAAAATATAGCAAAATATTAGAATATTATTTGGGTACATCCTAAGAGAATTAAAATGATGTTTTCATTTTTTTCTGTTTCTTTTTATTGCAAAAATATGTGTGTGGTCCTGTTGGAAAATCTCTAAAGGATTAAAAATAATTTTTCACTATTTTTTAAATAAAATTGATAAATTGGTTAATTTTTTATTTCTTATTATTTTGTAATCAGTATGCAGAGAAAAAAAAACTTTATTAAAATTTAATTTCTTAACTTTGTAATTTTTTTTTCCTTTTTTTTATTAATTTAATAACATATTTTTCTCCGCCAAAAGGAATCCCCCCATGTTGGTTTTTATTTGCACAAGTCATTTTGTGATGATTTGGCAGTTTTAGGTTTTTTGTTTAACAGAAAAGTATAGAAAAACCAAAACTTTTAAAGATGTTTGTTTCGAGCAGTTACACGAGAGGTGTGAGTCTGAGTATGTGCCTCATGGTTTCATTGTTGGGCTGTTTCTTGATGACATTACAAATGCCACACACGAATTTTTATATTATTTTTTTGTTTTATTTAAGTTTTTTTTTGCAAAATGTTGCTTCTTTTGTTATTGTTGCTGTTGTTGTTGCTATAATAAATTTATAAACATTAATAATGTGTGGTTTCTTGTGACCATTTTGGTATAAATATTTTTGTATGTATTCTATAGTTATGTACATATATTCGCACATACTGAGATTTATTCTTCGGGTACAATAAAATTGTGTTGAACATAAAAAGCAGAATGTTCATTCGTTTGTTCGACATAAGAACTGTGTCTGAATTTTTGTTTATAAGAGAATGATTTTGTTTCTTAAGCTTGTAATTTCCGCAATTATAAAAACATTTAGTAAATTCTTTAAGATTTCTTTATTCTTTATGTGCCACAAATCATTTTGATTGATTTCAATTTTCTTTCATAAAGTACCCAGCAATAATGCAGTTGGTCTCAGCCTATATTGTATGCCAACACTAAGAAAACAATAACGTTTCTAAAATTTGATTATATAATATAAAAAATTTAAATTGCATACTAGAAAGTATGTAATAATTAGTTATAGAAAATAATTGACAGGAATCGGGAATTACTTAACATGCAGCTGATAAATTCTGACTAACTTTAGTAATATTCATATCATTGCTAGTAGGTCAGCCATGTTTGTCTAAGTTCAAAGAGCCATTTTTACTTACATACAGCGAAAGTTAAATCGCTAACATGGTTGCCTATTTGTTACTGTTTAATCTAGATAAAAAATAATTATAATTTCTTTTGCGCTTACACCAAATATGAAAAAAATAACTTATGACACACTAAAAAACAATGAACAAATTTTTATTTTATTACAGTACTTTTTTGTACATAAAAAATAATTACACTAATGACAAAAGATGAAAATTGATAATAACAAACAAAACTAAATAATAAAAAAGTGTACGGAAGTAATTACAGGCATATAATTTGTATTTTGAACTACACACAAAAATTTACATTAAAAAAAGAAATGAAAACAAATGTCAACCGTGAGATTTTTAACTTAAATATTTTTGAGGTTTCATTTCAAAACTTTGAGGTTTTATTTTCACTAATTTTTTTATACACAAAAGGTTAATTAGTGTGTAATCGAAACAGTAGTCGAAACTTGAAAAATAACCACAAATAACTTTTAAAAGCAAATTCTACAAAAAGAAAACAGTTAACCAAAATGTTGGTGTATTTTATACGTTCATAAAATGACCACGCCAAAATGTAATCAACTGTAAATGTAACAAATTTCTTAAAAAAAATCTTTATTTGAAATGTTTGAAATAAAACCACTGTCCATGACTGTATCTGTCCGTCTGTCTACAACCTAAGGCGGCCATATTTAATCATTGGTTGATGTAAAAAAATGGGATTTGTAGCAAACTTTGTGTAGATTTTTTCTTATTTCATCTACTACAATTTCTACTTTGTTTGATTTCATCTGTTTTTGCTGCTGCTTATATTCATTATGTGATTGTAGACAGTAATTTAAGATGATGTTTTCTCGAATAAAAAAAAAATTCTTAATTTGTAATTACAAAACAATTTTCCATGTACATTTTAGTTTATATGTAACATTTTAATATTGCCTTAATTATAACTATTTGCTACATTTTTTTATTTATGTCAAATTTATTGTTAGAGACATAATTGTACACTATGTGTACATGGAAATTATAGTAGGGTATGACCGACTAATTTTTTTTTAATAATGTTTACTTCGAATCTGATATATTTAAGCAACTCAAGTCAAATATATGGCCATTCTCATAATTTGATAGAATGGTTTTGATGTATGTATGTAAACGTTATTCTGAAAATCGACGGTATTGTTTAGGCTTATGTAAAACCTATTTTATGAACCCAAAGATCATATTATGCTGTGCGGCTGCTATAATATTATACAAAAAATGAACACAACTGCACCTTGAACACAATATTTACAATGACATTCAATGATCCTGAAAATGATATAAAAATACTAGTACTTTTAGTTTAAACTCTGCACATATTATGCAGTAAAAAATTTCAATAAAAGTTTACATTCTTTTATACTACTGTTTCTGTAAGCTGTTTTTGGTCTATGATTTGTTTGAGTTTATATTTTTGTTAAGTTTAATATTATTTATTTTTTTGTTTCTTATTTGGTTTAAGACGATCTCCCATGGTGATGTTGCTGTATATATGATTTGGATTTTTGTTGATTTTTTTGCAGTTTTTTTGAATGAAAGCATGTCTGCCTTAAATACATTTGATAAATTACGCAAAATCTTATGAAAAAATCGAAAAACAACAACAGCAGCATTATAAATATGAGTTTTACACCTTGAATTGTTTTTTTTCAAGTCGAATACCTTTTCTTCTGTATAGATTTCGTTATTAAACCTCGTCGTAGTAGTAGTAGAGTAGTTGGCTGGGCTTTGTTTTAAGCGCACAGGGGGAAGGGCCGTCATAAGCAAAATTACATTTTAATGACTTTGGTTTTAAAGATGACCTGTAAGAAGAAAAAGAATTTAAAAAAAAAAATAATATATTTCCACATGGCGCAAGGCGCCTTTAACGCGTTTATCATTCTGCTGTTTTTGTGTTTTTGTTGTTGTTTTTTTTGTCAGTTTCAAACATAAAGTGATAAATTTGATTAAATTGATATTGTTCATCAAACTTCAAACGCTGAATTTGTAAAAAGCGGTCTTAATTCTCTTTAGTTAAAAAAAGAAATAGAAAATCTAATAAAATTTTTTTCTAATGAAAAATTGTTTTAAACACCGTAAATTGCTGGAAACGTATAGACAAGATCTTTTAGCCAGCCACTAACACGCATTCAACTAATAAATGTTTTAAAAATTAACTTCAAAGTTGGAAAAAAATAATAATTTCTATTAAATAAAAGACGCACGAATATCGTTATTAGAAAGATTACTCCAACATACATTCATAAAAAACTCATACCAATTGTGGAAAAAATTATATAAACTATTTTTTTTGTATTTTTTATAATGTAATGTTTTTTATACGTTTTGTTATTTTGATATAAAAGCGTATTGTAATTAAATAGCGATTAGACCACCATTTTTTATTAAAAACAGAAAAAAATAATAATTTTTACCAGTAGTTTATTTTTTCTTCATCTTCATACCTTTTATATTCTCCATATTAAATAAAGTTGGCCATTGGCCATGTTTGGTTGTAACTGCCACCACCTCCAGTACCGAAACCCGACCATATCAACTACTGTCGACTACTGCCTGCCACAAGTTTTGATAATGAAAGTCTGGCAAATGGGTGCGTTTTGTAGTTTGTTTCCAACTTAAACTCAAAGGAAATCATTAAAAATAATTATATTTTATGGGTTTTGCAGTATAAATTAATATTACTTTTTAATTATGGTAAAATGAAAAATATAGAAACAACAAAAATAAATAAATTTAATGTTATATGAAGAGAAGCTCTCACATATTTAAATGTAATTGGATTAGTTTTAAAGACTGAAGTCATTATAACAAACCAAATTTTTTATTTTTGTTTTTTTTTTGTCTCTTTTGGTTTCAAATGTATAAAATTATATTGTGAAAGAAATTGTGGGTAAATGGTAAACGCTTAATTATTTACAAAAACAAATTAAAATTTTGGAACTTTAAAAGTTAGGCGCCTAGAATATTATTTGGTATTAAGTTCTAAGTACTATTTTGATATTAAAAAAACTAAAACATACTAAATAGCGGCAAATAAGTTAAAAAATGTTCTTTATACATTTTAAAGATGTTTGGAATAAATTTTACGTCGATGCAATAAAGCGATATTGATACGTATCTTACATAAAATTAATACATTAAAAACAATTTTCCGCCAACTACGAACTACATTTTAATGTAGTGCCAATAATTGTCTTCTTCAAAAATCACCTTGTGTTTGAAGATTGAAAAATTTACTCACAAATCTTCAAACCATTTAAAGGTGACACTTGCATTCAATCTTGATTGATGGCACTTTTCTAGCAACCGTGCAAAGTGCATCATACATTTCTTTCTCTCTCTTTCGACTTTTCTTTAGATATTTTAAGGTAAAAAACAAAAGAAAGAAATAAAATAGTAAAATCGTTTGATAATCAGCCTGAGTGCTAGATGGCAGCGTTTTTTTTTTTCCTAATTCTAGGAGTGATGGTTTAATGTGCAGCAAGTCTTTAATAAATGTTTCTAAAGGCAGTGCGTATAATTATTTAACGTTTTGATTTAAAATGAAATAAAAATAAAAAACAAATGAAACGAAAAAGACAAGGTTGTATAGAAATCCACACAAAGCAGAAGATTTTTTTCTTTATTTTATACTTTAGTATTATAATGCCTGTATTGGTATCTTTGGGTATGATGTTTGATAATGAGCATAAAATCCCATTTTGGATACAAAATAAGACGACGACCATACACAACACATGTTGTGAATTTGACAAGTACAAATGCCAAAAAGGGGATTCAAAACAACAGCAACAACCACATTTCAAAGAAAGGTTGTTCTTGTATATTTTTAGTTTTATTTGATTTTTTCTTTATTTTGTTTAAAATAAGAAAAGCATGTTGCTGTGTAATTTTTTGAAAATATTTAATTTTTATTAAGTAGTGTTTGCTGCTTATTTAGTTGGCTTGATATTTCGATTTTAATTTGAAGACATTTAAAATAATTTTGTATATCTTTCTATTTCTTCACCAACAACAGAACGCAAACGTGGCCGTCAAACTTATACACGCTATCAAACTTTGGAATTGGAGAAGGAGTTTCATTTCAATCGCTATTTAACCCGCAGAAGACGCATAGAAATTGCTCATGCTCTGTGCTTGACAGAAAGACAAATAAAGATCTGGTTCCAGAATAGACGCATGAAATGGAAAAAGGAAAACAAAACCAAGGGTGAACCCGGTTCAGGAGGCGAAGGTGATGAAATTACACCGCCAAATAGTCCACAATAAAATTGCACACAACAACTACAGACATTGTAATAAATTTAAAAAATTAAAACTAAAAAATAATCTAAAAATAAAACAATAGTCTAAATTTTTATGTTTATTTTTAAAGGGTTATTATAAATAAAAATTATCTTATCTTACATATTTAATAGAATTTTGTCATCATAAAGTATTTTGTTTTGTTTTAAATCAAAGTTTATAATTTTCAAATATTTTTTGCATATATTTAAAACTTTTTGTTTTTTCTTAATATTTTCTGCTAAATTATTTTTACTTGTCTTAAAATTTGTTTTATTTTCTTTATAATGGTTTTAATAAGTGTAAAATAAATAAGAAAACAATTAAAAATAATAGTAAAGTAAACTCAAACAAAACCAACTCATGTGACCTCAAATTTAAATAAGTTATTTAATATAAAAAACAAAAACAACAAAAAAAATGATAAAAAGAAAATTAAAAATAATTTTATTTAAATAATAAGTAAACTATATTATTACAATAATTAATAAATAAAACTAAAAACCCCTTAGAATTAAAATTATATTAAATTAAAACAAAAAACGTTACTTATAAAAAAAAATTAAAAAAAGTTGCAATGTATAAATTTAATCAATATGGTATATTAAAATAAACAAACAAAAAAATCTATTTATATTTATAAACAAAACAAAAAACTATAATTAAAAAATAATTAAAATGTATTAAATTAAATCTAAAAGAAAATAAACAACAACAAAAATTGCATGATTTTTCAAAATCAGACATGTAATTTCATTGTTTTCTGTTCACTTTTGTGTTTAGTTTTACACAAAAAGAACAAAGAAAACGACAAAAGAAAAAACACATAAAATTAGACAAAGATATACCAAACGATATACAATAAATAATTATTAATTAATAAATTAAATGAATAAATTTAACATGTTTTTTAAAACAACTACACTTTACTTATTACACACTTCAACAACACAATATTAAATTATTAAATAAATTTTAAATAGAAACAACAAAAATTATTACACAAAATAAAAAATTATTAAGAAAACAAAATTCAAAATTTATTTATTTTTTATTTATTTTGCAATATACTTTTCTTTGGAATATTTACAAAATTTTGTTTTTTTTTTTAATACTTAGGCTTGAAAACCCTTAAACAAAGAAATTTTCAGAAAAGATTTCAAAAGCAGGATATAATGTATACCGATTTTTTAAGAGAAAAACTAAAAACAATTGGCACATGTTTACAATTTTTAATTACAAGTAACAAAACACACAACAACACGCACTTTTTACACATTTTGTGTTTATATTTTTATATTAGATAACTTCTTCAGTTTCTCTATATAATCTTTATATTTTTAATAATTATTGTAAATTAGTAAAATTTTGTAGAATTCAAGGTATGTTTTAACAAAAATATAATAAATTAAAAATACCTTTTTAAATACCAAAGTCCCATAAATGTAATAATGAACTTTAAATGAATGTACTCTTTATAAATTCCTACTGATAATGTTAGGACTTTTGAAATTTCGAATTTGCAAATTTTTTTATATTTATAATCTGAATTTTATTAAAGTTTAATAACTGAAATCAATATTTTTATTAAAAATGAAGTAAATCTTTTATTTTACCCTGTTATGCACCTGCATTACATTAAGTTGATATAACAATGCGATCTTATGTATATAGTTGTATATAAAATTTACCCAGTAAAAAATATGCTAAAAAGAAGTAAAATTTACTTCATGGATGTACTGAAAATACCTGCAGAAGTGATAATTTTACGACAAATTTCTCATAGGAAGAATGAATCGCTACTTCTGCAATTTTTTCTTTATCAGCAAAAAAATGTATCTTCAGTTAAAAAAAAAAAGAATTATTTTCGCTTTAAGGAAATCGTTGAATATCACATCCACAAAAGCTCAAAAACTTCGCTTAAAGTGGTGATAAATGTAATTCTTTCGGAAGTACTTCGAATGTTTTTGCTGGGTAAGGCTTGTTTCGTACAGGGTCCGTGTGAGAAATCCAATATTTAAGTGAAAGCACAATATTAAAATACATGATCAGTGATCGGCGTATAAAACTAACAGTTGTCGAGAACTCAAATGTCAATGGAAATCAGTACAGTTTTCAACAATTCTTTATCACCTATTATTATTTTGGAACATGAGTTCTAAATCATTAGAATAACGCTATCTATATGGCTTATTCGGAAATGAAATTGAAGCAAAACTGTCGATCACTTTTATATACATATGTTATGTTTTATTTTAATTACTTTCCATACAAATATTTTAAATCAATTGGTTTTAAAAAATACTTTTTAAAATTATCTTTAAAAGTTCTATCATATAAAGAGTGCTTTTACGTTCTTTTTTGTAAATATTTTTTATGCAGAACAAAAAAGTTTAAATCAAAGTTTTATAATTTTGTTTTAAAAAAAAAATATAAAAACTAAAAAAAAATTATAATAATATATAAAACATTATAATAAAAACTCATTGTGATTGTTTTCCTCTAAAACATGTGAAAATAATTTAGAAAATAAAACAAAATTATGCAGTTAATTTTTTCTATTTATTATTTTAATTAATGTGATGATTATTAACAAAAACAAAATAAACAAACATTTGAAATATATTCATTACATTTATTGGTATGCAAAAATAAAATAATTTTCAAAATTGAAAAAAAAAACATAAAATATGAATAAATATTTGAAAATGGTAGTTGGCACAAAATACAAAAACCTCCCCCATGATACGTAAATTTAGGCCTGTTTCTGTAAGAAATTATCAAGAATAAAAAATTAAGAAAAAAATTATTAAGCATTTTACAATAAAAAATAAAATTATTATTAAAATCTAAAAAAAATGATAACTAAACTTTAAATGTATTTACATACAATAAATTATATTAAACTAAAGAAAAAAGAATTAAACAGAAATAAATATTTGTAATATTATTAACAAAAATACTATTATTGTAAATAAATAAAATAAATATATACTTTTTAGAATAAAGAAATCAGAAATAAAAATAATAAAAAACACAAACTATTAAAAAAATAGCAACGATCTTTTTTATATTTTATTTTTATCTAGGATTTAGTTTAAATATAGTAAATACATAAATATAAAAAAATTATCATTTTAACTAAATATATGTAAATTAAGAATACTTCTTGTTTTAAGCAATTTAATTATAGCCTACACCACTATTGTGAGGAGGGTATAATGCTGTTTGTTTTTTAATAGAAATATTGGTCAGCAACCATAAAATATACAGATCGGCTCAGAATATTTTTTAAGTCATTATAGCTATGCTTGGCCCATGTAAAAACTTGAATGAAAACTACAGATTGTGAATGTATCATTCTTTAAATGATAGGTTTTCGATTACACGTTTTTGACATTTCAATAAAATTGCATGAAGTCCTATCGCAAAGTCCATATAGTAGAAAATGTTCCTTGAATATCTTAAAAAAGGGTATTTTGTTTTTCTTAATTAGTTTATGACAAATAGACAAAAATTATTGTTGTTGCTACATACAAAAAAGAATGGGACCTCAATGGGTTTGGAAGTTATAGGAGTTTATATTTAGATACATTTGAAATTTCCATAGGAAATGAGTGAGCTGAAGGGTATATCATATCTCTGATTCTTATGGACCGATTTCATTTTCCGCATTTAACGATGTAGGAAAATCGCTGATAAATTAAAGAAGGGGCAGTGACGACCTTGTACCACACTCCAATTGACCCAACCTTAGTTAAGCACATCCAATAAACTCAACCCCAAATCCAACATTTTATTTATAGTGAAAGTTATATATCGCCATATATTAATCATTTATACAAGTACCCCCTTCATGTGACTTAGGTTTAAACCGCAACCACTACATAGATCCGGAAGGAACCTCTACAACTGACCAGCCAAGACATAGTCCTGTGGGCAACTCTCCACCCGTATAGCCAGATTATGTGGATTATTAAAAAATAGTAATAATCAGGACATTAGAGGGGATTTCTGTTTTTATGTTCCACGCTTTTTTTACCGGTTTACAGCCGTCACAAAAACTAGAAACAGAGTGAAATGGAATGCACAGACTATGTTATCACATTATTTTTAAACTGTTTGTTTCAAATTATTAACTGGCATACTTTGTTTAAAAAATTATAAGAAATTTAGTTTATAACTTGTTTTAGTACGGAAGTTAATTAAAACAATAACAATAAATGTAGTAATATTGTTTGATTTAATATAAATTTAGAGCATTTTCCACTACTCAATAATGCAAAAGGAATAAAACCAGATTTAACCGTTTTTTAATGCAGCCTTAAAAACTGAATGTTCTCAAATTAGTACACCGTAAATGGGTAAGAAACTATATCTTGAATATCAAAAATCAGAGCAATTTTTCATAACTGAAATGTTTATGTATATAATGCCAATCATTTTTTATGTTTAAAAAGCATTTTTGTCATTGTACAATTTAAGAGGTATGTAATTAGTAATTTCATTTTATTTAAACGTGTTTTATGACTGTTTAAGTATTTTTAACTATATATATACATATCTTTCTATTTCAGAAATACATTTTGAAACGTGCAAATAAAACAATTAACTTAACATCATTGACTAAATTATAAATCTATTCATGCAAAATAAATACTAAACTACTTAAACGAAAGTAAAACTAATTACATTTTAATTAAACCACATTTATATTTAGTATATGCAAACGTATTTGCATACGATACAAATTTTTAACTCAAAGGCAAATGTATTTTTAATTATATTATAATTTATTGTACAAAAATTAATACGAACATTGATTTTCACAAAACCATGAATATATGGCAAATTCTGTAAAAATGTTTAAAAAAATACAGTTACAGCAAAAAATATAAAAGAAAAATGAGAAAAAAAGCTAGAAATTTTTGATGAACATATTTGTATAATTGTAAATAATTTAATTAAATTTCTATTCGTTATACGTCGTTTATTTAAACAAGAATTTTAAATTAATTTCAACAGACCGAAAACTTAACATTCTTCATCAACTTTGCAAAAACATGAAAGAACTGCCATCACATCACACATTTTAGAAAAATTCATTAAGTGACAACGACTTTGAAAAACATCTACGTCGAAAAGTTAAAAAAAAATTAATTATTCAAAATAAATATTCAGATATTAAGTTACACATTATTATTAAGTCATTTAAATTAACATTTATATACAATATATGATTTATTACCTTTTATAATTTTTAATATTTTTAAATCAAAACAAAATTTGTTTTAATTTATATGATTAAATTGGTTATAAATATGTAAGATCCTTAAATGTATACATGTAGTGTAATCCCAATATTATATTTTACATTTCTTTAAATTTCAATTTCTTCTGTACACTTTTCGTAAATTAAAATTTCTTAAAGTTCTAAAAATATTTTAGCGTTTATAAAAACATTATTATCAACTGTGAAAACAAGTCATTGTACACTAAGGAAAATAATTAAAAATCAACTTGAAATAGTTGTTTTTAAAACAATTATGTGTAGAAAATTCTAATTTACAAAATATTTTTCTTATTTCAATGATCTTACAAGTAAAAATGGTTTAATGAGCAATAAATAGGCAGAAAAAAATAATATGCTGCACGTATACACGGTTGTCAGATCTTACAATAAGTATAAACTATTTTGGTTACAGCAATTTAAAATATGGTTAAGAATTGAAATCTTTATTCATTTTTTTTGTCACTGTTACAAGTTAAAACTTTACTTTTTAGAATACAAGTTATATTATTTCTAAACGTATTTTAAAAATATAATCCAAGAAACCATCCTGATTATTTCTTAAACGACTAACATAGGAAGAGAATTATTGATTAAAATCGATAAAACAATCATATTTTAACCCACTGTTAGCAAAAAAAAAAAAATAATAATAATAAGTATGTCAAAAAGAAAAACGGCAAGAAACCTAAACTTAATTTTGGATCTAACTCCCGATTTTGACTCAACTTTTCACAACGGAGTATGTCACTAGATTCTACGACCGAATATTACGTTCAGGTGTTACGGCGTTTTTCTGTGTCTGTTTGAAAGTTGACATTTTACGTACACTGTAATTAATTAATTTTCAAATGCAAATTCAAAAGTCGCTCTTCGCAATAAGCTTTATTAGCTCCAGATATCTTTAGAAGACAAGACATCGTTTTTTAATGTTGGGTTACTTGACACGAAATTGTCCAAATATAAATCTAAACAACCATTATGACACTAACAATTTTAAAGTAAAACCAAATTGTGCTTTTATTTAACTTCCAGTGTTTTAAATGAAAGTGAAGCACATTTACCCCTATAAGGAGCAACAGATAAAGCAGATGTTAAATTCGAAAGTTATTTAACTGAAAGTGCAAATTTAATAAGTTTTATATGTAATTCAATCAATACGATGGTCGAATAACTGGTTGCATAAAACGTTTGAAATAATATTAAATACAATAAATTAATTCAGAAAAGAGAAGTGAATTACAAGAAAGCAAACCTTTGAGGCATTTTAGAAAAGGATAAATTCAAAAACATTAACAAAATCGAAATAAATTTATCTAATATCGTTCTAGTCGAATATTATACTTAATATTTGACTAGAACGATATCTATAATAATAAAATAAAAACTCGGTAATGGGTTGTACTTCAATAACCACTTACTTTTCAATGACTGCAACTTACCGTCTTCATTACTTGGAAGTACTCTAGTAATGACTTTCTTATAATTTGATATAGAAATACTTTATTTTCGCCTTTCGTCATTTAGTTTATACATTTTATACAATTGCGTTTTAAAAATTGTGTTTTACAAAATATAAAACAAAATTAGTTTTGTTTGTGAAAACCATTATTTGTCGCCCAATAAAATAGCTAAGCAGTGCGTAGAACATTTGACTAACAAAACGTCCCTGGTTCGTATTCTAGCCGGCTCTTTTTATTATTAAAAAACAAAACAACTTACTCAACAACTGTTTTGTAAGCGTGTGTAGAAGTTCTTGCTTCCAATGACATCACCGTGTTAAAATAATAACTTAAAATGCTAATGAAGAAGTAATGAAAAGAGGTTTTATTAGCTTTTTAACTCATTACTTTTCAATTTAAGTTTTTTCCTTTATAAGAACTGTAAGAAACTTTGTATCTGAAAGCCATTATTTGACGCCCAATTAAATAGCTAAGAAGTGGAGTAAAACATTTAACATAACAGGTTTGTATTCTCACTGACTACTTTTTATTATTAAATACAAAACAACTTTCCCAACATACTCCTTTACCTTCCTATTTATATGCGAGCGTAGAAGTACTTGCCTCCAATAACATCACCGTGTTAAAATGAATGAGTTAAAATGGTAATGAAGAAGTAGTGAAAATAGGTTTTATTAGCACTTTTAGTCATTGCTTTTTGCAATGTAAGTTTTTCCTGGAGAAGTTGGCATTTTAATAATATTTTAATATCTATCCATATGTATATTTTATTTTTTATTTGTAAAATTTTCTAAGTATCCTCGTATATTAAGAAAGCATACGAGGGTGATTTTACTTGATCAAAACATTTATTTACGTTAATTAGAAAAACACGGTGTATCGTTCATTATTCGTAATTACACAGAAGTGGTTACACCTATTATTTTTTCTCGTTAAAAATATATACTGAAAAACATAATTTTTATTTTTATACAATCATACAACCCGCATTTGTTGGATGTTTGTTTTTTTTTAAATTATTAAATTCTCTTATGATTTTGCAATACAACAAGATGTGTGTCGTACGAGTAGATTTTTTGTACTTTCAAACGTAGTATATACATATATTCATATATGACAAATGTCTTCTGAAATTTATCATTTTATTTCATGTGACACTGCAGTTAACAAAACTCTGAATGCAAAACAGCTACAATAACAACAACAGAAAGAAGAAAAAAATCTAAAGAATAAACATGTAAGAAAGTGTAGTCGGA
>NC_060952.1:45175890-45198390 GCF_022045245.1 Lucilia cuprina | reverse complement strand
TATATTTTTACTTTTTTACAAATTTGGTAATTGATATCATCATTTTGGTTATAGGTGCAAAACTTGCTTGATACAATTATTTTGATAATTAAAACTCATTTTCAGTTTTTTCTGTGCACTGAGGTAATTCTGATATGAACAGAGTAACCTCTGAACATATCTGGAGTAGAAAGGAAAATTCAATGGTATCAAATATATATGATACATTTCATCCATCATCATTCAACCCAGCACACATCTCATTTATACGACACATTCATGAGGTAGACGGGTGGGGTAAGGCCCGACGAACCTCACATTCATCACATACCATATACAATTAATACCAACTCATTTCCAACGCTTAGTCCCACAGTCACTCGACTGCGGGGTATCTGTTGTTCTCGGCAACATCACCGAACTTATCCCGAAATATTGACTATTATCATGAATCAGTCTTTTAACCGTCACTTACTCTCCCCGCGAATTTGGGTTTAAACAGCCACTACGTTAATCCCGAAGGAACCTCAACCAACTGACCAGCCTCTGGCAATCTATGCAAGGACTAAGCCAAGCAGTATACTGTAACCAATTTTTCAATCCCGGTCAGATTGGAGGTATTGGCCACCTCTTTATACCCCAGTATTGCAATAACACCAAGGCGGAGGTCTTGCCAAGGTAACATGCCCCCGGGGGGAATGTACTTTGACAGTGTGCTGGCACTTTATAGTGTAGGCATACATACCATATATAAATAATAAAATGAGTTCGCTCCGTATTTCTGAATTCGCCGACGACACTACCGAGTGAGTATGTTGAAAATGAGGTTTCTTTAAAAATAATAAAAGATTAAATTTGTTTTCTTTTACCTTAATTCCGAAATATATCTCACTTATTGTGCTTCGTACGCGTTTTGGTTTTATTATAATTTCTATAGAGAATTTAATTACCGACATTTAGGTGGCGGAATATTTTCGTTTCCGGTTTGTTCGGTGTTTAAAATGGGCCATATCGGTACACGTTTTCGGATAGCTTCTATACAAGTGGGAGCTATCTGGGAAATTCAACCAAAATAAGTTTCATATGACAAAATCTCATTACCAAACTTTATTAGAATCCATAATTGACGCTACCCCTTATATAAGGTCCCCTTCAGAAAATGACTTTAACGCTCATTACTGGCTTAAAAACACGAGTTGTTTGTTTGACGACATCTATAAGGTGAAAAGTCAAGGATAGGGGAAGCGGTTTATCTCCCTTTCATAATTAGCTTTCTAAAATCTATTCATGAATTCATGAAATTTTTTTTTTAAATGATTTTAGAAAATCGATCGTAATTATGACCTGTGAAAGTATGGATAGACAGACGTTGCACTATGAGCCGTAGAGCGAGTTTGAGTTAAAATGTATAACAATGTGTAAGTATATATCTACTGCTTATGAATAACATAAAAATTACATGTTAACTGTACAATCTATATTAAAATTGGAAATATTAGTGCAATCGAAAAATAATGCACTATTGCATGAAAGCAACTAATGATACTGAAAAATATTCATTAACGAAGATGTCAGAAATTTATTTCTCTGTAGAAACATTCAAATACATACGATGAATATTCCGTAAAAACTGTTTTTGTAACGTTTGAGCGTTAATATCCCACTTAGTGCCCAAGATATTTCGGGTGACTTTTAAACCCTTACGAAGTATGCAAAGGAGAATCTATGTGACATTTTTCATTTAGCTATCTAATATTACTCAAATTGCTTATTTTTTGCCCAATTTTCCTGGGGTTTAATTATATGAATCTTTCTATTAAAAAGTGACAGGCTATTCACCAAACGTTTTTAAATTTTTTTCAAACAAATTTGTATGAAAAATTGTGTTATAAACTTATGTTTATGAATATTCACTTCAAAGAATTGTTTTAATGCTAAATTTAACAGAAAAACTTTACCGAAAATCAAAAATATTAGTAAATTTTATTAGTCCCTAAGTTAAGTATTCAACCTCATAAGTGTAAAAATAACATGATCACTTAACACTTAACAACCAAAAGTGTACAAAAAAACACATAAAAGATCACTTGTTGAATTCAATTTACAACTTCAACATTTTGATGATCATTTGTTGTATCTGTTATAGGGAATGATTATGTGAGTAGAGTTATGTCGAGTATTTATATTTCAAGTGCAATCGATGTAACGAAAGACATCTTCCTTTCCATACTCCTCCTTTCTACTCCTCTTTTAGGGTCTTCCTCTAGTCCATCATCAACACAACGATAATCAACATCATCTCTATCATCTTTATCATTGACATCCATGTTGAGTATTTTTTGTTTTAGTAATTTTTTCTTAGTTTCTTCTTTATTTTATTTTTTTATTTGGAGTTTAAGTTTTACTTCATCTCATTGTTGTTGATTAATGATTTATGAGAATTCTATGTCATGTCGTGTTGTGCAGCATGTTTTTTCTTTGAATCACCATCAATAGATTGCTTAATTATAATTTAAAAAAACACAAATAAATGAAGTAAAAATATAAATAAATTTGTATTTTGTAATGTTATGATGTTTTTATTTGTATTTTTTTCATAATTTTAAGTTTCTTCTTAAAAAGTCAATAATGAATTAAAGATTATTTATCGAAATTTAAATTTATTAATATTTATCGGATTTTAAGAAGAGTGTATTTGCACTGTATTTTGAGCATAAATATTACTTAACTGCTTCTTATTTAAAAAAAATGTGATATTACAATTAAGCAAACCAGAGGAGTTTTTTGCATAAAATATATTATTTCCATTTGTTTCACTTCATACAATCATCATATCATATTTTAATTTAATATACATCAATCAAATACAATCAAAAATCAATCGTCATCCTATTACGATTTTAGGTCAAATCACGAAATTTAGAAAGATTTTAATTAATTAAGGTGTATGTACCAAATTCCACATAATTGTATAAAAAAGTATTTATTAACACAAATAATCGGATTTTGTACATACATACTTATATTTATGCAATTTATTGAAAAACAATTGTTTATAAAAAAAATTATGGGCGGATCCATATAAAATTAGTCAAATTTCAGTAAGATACTAATATTAACATTAATATTTAACGTTGTAAAAATAGGCAGAGTATGCGGGGGTCCAAGAGCACGACGAGGTGTCTGAACACATTTCTTTTGTTATGATTTTAAACCTATATTAAAAATTGAGCTTATTGAAATATTTTTAAATTACCTTCCTACGTCACAAACAAAATGCTGCTTACATTTTTAGCAAGTTCTTATATTATGTCCTTAAAATATATTTTTGAAGGACACAGTCATACTTTATAACGCTTACAAGTTATTAATTTTCTAATCTCTTTGAAATGTTAAAAAAGCAATGTATTCTTTTACCAAAAATTGCAAAACTCTAATTCTATAAAAAACTACTACATTATTGCAGAAGCAGAAAAATACAATACTATGAAAGATTATTAAAGTTCTCTTTCCCATGTGAGAACAACTATTAAATGGATAGTTACTCCTACTTAATTCGTTATTCTTATAATAAAAGTATTTGTATAATTGTTTTAAACAGCAAAAAAAGTACCCCAACAGTTCGACGAGACAATCCCGAACTGACCACCAATCCTACCACTTGTGGTGGCTCCTAGCCACCTGACTACCCAGGTGACCTACCATTTTAACATGGGCTTGTTCTACAAAGAAGTCAATCGTCACTCTACACCCTACAAAGAGGCAGTAAAGAGACGATTGCCTCCGCTCTCGTTTACAAAGGAGACACTGAAGTGACGACTGTCTTCATTCTCGATTACAAAGAGTTTATTTGTGACGAATGATCAAAACATACGAATTGGAGTTAGCCAAGTGGTAAGATATTAATGGAACTAAAATTTAAAAATTTCAAGTGCCTACTCTCTAGAATACTATGGGACAATAATGTGACGATTGACCCGAAAGATATAAATTTGAGTCAACTAGATGGTGGCATATTAGTAGAAAGTAATAATAATTTCTCCAAAAGATGGGTAAAATATCTACTTTCGGAAGTACAAAAAAAAAACTTTTAAGAGTACAATCTCTAGGTTACTTGAGGACAATAAAGAGACGACTGTCTCCGCTCCCGCTTACAAAGAGGACACTAAAGTGACGACTGTCTTCATTCTCGATTACAAAGATTACATTCGTGACGAATGACCCAAAACATACGAATTACGATCATCCAGGTGGTTAACTATCAGTGGAAATTATTGTCTTTTTCGTATGCATTGACTCTTTGTCGAACTGCTGGGACATAACTTAAATATTTTTATAAATCGAATATGATTTTTCCCAAACCATTTTCATTTGGAATATTTAAAGTTCATAACATTTATGGATGAAAACGTGACCAAATTTTGTTTTTTTTGACTAGTTTTCTTTGATATTCATAAAAAAATCATATTTTTTAGAAAATAATCGTAAAAAAACGATTTTTTAAGATTATGAAAAACAATATCTTAAATAAAAAAACCCTTAAACATTCTTCAACGTTTTCAATCTTAATATCATAGAGAAATAAAAAATTACAGTAAAGCATTATTTAACAAATAGAAACATACATATAAATGAAGTTTAAAACATTTAAAATCACAGCTTTTAAGTTATGGAACGTTTTCTTAATTATTATTAACTATAGTCAATAAAAGCAGTTTGTAATATATACGCTGAAACTTTATTTTGCCAATTATAGACCGATCCTTATGAAATTTAGCAGAGAGATAATGGTTTTTATTCAACTTTTTTGTTGTCGAATTAATACATACATTCATACATATGTAAAGTATTCGAATTTAAAACTTTTAACTTAAATACACATTTACTGAATTACATTACATAAAACTATATAAATGTGAAATGTCAAATTGAAATAATTTAAATTTTATGTAAAAACATTACTGTGATCATTTAAATTTCATTTGTTTTTTCTTTTAAAAAGTCATACATCAAAATCTATATACTTACTAGAGAAATTTACATAATACCAATATGTATATTTATACATATACATGCATTTATATGAAACATGTACATACGTACATATTAACTAAATATACATATGTATATAACAGTATGTAGAGTTCATTATATGAATATCTAAATGCGAAGAAAAACTTTGTTGATGTTGTTATTGTGTGGTTAAAATAAAAAATTGCATTACCATTAAACTAAATTACTAAAATGGCAGAGCGAAACGACAAAATAGAAATTCAGACATAATTACTAAGGACATTAGTATACATTACAGTCAAACACACAAGCCGATAGACATTCACATTCAAATACATCTACACAGAGAGCAAAAAATAAATTTTACAGGAAATAAAACCTACAGAACGATATCCTTCTACAGTTGATGGCAATCGCCACAAATGAACCTCTAATAGAATATTAACTTCAAAAACGCAATTTTGGTGTGTGGTTTCTTAAAACAAATACAATACACTTTTCAGTTAAGTCTAGAAGAAAGACCAGACTGAGAACGAGAATATTTGTTTTATTGACGACTTGTTAAGAGCAAGACGGTAAAACAGGTAGGTGTCATACTCAGTCAATATTTTGTTCATTTCGAAAAAGAGAATTATAAAATTTTAAATTCATTAATAAATTCGAATATTGATGTTAGAATCTTCGAAATATTTAAAACCGTGCGAGAGAGTATGAGCGAGATTGTTTTGGTTTGGAATTCCGAAAACCTTTTGTCACCACTACAATTTCAAAAAACACACAAATACACTCAAAACTACGAAATAACATTTTCGACATTTGATTTTGGATAAATTCGAAATTCCGATTCAGTTGACCAAAAGTCCTGCTACAGGCAACTTCACAATATCGAAGCATGCGCATGAGACACGGTAACGAAGTCAACCAAACGCACAAACTGTTACGAGTGCCACGAACAAAGTATATAGTGCTGAACTCTTCACTCGCACACCACAGCCATAATGGATTTCATTCAACCATGCTGAACTATGGCTGGCAAACACACTTGTGTGTTCATAAAACACTTGCTGCGGACGAGAAAAAAGTAACAATTACACCACAACTGCACTGCTACGAATACTAGAGCAACAGAAAGAGAGAAAAAACTCCGCCTACGTTTTTCGAAATACTTGAGTGAATTTCAATATGGCTGCATGGAATAAAAAAAGAGTGTGTGCGAGAGTGTATAATAGAAAATAAAAAACAAATGAAAAGTTGAAGCGCCATCATTTCCTTTGTAAACACACGCACACCTTCACATAAAGTAATCAAAGCAGTAGCTGCTTTGGTTAAACGAAGGAAATAATGTTTGTTTTTGGGGATCCCCAACTCAGAATTTGTTTGTGCTCCAAAACAACAAGACACATAAAAAACATGTGTGAGAAATGTGTTTATCAACCATACCGGTGATGTTATTTATATTATGCAGAATTTTCGTTGAGAGAATAATAGTACGCATACAAAAAACGAAAAATACAATGTTACATCCATCTACTTTTAAGGAGTAGAGAGAGAGATTGAATGTACATGAGCATTAAAATTTATATTTTTTCATACATACAAAAATGTTTAGAAATTTGAAACTGTCAGCCGGCGCGCGCCTCATTTACTTTGACATTTGTTTAAATGATTTCTTTCGTTATTTTTTTCGTTTTGTAATATTTTCTCATTGTGTTGTGGGTATACTCTTGTTGCCTTTCCGTTGGCTATTTCCATTACGATTAAACATTAAACATTTTTTTATTAAAAAAAGTAAAAAACAAAAACCAAAGAACAGCAACACAATGGACAAAATTATTAAGTGTTGACATTGATTTGAATATCTTAATTTGGTTTTTGTTTGTGTTTCTTCTGTTCAAAATAAATAAATTTTATTTGAATTATGTAGTTTTTGCTTGTGTATTGTTGTTTGTTGGTTTCTTCTTTTATTGTTAAACAAATGTACAGACATTATTTTTAATTTCTTCCAACATTCTACACACTCGCCCAATATTCATGTTTCTAATATGAACAAATTTATTTTATTTGAAAACCAAATTTATTTAGATGTTTTCTAATTAAGACACAATTTACCGTCGCTTTTTTTTTTTTTTTTTTTGAAACATGATTAAAATTCAGTATTACTCTATGTAAATAATAACAAATCTTAATAAAATGTAATCTGTTGTAGATATAAATTAAAGTTTTCGTTAAAAACTTTTTAATTTAAATATGTTAAAAAAAAAAAACGTTAACATTGCTGAAATTTAAAACTAATGAAATTTTTGAGAATGTTATATAATTTATAGTGTTTTTCTTTTCAAGCACTTTTTTCCTGGGAAAACGATATTAATTTTGGAAATTTCCTGATAATTGGAAATCCTTACTTAGAACAAATTATTATTTTATTACATACTGAATTTTTGAAAATTCAGAATGTCGTACGTAAATTACTGTTTGGTAATTTATACTAATGCAGAAATGGTACGATTTATTGTAAAGATTTCAACATAAAATTCTAATAAAATTACTTTTCTGCAGAAATATGCGTTTATTTTGTGAAATAATAATAAAAGTTAAAATTGTATGTGACATTTTGATACCACTATTGTAATAGGTTTAATTCCTTCATCTGTAATATCCCTGCGAAGTTCTGAATTTTAAAAAGTTTCATATTTGTTGAACTTTAAATTATTTAAATTAAATTTAAATTATTTCAACATTATTATATCTGTTCATCAACATTCCTTTAATTTAAGTACATTTTAAACTTCCGAGAATGATTTTAACTGCCAATTATTGAAATATTGCTCGAAATTTGGCCCAAAAATCGGTAGACAAATATAAAACTTTTTCATTTCAAAATCTTCTCAAAAATTTAATTTATAAATAATTTAACATTTGAAGAAATTGTTTTCGTTGTTTCTTAATCTTATTTAAGAAATTTTGACAGTGGCCAATAAAATTATGAAAAAACTAATTTTTACTACCTAAGTCGATACTTAATTTACAATTTTTAAAAATTTAGTTTTAAACAAGTTTAAGTTTTGTAAAATATTTAAAAATGAATTTGAAAGCAATAAATAACTAAATAATATAAAGTTTAAAACTTCTTACCAGAATTTTTTATTTTCATCAGATTTTTAGCAATATTTTTTTACGTTTTTTAAACTTAAAAAATATTCACAATTTCAGTCATTTACATTTTCTTCGAATAAATCTTGGAAACATGAGTGATACTCTTAACATCTTTTCACCAAGGTTTCATATAATTTCAATGGAATAAGTAAACATATGATATTTCAAATTAGTGTACTTGAGAAACCTACAAGTTATTTTAACATTGCAAAACAATATATTTAGATCTAAATCTAAAAAAGCTTGAAAATGACAGAGAAAGTGTATGATTTACGTTTTCTTTTGCGTGCTCAACATTCGTCTGAAACCAATAGTTCAGTTTCGCCCTTCATATTATATTTTTAACGTAATTAATTTACTAATAAGTCAAGTTTTTTAATTCCATTGAATAAAATGTCAAATATATTTTTTTACCGAATTGCGTACACAAGACTTCGGGACTTCAAGACTTTATTTGTAAACGTCATCGGTTTCAGATATCTATGTCACTAACTAACTTTTTAAACTTCCCATTTCGTCTATAATGAATTTTTTGCAATGCTATATATTTTTTTTTATTCTTACATTTTTATGAGATAAACAATTTTATTTTTGGGCTTTTGTGTTAAAATTATTTAAGTCAAATTAGTTATATTATATAAAACTACAATTTCACTTTCAAACAACTTCGAATAAAAAACATACAAATGACATCTTGAGAATGATATCATAAGTAGCGAATTTGGAATCAAATAAAAATGTCATTCCTCCTTTGGCAAGCCTGTCATTTCAGGTCTTTTTCAGCATATTCATGTAGTAAATTCTACTTCTTTTTCGGCTATTTGGAAGTTATTTTTTTGCTGGGGATTAAATTAAAATTACTCCTCAAAAGTTGTTTTTGAGTAAACATTTAGTTAGTTTTGTTTGCTAGATTAAACGCCCACTTAAGCAAGAAATGGAATAGGGGATTATGCATCAAAGGGGATTAACATCAGATAAAATTTATTTTTAGATTAACTAATTTCATTATTAATTGGCATTTGATTGCCAACTCAAAAATTCGCTCTTAGCAGAAAAGCTTATCCGTGCAACGTCGCTTTACGTATTAAAAAATTTCCAATTAGAAATTATTTATATTTTTTTTGACTTTAACAAACTACAGTTGATGTGAATAGGAGATACAACAACAGCTACAAAAGTTGGAAAACTTGAACGTAATTTTTTTAAATATCAGTTTTTGGAGCGCACAGTGGAAAATATATGATATTTTCATATTCTTTACGCAGGGCGTTAAACTCAAATTTGTGTAGTTTGGTTCAATTAATAATGTTATTATTATGCTCCTTTTATAATGAATTTTAAAGTAGCACTGTTTGTATAATTCACTTTTGTAGTGGTGCGGTGATGTTATATTTTTGCCAGTGTTTTAACTTTCTTAATCGCTTTAACGATGTCCGTCCGTTGTGTGCACAAAATTTTTTTGGATCCAGTACAATGCATGTTCAAATTTGTTGAAATTGGTGCATTATTTCACCTATACCCCATATAACAGGCCCTTGCAAATGTGTTTTTAGAGCTCATAATTATATTAAATATATTTTTATCTATACAAAAATCGGTATAAAATTGGTTCCCATACAAAGTACGTTTCTAAAAAATGCTTAAATATTTACAATTCATTTAAAATATCAGTATCGTTATGGAAATTTTATTAAAAATTTATTAATTTATTGGTCAAATTTCATGAGGATCCTCCTATATTTAAATTCAATGATCGGTCAACGTAACACCAATAAATTGGCTAATATAAGGATTTAAACTAAAATATGACATTATAGTATAAATATACTAATTTTTACATATAATGTATAAAATCTTTATAAAATTCAATGACATCTGCATTTTTTTCTCAAAAAAAGTTTTTTTGTAAAAAAAATATTTTAAGGTTAAGTTAGATTAGAACTGTTAGAACTGAATTTCACATATAGGCAATTCCATACGATTGTATGTGACATCCGCACGCCTTCAAAGTGGTATAGATTTTGTAAAATTTCTTGGAAAACAATTTTGTCATTCTATTCCATTTAAAGAACTGTATTTGCAAAAAGAATCATACCATTCGGAACCTTGTTTTCCAAAATATGGATTAAAATTTCAAAGTTGAAATTTAATGTAGAAAAATTTTGCATTTTTAAGTGCTTAAAATAAGCAAAATATAAGATATAATTAAAATTTAGAAAATGTCAATTAATTTTGCATATTTAAATATTATATTTATAAAAGATACTTGGACTTCAATTAAAAATGTAAAAAATTTCATTCCACTTTAAGCTTCAAAATACTTTTCAATATCTAATGTAAAAATGCTTAATTTCATACTTAATTTTTTTATGCATACTAATGCGTTAAAAACATTGTCTTTATTAGTATAGTACGTTATCTCAGCTTTACGGAAATATAAATAAAATAAAAAAATAAACGTTTTTGATATGGAAATCAATAAAATTTTTCACATACATATGTAAAAATTAATTAGAATTATAGCTTAAATTGATTTTTTTAATGTAAAATCGGAGAAACATGGAAAAATATTAGAACATATAAATCTTCTTAGAAATTTTGAAAAATATTTTTTTTTATTTTTGTGGTTTTATATATCAGACAACTGTTATATAAACATTTATTGAAGATGTGGGGGACACGATTTTTTATGTTAAATTTAATATTTTATCCACTTTCAAATAATCTTTGTTATGTTTTATAATTTTTCCCACAATATTTTTAGTCTATCAATGACCGCTCGTGAACCGAACCTCTTACAAAAAGTTATTTTTTTAAGTATTTTTTAAACAACATTTACAATATTTGCAAAACTGTGCATACATTTTATTTTTATTAGTGAAAAACCTGACACTTTCAAATGTTTTGGAATATGACAATTATGAGCATACGGTTATTTAAGAAAGTATACCCCATATTAGATATTTTGTTTCAAACAGAAAAATTAACAAAATTAATTCCAAAGTACCATTTTTTAATTTGGTCCAACTCACGACCGGTCATCACCAGACTTAAAATATTTTGGGAATGATCATAAAACAAAGCAAGGTAAATTTTGAAAGGGTTAACAATAACACATTTTTGCTTTCCATACAGAGTAAGTCAGAGTAAGTAATATATACATATATTATTTTTTTCAATAAAACACTTTATATATGCGCTCCGCAAAAGAAGAAATTCAAAGAAAGCTATCTTCAAAGATTAAGTTACCATACAAATCCTCTTACTGTTGCTGTCTTAGATGCCAGCACTGAAATCCGAAGGCTGAAACGAGCACACGTATTAGATTTACTTGTACATATCTTGTACATATGTAAATTAATGTTAACTATTTTTATTGTATAAAGTTATATAGTACATTGGGGCTGCCTAAAACCTATTATTTTTACACTATCAAATTTGCTTATATCTTAAATAGATGGATTGCCAATAAATAAAGAAATTATATAAAAAAATTAATAATATCTGCGATAAATTATTTATTTTAATTAATGAATAAACTGTAGAATTCATATCTGTAAGTCCGAATTTCTAATGAAAATTTCTCTAATACTTATAAATCTCATTATGATATTAGTATAATAATAATAATAGATGTTATGAGTCACATAAAAGAATCCGGGCTGCATATTAGGCTTTATTCTGGATATTCATGCGTCATGCCTACCGACTATATTCTCTCTTAGTTATGATTCTGTATTATTATGATATTTTTCGTGCCAAACGACCCAACTTAAAAAATCGATTTGGATAAATTTTGCACCATGGTAGCACCATGGTAGAAATTTTTAATTCCATCGTTTAAGAACTGCAGTTGTAGAGAGTGTACAATTCGGGCATTATACAGGGGTTTTTTGAAAATTGTGCAAAGGATTAAGTCCTTTGCTATTTCTTTAGTCTTTCCAATTTTTATTTAATATTTAATTAATACCCTTTGTTTTGCTTAAAAAAGCTTAAACCGTTTCTTTCAGCAGTTCTTGTCCTACTATCCAATTGTAATAACTTTGGTGCAAATTGATCCAAATAGATCTTTAAAGTTGGGTTACTTGTCGCGAAATTTCCCATAGGTATATATATTTTAAGGATAATATATATTGGCAAATTTTGTCTCTTCTTATTTAGACTTGTAATTTTATTAAATTAACTATGCGGTTTAAGGTGTTAACAACAATGTTTTTGTTATTTGTTAAGCGTTTAAAAATTATTACAACAAAACCCTATAAGATCTTCATCAGCTCATACTATATGATGCTGAAGATAAATAAAAAGTCTTTTGTCTCTTAATGTATGAGTGTAAATCCTTAAAGGGGTGAAATATTCATGATAAAGGAGTACATTGAATCTAATGAGAAAACACTTAACAGTTTTAAGACTTGATATGGTTATTATTGTTTTGGTAGTTGTGTGGACACTGTTAATGGAAAAGATTTCTATTACAAAAAGTTGCAATAAAACCAAAAATGAAAACAAATCTTATTACTCGTGACTAACTAACTAAGTTTCAACTCTATTGCCTGGGGTAACAGAGTAATCATTATGACTTCATTTACAACACATGCAAAAACACACACGCAAATACACCGTTTTATTACACATACATGAGAGGAAAATAATGTTAGAAATAAAAGTTAAAGGGATGTTAGTACAAGACATATACAATACACATTGCACTTTAATACTTATAAACGCACAGTGTAACGAGAATAGTATATGTAGTATACTAAATGATTGTACTATTTGTGAAGTGTGTATATTTCGATTACGAAAAAGGAACAAATTTACCAAAATATAAAACAAAGGAATCATACAACATCAAACTGCTTGAGAGTTTAGTGTTTTTCAGTACATGTATACTTTTTGTTTCTTTTTTGTAGAATTTTGTATTTGGTTTTTGGTTTGAGTGTTTTTCAAATAAATCGACAACAATTTCATTAAATGAGTGTGATATTAAATTTAATGATGCAACAGTATTTCAGTTTTGTTCTACTTGTTTTTTATTATTGTTATTATTTGCCCCCTTCAAACCCTCATTTCCTAGTTCAACATTGCTGATATTTGCAACAGTGGCAAGACAGACCTTTAAATATAAATTTTATTAAGTTTAATGAGAGTGTTACTAAGACGATGCCTTGTTTGTATAGACATACATAAATATGATATCCGTAATATACATATGTATCTTATAAAGAAAATTTTTACAATCTTTAAATAAATTTTACTATTGTTTAAAAGTGGTGCATCTATAGTGTTTACTTTAAACTAGAGATTTTAATCAGCAAACATTGAAGATTTTATCTAAAAGACTAAAAAGACCTTTCGAGCACCAAAAAATGTTTTAATGTTGTGTTTTTTATATCCACCATTAAAAAAGATGTTAGGTATATTGATTTCGTCATTCCTTTTGTAACACATCGAAATAGGCTCACAAAAGTATATATATATATATATATATATATATATATATATATATATATATATATATATATATATATTATATATAATATATATATATATATATTATTATATATATATATATATATCTATATATATATATATATATATATATATATATATATATATTGTGTCATTCCATTTGTAATACCACAAAAGTATATATATTCTGGGTCCTTATTAAATTCTAAGAGGATCTAATAATATATGTCTGTCTGTCAATTGAAAGCACGAAAAGAGTTAAAATTTTCCCCAAATATTTCTTATAGGTAAGGTTTGTTTGGTATTGAAAAAACGAGTATAGCGCTGAAATTAGACATAAGTTCTTATGAGTAAGTTTCTTATGAGTACAAATTTAACGCACATTACTGGCTTAATAATGCGAGTATAGCTATGAAGTTCTATACACATAAGTAAGTTTCTTATAAGCCAAAATCTCTCTACGAATATTATAATTGACCCTACCGCACATACATGTTCACCTTAAAAATAATATTTTGTTGATCCTAATTGTCCATAATTAACTTCAGCTCTATTTCAATTATCAAACTAATGTTTAACGGCATACGGTTTGATGGTGGGTTATGAGTAAAAATTTCAGACTACCTCAAAAAGTACTTTTTCCCGTAATACTGTGCGTTTCTCAGAAACTACAAAAAAAAATTGATGAAATTTTTTAAGTCAGCCAAATTCACCGGAAATATTTACTATTATCCTAAGCAGTTTAGTATTGAAAATTAGAAAAATCGGTTCACAAAGTAAAAAGTTATTAGTAAAAATTTCAGACTACATCAAAAAGAAATACGTATACTTAAGTGCAAAGAAACTACAAAAAATAATTCGATGAAATTTGCCACAAGGTTTTTTTTCTGGCAAGGATCAAATATGTTGAAAATTTTAATAATCGATTAACAATTTCCACTCTATGAAATTTTTCGGATTGGACCATAAATCCGAAAATCACCTAAACACATATATTTCTTTGAATGATAAGACTACTGGGATAAAGTTCGACACAAATATGTTTTGTGTACATATTTCCGTAAATCACATAAACGCACATATTTAATTAATTAATAAAGCAATTGGGGTAAAATACAACTTGAATTTGTTATTTTTGCACATAAATTATTGTACGAAATATTTAATCATTTAACTCTTTTAAAAAAAATATTGATGCCCACAATAATCGCACTTGTGGTATGTTACTTGTTGTCGAGAATTAAAAAGGTGATTTTAACTTTAAGCTCATACAATATATAATTTTGGTTAAAAATAAAAAACTTGCACGTAATATTCACTGTGTTTTTGCTTTTGTTTCAAAAAATTTCTATTAAAATATTTTTCCACTTCAAAACAAAGTATTCAATTCAAATTGAAACTTTAAGTGTTGAAATTTTTTAGCATTTTTTAAAAGATGCCTCATTCTTAAATGTATTACAAGTATATTTTATAATGAATTTTCCTTTTTAAGATCCATGTAGGGCATATATGTATGTATAAGTGATGTGTACGCGTGTGTGTCAATGTATAAATTACATTGTAGAGAAAGATAAAAAAGAGGAGTGTGATGAAGAGCAGCAAAAGCAGAAGTATATTAATAAGTTTAGTCCATTACAAGTTTGTGAGGCATCGATTGATGGGTGCACAACAATGACGAGGGGAAATTAACCAATTTATCTTTGTTTTCTATGCAGGAACAAAACAATCTAACATTTGCAAACATCCAAACACACATTCGCTCACAAACACTCCCATTCATCCAGGCAGGTTTCTAATGAGTCAATGTATCTCAAAGGTCTCACTAGTTAGAGTTGAACTTTAAGTTATTCGACATACATATAAGTTTCGACTTCCCCAAAGAATCTAGATCACTTAATTTTACTTTAAATTCAAGAGTGGAGATATGTGTATTTTTTCACTATGAAAATAATTATTTAATATACCAGATGTAATTTTCCGCAGAATCAATTGTACCAGGTGTTATCGATTTTACAATAAGGTTAGGATAAATGGACTTCTGCCTACTAAATGCGGTGGTTAAACCCTGAGTTCATGGTAAAATAATATATAAAATTACTCTTTCGGGACAGTTACAACGCATTGCTGGAATATTCATTTCACAGGACAAAAACACTCACACACATAAACTCATTCATAAATATCTAAAAGTTTACTATATATGGAATAGAAGAATGGAGTAGACAACAATGTAAGAGACGAAATGAACTTTATAATGGAAATGAAAATATATAAAACTAAACTTGAAGACTAAAGAGTACAACCAACCATGATGATGCGATGCTTAAATCGAAAAGAATGAACAACAACAAAATCTCTCTAATATCAGCGACAATGATAGAAAACTTTACAAAAAAAAAACAAGAAGTTATAGTTGGGCGAGGCCGACCATATAATACCCTACACCTGTATACAAATAAAATGTGATTTAGTTTTCATAATAAAGCATTTAAGTTGAATTGTACCTTGCCTCAGATATTCTTAAGCCATTTATTGTTTAATAAAACAATAAGGGTCAAATGAGGCCCTATAATTATAAAGTTCATCCGGGTCAGCAAGTATAGAACTTGGTTTTGCAGCTTTTTCTGGAGATACGAGTATATTAAACATAATTATGAACTTAAAAGCCCTATTTGGCGGGGCACACTGGGCACAGATCCCATTTTTTGGCCATAATTAGAGCAGTGGATGTATGAAATAAATAAATATCAGATATAAGGTTTTTGGTGACGCTGTTTACGATTCTGCAAAAAAGTTAAAATTCAAAATGGCAGACCAAAAATGTCGGTCAAAATTTTTAAAAATTCAATTAAATAAATTTTTATTGAACACGTTTTGTAGACCTATGGTCACTGATTACAAATATGAAGTCAGATTTTGAAAATTGAACAAACTGATTCCAAAATGGCGGATCAAACATAAGAAAAATTAAATATTATTATATATATAATTAAGATAATTTGATAATTATGAATCCCTATTCTTATTGCTAAAATTATCCAAAATTAGTAATATGAAAATTATTCAGCCAATTATGGTTATTCATTAAGTGTTAGTAATTAATTTCTTTTTGTTTTTTATTAGAAAAGTAATAATTAATAATATTAAAAAGTAATAAATAATATTAAAAATAATATTAATAATATTAAAAATAATATTAAAAAGTAAGTAAAAATGCAAAATAATATTATATAATATTATTAACAATAAATAAAAATAATAAGTAAATTATAAAAATTTATTAGGAAAATTAGTTGTTAATAAATTAATACGTTTCGGTCATAAGTTCCAAGTTACTTAATCTGTTAAATTGTTGTAGTAGATATGGAGTAAAATAATTCATATACACGGAAATACAAGAAATATATAAATTGTTAAAACTATAACATTAAATGGATATATCTAACGGTAATAAAATACTATTTTACTCAAGATTTTTTCAGAATAACTATAAATATCGGACATTCGACAATATTAACTATTGTAACTTATAAATATAAAAAGGCGTTAAACAGATATTGAATTTGTCGTTTTTTTTTAAATGTGAGACTAATATCTGTCAATTTTATCATCAAAATGTTATATTAATGAAAATTAATTTTAATATTTTCATATAATTTTAACATGGTTAAAATATTCTATGTTTCAACGACTATTTTAATATTATCGTCAATGACTCTTAAGTTTATGAACGGTCGCAAAATTCTGGACAGAGAACATAACGATAAGTCGATTGGTGCTATAACCATCAAAATATTCTCTGGCACTGCTTGGCACTTAAACTTTTTGGAAAAAATCATATTTATAACAACAAATTTTTAATAATTATCTTCAAATTACTAATAATTTTCATTTTTATTTTAAGCACAAGTTCCATCTATTTTATTAACTATCATTTCATGTAAATATTTTTACTCGGCCGAATATTACACATATACCCTTCACCATGATGCAATAAAAAAATCCAAAATGTCCTTTTAATTTCATGTTTCTACATACAATCTTTTATAGGTTCTAACCTAATCCGTGCTCTACACATTTAATTTCATGTTTCTAGGTTCAATATTATAGAAAATTCAAAAAGTCCTCTTTTATGGGTTCTAACTTAATCCAGGATGCACATATTTAATTTTATATTGCTAGCCAATAACAAAACATTAGTGGTGCTTTTGCTCTGCTTTGCTTTTATAAACAAGTACAATAGCAATATTTACCGTTGGGTTTTGTTTCAGTGTTTACTTTAACTAATATAAATTACAGTATAGAAATTACAAACGGAATGACAAACTTATACATATCCTACTCACGAAGGTGTAGGGTATAACAATAAATAACCAAAAAAGATACAGCTTTTAGAGAGAGTTGCCAAGCAAATTGCATATCTCTTTGAATATAAACATTTATTTAGCTCACGGTTGTGTTAACTTATATTGTTAGTCTTGAAATTCCTGTGGTTCAAGTTATATGACTTTTCTTACCATTAAGTCAAGGTGCTTAAAATTCTAGGATTTATTATCATGTTACCAGGCATCAAGTACATTCTAAGAAATGACGAAACGACTCCTAAGAACACATAAACCTTTCTATTCTGCTGACGATGTTGTATAACTTCTAAAAGGAAAGAATCCAAATAACTTGTGTGGAATAGCTTTCGAACCGGTTTAAACCTCGGCTAAATTTCATCTCGCGATGTCTGAAATCTGCCTTATTACAAGAAAGATGAAAATTCTTACCGAAGTTCCCCAAAAAATTTAAGTACTGTAGACATCATAAAGAGGATAGCATTAATAAGGCACCAGGGTGCTGAGCGCTGTAGGACAATAATAAGCAAGAATTGTGGCCTTAGTTTTTCTATGTCTTACAGGTCGATACTTCAATCATCATACGTCATTAATGTTTACTGAACAATTTGTATGGCGGACGTGCACAATCGCGTACTGGACACATCTATAACATTGAAACACCGATCCTAGATAGATATAATGGTTTAATGTAACATTAGAGCAAACACGTTCACGTTGCTACACGGACGGCTCTAAACCGGGGGCCTAGTTGAAGATCAAGAAACACAAAAATATACTTAATACCGTCTACCTAATCACAATACTAGCTAACAGACAGAAGTTTGAGCTATGACGAAAAATATAACAATTTTTACGAAAGTACGAAAACCTTTCATATTATTTTTTCTTAAATTTTAGCGAAATTTAACATAATGATATTAATTATATTATGATTAAATAAAACTACAAATTTTTTATAAAATTTAAGAAAAAGTTTAATATTATTCTCGAATTATTTTTATAAAAAAATGATAATTCGTGTGGAGAATAATTTTGAACTAAAATTAGAAAATTTATTTTAAAATGAACAAAAATGTTTGAATAAATTAATATTTCGTAAATTTTACCATATTTATTCAAAATTCCCTTTTTTCAAATTATATAAATTAATTTTTTGAAGAATATTTTGCATTATACTAAAATATTTCGTACAATTTTGTATATATTACGAAAGAATTTCGTGGTGCGAAACAACGAACGATTCGTACAATGTACGACATTTTTCGTATATATTAGTCATGGATTTTTTCAGTGTGTATATTATTTGGCAATACTAATGGTCGAAATAGCCGCTGTAAATGTCGAAATTGTGGTAGTAACTGTGTGTGACACATTTTTTGTTCTTGTAGACTATTGCATTTGAAAAGCATTCGTTTATTTTGAGCTTTTAACTCTTGTGTAATCGATCAAGAATTTGATTAAGAGCTGTTTTTTCACTGTTTTTTTTATACCCACCATCAAAAAAGATGGGGGGTATATTGTTTTTGTCATTCCGTTTGTAACACATTGAAATATTCGTCTAAGACCCATAAAAGTATATATATTCTGGGTCCTTATTAGATTCTAAGACGATCTAGCCATGTCCGTCCGTCTGTCCGTCTGTCTGTCTGTCTGTCTGTCTGTTGAAAACACGATAGAGTCCAAACAGAAGTAGCTAGCGTGCTAAAATTTCGCACAGTTACTTATAGTTGACTCAGTTCGTTTGGTATTGAAAATGGGCAATATCGGTCCACGATTTCGCCTAGCCCCCATATAAGGCCCCCCTTAGAAAATGTTATTATCGCCCATAACTTACTAACAAAAGCATCAATAGCGGTATAATTCGGCACAAACATGTTTTATGGGGACATAAATCTTTTCGCAGAATTTTATAAGGATCGGTTAATAATTGACCCTACCCCCATATAAAGTCCCCTTCAGAAAATGACTTTATCGCTCACAACTGACTAACAGAAGCATCAATAGCGGTGTAATTCGACATAAACATGTTTTATGGTGACATAAACCTCTTCGTAGAATTTTATAAGGATCGGTCCATAATTGACCCTACCCCCCATATAAAGTCCCCTTCAGAAAATGACTTTATCGCCCATAACTGGCTAAGAGAAGCATCAATAGCAATGAAATTCGGCACAAACATGTTCTACGGGAACATAAATCTCTTCGTAGAATTTTATAAGGATCGGTCCATAATTGACCCTACCCCCCATACAAAGTCCCCTTCAGAAAATGACTTTATCGCCCATAATTGACTAACAGAAGCATCAATAGCGGTATAATTCGGCACAAACATGTTTTATGAGGACATAAATCTCTTCGTAGAATTTTATAAGGATCGGTCAATAATTGACCCTACCCCCCATATAAAGTCCCCTTCAGAAAATGACTTTATCGCTCACAACTGACTAACAGAAGCATCAATAGCGGTGTAATTCGGAACAAACATGTTTTATGGTGACATAAATCTCTTCGTAGAATTTTATAAGGATCGGTCCATAATTGACCCTACCCCCATATAAAGTCCCCTTCAGAAAATGACTGAAGGGGACTTTATATATATATATTATATATATATATATATATATATATATATATAATATATATATTAATATATATATATATATATATATAATATATATATATATATATATATATATATATATATATAAAGTCCCCTTCAGTCATTTTCTGAAGGGGACTTTATATATTCTGGGTCCTTATTAGATTCTAAGACGATCTAGCCATGTCCGTCCGTCTGTCCGTCTGTCTGTCTGTCTGTCTGTCTGTCTGTTGAAAACACGATAGAGTCCAAACAGAAGTAGCTAGCGAGCTGAAATTTTGCACAGTTACTTATAGTTGACTCAGTTCGTTTGGTATTGAAAATGGGCAATATCGGTCCACGATTTCGCCTAGCGCCCATATAAGGCCCCCCTTAGAAAATGTTATTATCGCCCATAACTTACTAACAAAAGCATCAATAGCGGTATAATTCGGCACAAACATGTTTTATGGGGACATAAATCTTTTCGTAGAATTTTATAAGGATCGGTCAATAATTGACCCTACCCCCCATATAAAGCCCCCTTCAGAAAATGACTTTATCGCTCAAAACTGACTAACAGAAGCAGCAATAGCGGTGTAATTCGACACAAACATATTTTATGGTGACATAAATCTCTTCGTAGAATTTTATAAGGATCGGTCCATAATTGACCCTACCCCCCATATAAAGTCCCCTTCAGAAAATGACTTTATCGCCCATAACTGGCTAAGAGAAGCATCAATAGCAGTGAAATTCAGCACAAACATGTTCTACGGGAACATAAATCTCTTCGTAGAATTCTATAAGGATCGGTCTACAATTGACCCAACCCCCCATACAAAGTCCCCTTGAGAAAATGACTTTATCGCCCATAACTGCCTAACAGAAGCATCAAGAGAGGTTATATTTCGCACAAACATGCTTTATGAGGACATAAATCTCTCCGTAGAATTCTATAAGGATCGGTCCATAATTGACCCTAACCCCCATATAAAGTCCCCTTCGGAAAATTACTTTATCGCCCATAACTGGTTAAGAGAAGCATCGATAGCAGTGAAATTCGGCACAAATATGTTTTACGGAAACTTAAATCTCTTTTTAGAATTTTATAAGGATTAGTCTATAATTGACCCTATCCCACCTATAAGGTCCCTTTCAGAAAACGACTTTAATGCTCATATCTACCTTAAGAAGCATATATATAACACTAATATTCGACATACAAAAGTTTTATAGCAACTAAAATCATTTTCATAAATTTTATAAGGATGGGTCCATTATTGTCTGACCCCCCAAAAAAGGTCCCCTTAGGCAATGAATTCATCGCTCATTACTACAAAATTCTACATAAACAAGTTTCGTGCGAGCCAAAATCTCCCTATCAATTTTTATAAGGATCGATCCTTATAATCCTTATCTCCCATATAAGGTCGCCTTGACTTTAATGCTCATATCTGCTCATAACATATATATAAATCAATAAAATTCGACATAAAAAAGTTTTATAGGAACTAAAATCATTTTCTTGAATTTAATGAAAATGGGTCCATAATTGAACCTACCAAGTTCCCCTTCTGAAAATGATTTTAAGACTTATTACTGACTCAAAAATGTGAGTTCATCAGTAAAATTCTACATAAACATGAATGATTTGATGGTGGGTATATAAGATTCGGCATGGCCGAATATAACACTCTTACTTGTTTTTGTTTGTATTCGCAATTTTATTTTTGTTTGTATTCGCAATACTTGTGTTTTTAACTTGGTCGCTATACTAAGCATAAGGGTCCTTTAAATTCATAATATTTTCTAAGATAATCAGATTAGTATTTTGGTTTTCAGTATCAAGTTCCACATGTTTCTCTATTATAAATATTCTTAAATATAAGCTATTGAAAATGATAATTAGCATTAACTAACCAATGAATATTAACATATATGAGATCATTTTGTTATTAA
>NC_060952.1:45108390-45170890 GCF_022045245.1 Lucilia cuprina | reverse complement strand
ATAATATAATTATGTTTAAAAGAAAATCATAAATAACTATTTCATCATGTTATTTTAAATGAATTCTGAATGAATATGTTTTCCATTACCTTAAGAACTTGGATGGGCATAATGTAGATGGAGTAGAATGCTCGTCATGCACGTGGGGGTAAGTGGAAAGTGTATGATTAATAAGAATGGTAGCAATTACTTCAAATTGCTTCCTTGCACCTTGTAAATGGTTTCTTTTGTAGCGATTTTATTTTATGCAACCTTCTCCAAAGACTGATTTCAAATGTATTTAATAATAATTTAATTTATTGTATACCTATGTACATGTATTTATGAATATATAATAAAATATATAATTATTATGATATGCATAAAACACTTTTTTATGGGCACTATGTACGACGTATAAAATTAAGACATTTTGAAAAGTCAATCAACATCAAGTCACATGAACATGGAGTTTTTCCATGAAGTGATGATGATGATTTTTTGGATACAGCAGGTAGACTGAATGAACTTTCACGCAAAGCAGCTGTTGATAAGAAGTGTTTAACTTGGAAAAAGTGCGAATATTGTAGTTGATTTTGGTTGCTTTCAGTGAGTATAGCAACTAAGTAGTCAATGTACACGCTTAATATGTTTGCAATCACTTTAAATATTGTAATAAGGGCGATATTTTAATGGCTTCATTAAAGTGGCCATGTTATTTTTAGTGCTGTAGTACATTTACTCTGTTGCGTGTAAAACCGCTTTTGTTTGGCTTTTCAGCTTGAGAACTTAAAAATGCCCATAATTGGCATCTACTACTGGACGTTCTGCTATTTAATAAAACTTGCTAAATTCAATTAAATAGAATGTACGTGTTCTTTGAAAGAATATAAGAAAACCATTGCAATGATGCTTTAAATGACACTTCCAATGATGAATTCTCTATTGTGTTGGTAAAATAAAAAATTATTGACAATTTGATTGGTATTTTAAACGTTTTGTAATGAATGCCTTTAGAGGTGAAATGAACTTATTTTTTATTACAATTATGTAAATATTTTTATAAAAAGCATAAATATATGATGACATCTTAACATGCAAGACATTAAATTGTTTTATGTTGATCATTATTTTATTTATTCATAAATTAAATGCAATTATAAAAGTAAATTTTATTATTTTAGTTGAAGTTCACACGATATAACATATCGTTTGTAAAATCAACATAATTTAATTTTCAAAGGAATTTATCTATAAGTGATATAATATCGATATGTGCATACAATTTGAGTTATAAATGAAACAAATACTTGTACAGATAAATTATTGTCGATCTTCATTTTGCGTTAAACATAACGAACGCTTGATTGGCTTTTGATATTCGATATCTACGTCTTTGCCGAAGCCTCCCGCATTTGTAATGATGATACCAAAATAACAAAAAGATCTTATGTCGTCTAAATCAACATTGCGTATTCGAAACCTTGTGATGTTGAGGATATTAAAACGCATGCTTTTGCTCTTAGCCGCATTTATCCTCAGCCCTTTGCCTTCCATTGTCAGTGATCTCAGCTTCGACGCCATATATGATTGGCTCTTCCGAGCTTTCGAATGGTCAACACTAAGCCCAAAACATTTTGGGTAACATCATATGACATAACAACTGTCTATTGTACATGTATAAGTGCACATTAAATAATTTAACGTTCGATCATAACTCATATGAATTGATGAAATTTTACATAAAAAAATATTTTTGTAATTTTGTAAAGTATTAATAAATACACTTTTATAATTACTAAAGATTACATATCTTCACTTTTATAACTAATGCTCACTGATATATCCAATATCACAAAGAACCGTCTGCGTTATAGTTTTATTATACCCTACACCACTTTAGTGGGGAGTGTATATAGGATTTGTGCTGATGTTTGTTACATACAAAAATATTCGTCCTAGACCTTAAAGTATACCAATCGGCTTAGAATCGTTTTCTGAGTCCGTCTGGCTGGTTGTCCATGTAAACCTTGTGCGCAAGATACAGGTCGCAATTTTCAAGATAATTGGATGAAATTTGGCACGCACGTTTTATTTTACATAAGGACAAAGCCTATTGAAAATGGTGAAAATCGGTCTATTATTTCACCTAGCCCCCATAAAATAGAACCCTCCGAAAAGGGCTTCTAGGCTCATAATTATGTTAAATATACAGATATATCGATAAAATACGGCACAACTAAGTTTTATAGAAGTCTTGATGACTCTGCCAAATTTCATAAAGATCGGGCCCCATTTGAGCCTCCCATACAAAGTCCCCTTCAGAAAATTACTTGAATATCCCAAATTAACTTATAAACACAAATATCGCGATAAAATTCAGCACAATAAAATATTATGTAAATATAAATATATTCACAAAATTTTATCGGGCTTGGTCCATATTTGCCCCTAGCCCCCATATAAAGCCTCTTTCAGAAAATTAGTTTTTCATCCATAAATTGCTTAAATGTATCGGAACAAGTGGATATTGAAGATAAATGCTTTATTATGAAAAATAAATCACATTTAATATTCATAACTGGTATAGGGTATCATATGGTCGGCCACGTCCGACTATACTTTCTTGCTTGTTATTCCTAAATTAGCATTCCTCGAAATTTGAAATAAAGTAAAAAACGCAATTGTGCGAATTATAAAGAATAATTATCGACTTTGATCTGTTCACTACAACATACAGTCGTTGAAGTTATGATCGGATAACTTGTATTGAATCGAAATATAAATTTTAAGAATTAATTTGAAAACTACCAAGCAGTTATGATGCCTCCATTTTGTCCAAATATTTAAAGATTTCACTTTATTTTCTGTACAACAAACAAATATTCACCCCTGTTTTAGTTTTTCTTCGGCACCATTATAAAAGTCAACAACAAAATTTTCTTTGATAAACTCAAATAACAACAACAATTAATATACATATAAACAACAATAACAATGGTAATAAACTATTTGATCGACCGACAAAGCGATCGACTTGTTGTCTTGACTAAGTCTGTGTACATTAGATTCGAGTAATTTTTACTTTATTTTGGGTTTATCTAAATATAAAATTTGTTCATCTGTAGGTTTTTCGTTGTTGTTGGTTGTTACTCATTAAGGTGAAAGAGTCTTCTAGTAGTGGTTGTAGTTGGTTGCCATTGACAGGTAAAAAATTTATATCTTTTGTATTTCTTAAATGGTGTGTGCAAGTTATTCACTGAGTTTGGTATGGTTGAATATATTTGTATGTATCTGGATACAAGTATTTAATACGTAAATATGAAAAACTGGTTAAATGTTGTTCATCATATTTATATGTGCATTTAAGCATTTACCGGGTTACTTAATTTTAGGTCAATGGCTGATCTGTTCTGGGCAGCATGTTGCTGTTGTTTTTAGTTTGTTAAAATGCCGCTGATTTTGTTATTGGGGTCAGATATGTATTTAAATTTCGTTGAAATTCAGAAGATAATTTTGTAATGGTTTTCAAAACACGAATCAATATTATTTGCAAAATCAATGTCTATAGCAAAATTAGAAATATGCTTACTTTCACATTTGAATAATTTTTAAACTACTTTAAATTTAATTTATAGTATGTTAGAACTATAAAGACTATATTTCTCGTTGGGTTCAAAAGATAATTTTAGATAATTTTGTTACAGTTTTAAGAAGTTGTTCCTTAAAAAAATTAAAGTATAATTTGTTGTCATGTTAACTAATTGTATCCATTCATAGGTATGTATGTCATGTATTTAAGTATTCATAGGTACAATATATGTTTCCATTGCATCCGAATGTCTACTAGAATTGATTAAATTTATCGCTATTCGAGGATTTAATACATATGGACAACCCAACCTAAAAATATTTATAGATGAAATTTGTATCAAGGTTAGGACTCTTAGATTATAGGCCAGACATAGCGTTTATAAAAAAACGACTTTTGAAGAAACCGGGATTATGGTTAATCGAAAATTTAAATTCCTACAAAACCGGTTTGTCGGTTAACCGTGAACAAAAAATACGAATTGATGAATAGGATATTTGCACTTTTTAGTATAGATATGTACAGCAATATATAATAAGAAAGCAAACTTATACAGATCTGCTGTTGGTATTAATTCGTTAGGTACCTACATGAAAATATTCATAGCAGGGATAAATTGACCTTGAGGCATTCCTACTTTAAATTCTTAAAAATACCTTTCCTCGGGAACAGGCGCGGATCCACTGGGTGAAAAAGAGAAATTTCCTAACAAAGCTTAATTTTATATAAGTATTTACATACAATACTTTAAATATTTCCTTTCTTTTGTTTAACAATCTTCAGTCTGTTTTCATAAACACAGACAATGTAAAAACTGAAAATAAGTTTTGAACCTATAACTAAAATTATGATATCAACTACCAAATTTTTAAAAAATATTTTTTTTCAAATAACGAATTAATCAGGACAATTAAGACAAGATTTAAAATTTATAAATTAATTAATTGTATAAAGTAAATACTTAATATATATAAAACTGATTTTTTATGAATTTATTTATGAAATAAATTAAACTTTTTTGTAGAGGAGTTTTTAAAAATCAATTAAGAAGGTGATTGAAACAATCAAATTTTTTTATCGATTACACACAACGTTAAAGGAATACTCGGCCTTTAACATTGCATTTAGCATTCATAAAAATATCACTTTATTGTCACAATCACAATTGAACATATAAAGTGTTTCATAAATTGCCAAGAAACTTATTATATTATGTGCCTAAAATTTTATTGACTATTTAAGAATTATAAATATTCCTAGCACAAAACTTCAAAATAAAATATAAAAAGAAAATAACATAGAAAAGTAGGCCAGAAAATCCCTACAAAAAGAGAATTTCGTCGACGAAAAACAAGAATTCTTTGCATTGTTATTATTAGTTTTTTAGTTTTTTAACAAGATAATAGTTTTATAAAGTGAACTGTGTTTTTATTTTGACTTATAACTTAAAGTGAAACTGTATTACTGTCAAAAAGTGGTTTTAATAAACCAGCAACCAAGTTTTTAAATAAAGGAATACTCAAATGAAAAAACATCATCATACCTAATCCCAACGAGGTTGAAATATTATTCACAAAAGGCAAACGGGAGGAATAATATCATATGAATGGGATTTTGGCTTCTCAAGATATTACAACTAGAACCGACAAAGACATCGAAGTAATACGTCGGAACACTTGAGGAAAATATTTAGATTTTATGCTACCAAAACCTTAAGTGGAACATAAATTTTTAAAGCGCCATAATTCGAATTATAATCTTAATTCTGATTTCGATTGTTATCTTTATAGCTAATATATATTTTATCTTAACTGATGGGGTATATTCGTTGATTCATTATATTATATAAAATTGTTGACCACACACAAGCATTTCTCTTTCATGGTCATCATCATTAGAAATTTGAATTATCCATCCTTGCTTTAGCGCATACAATTTGCAACGCGATCAAAATCTTAAGTTATTTTTGATGTTTGGTCAGCTTTGGTCTTGTATTTTGTTTAATCTTTCTATGCATTTTGAGTTTACAATCAGTTGTTTTTTGGTTATTTGTCGCTTCAGTTCACATGCAAACTTTAACTTTGAATTTTTGCCAACACATGTACCTATGTATTTGTGTTGATGGTTCGTGCATTTTGGAGATTGCAATTTGTGTGTAAGTTATATTGTTTAAACTTCTCTTTCATAAAAAATGATTGCGAAAATATTTTCTTTTCCACTTGATTAAAAATAATTAAATATAAATTACAATAATTACAAAGGCACTCTTTTGCCATTCCATTTTTATGCACATTTAACACGTTAATGTGTTTTACTTAGAAGACTGAGATAGTGATTGCAACGTTGAACGTGTGATTGTATGTGAATAAATTCAAATATACGTTTGAATAAATTAATGAACATTGGATAATTAATTTTTGATAACATCCATCTGGCAAAAGAAATATTATTTATATACTTAAACTTGATTTTAAAGGATAAATTAGTATCATCGTAACACTATCACTATATTTATAATTTTTCTTGTAGAACCGAAATTAAAAAGTCATAAATTTTTTAAAGTTTTTTAAGTCGCAGAATGTTTAATTTAAAGAACTTAAGAACAAGGAGATCATTCCCTAAAAATTTAGACTTATGTTCTCAAGGAGATCATTCTCTAAAAATTAGACTTATGTAAGTAAATCTTGCAATTTTATGATTGAAACTGTAAAATGTGTATAATGCATTCGCAATGAAAGTAACATTTTTATACATCATACACATCACTTTTCATTTCACTCACACTTTGATCCTGATGAAGTAAGTAACGTGATTGTATTGAATTTACATACACACCGCCTACAAACAATAAAACAATTGACTTAAACCCTAGTAATCCTCCTGTTGTCCTTGACTTCTTATGATGACTGTGAAAGTGTACATGCTAGTTTATCTAAAATAAAAACAAATACAAATATTTACTTTGGATGTAATCCGGTAATAAAAAAACAAAGAAGACTTACAGTTAATCTCTTCCCAGTTAAATCCTTTTACAAATTGCTCTACATTTATTTTAAACATTCATGATTTTTAACTGATTCTGCTATCGGACGCAGTCAAACTCACTGTTGTGGGTCATAAAAGTCAAAGAAGTCAACCGTTTGGTATTGTATTGATTTGTATGTGTTTTTATTTTTACGTCCTTTCACATCCTTTTCAGTGTGTTTATTTAAGATCACGGTATGGATTTTAGGCTGTTGTGTGTTAAACACATTTTTGCATTTTATTGCATGTTTATCCTTTATTGTCCGTTTGTTTGTTTCACAATTTGCCGCTTTGTTTTTGTCGCAACAATTGAATTTGATTTATGGTATTTGCATACGCATCCCTAAGTAACCTCTTAGTACATGTTTTAGGTAGTCTTTTTGATGCCTCGCAAATCTTTTCATATGTGTCAAAGTGTGTTCAGAAGTTACTGCGGCCTGTGAAGGTTCATAGACTAATTTCACTTTCAGTTTTGTTTAATCGTTTCAGAGCGCAACAAGTAATATTTGGAAATTTCACTAAACATAAGTTAATGTTATTTATTTCTATTAAAATAAAATTGAAAAATAAATTAAGACATAGGCTTTGTTACTAAATATGAGTATTGTATGTGTATAACTATTTCAGCACCAGATATATATGTTTTTTGAAGTTCTATTAAAAATAACACGAAATATTGCAATGGTATGTATTTATTAGAATACCTTAATTATAATAGTATTTAACATATATTTTATTCATATATAATATATTATTTAAATGATCATTTGCTGTTAGAATTCAAAAATTTTTCAAAAACTATTTTTCAACACAGAGCCATGCCACCACCATCATTTTTTAAGAAAAAATATTTTTAAGTAAAAAAGATTTATTAAAAAAGGCTTTAAGAATCTTTTAAATTACTTATTTAATTCTAAAATAAGGGTTTCACCATTTCCAAAATTTGTATTTAAGGGAAACTCTAAGGGAAAAAAAATAAAAAATATTTTAGTTGGACTGGATTAAAAACGAGATTTTAAAATCTTTACCTTGATATGCCACGAAAAATCGCTTCAGATACAAAATTACATTTTATTTAGAACAAACTTCTCCAAACTGAGTATTGTATTCGAATCTACGATCCAAACATTGGTTTATAAATATGTATCGGTATTTTTTATTTCATTGTTTTCATATACTTTCAATACAGTACTAAAAATTAGTTACATACTTTAATACTAAACAGAAAAAAATAAATTTAAGATTCAGTACAAAAATTCACCAAAACAAATTGCTAAAAATCGGACGTATCACGAAAAATGTATATAGGCTTAAATTAAAATTTTTTGCTAGAATCGCAAAAATCTTTATTGAAACATTTTTAGATTTGAATCATATTTGTTAAAAGAAAGAAGTAAAATACTTACTGAGTTTTCATATATAATTTAACTAATTTGTTTACCAAATCTACAAATAATTTAAATACTGAAAAGACGTTCTTTTCGACTTACAACAATTGTAAGAAACCGCAAACTTTATTTTTCATTTTTGGAATTATTATTTTGTACTATTAAACTTAAATACTTATGCAATAAATGTTATAAACCAAGTAAGAATTATATCAATTCACTTTAGTGCATTCCAAAAGTTGTTTCATTGTTGTATTTTATATGCAGACATAAAAACATAATTCAAGCAACAACATTTATTGAACCAAATAAAAATAGTTACAAAAATCGAAAATAAACTTAAACAAGCGATTGTTAAGAAAAAATGGTTATATTTTTATGTTTATGTACACAGATAAAATTATCGGCATGTTTTCGTATTTCTTCAATTTCTCGTTGTTTCAAACCAAAGTTTTCAAATTTCAATAAATTTTTAAACAATTCAATTAATTTTTTAATTGATTGAGAATTGTTTCTGGCCAACTGTATTAAAGATATTTTTAATTTTATTTTGATTTCTTGTGCTAAAAGTGTTTATAAATTCTTAAATATTCAATAAGATTTTAAAGATATAAATCTTATTGATAAAGATATTCATCGCTTATTTTAGGTTTATTACGCACATTTTCCATACAAAGTTCCTACAATAAGTCATCAATAACTTATTGTTAACTTTGAAATGCGAAGAAGAAAGGTTGCTGTGAAATTAATTTTAATAATAAAAATAATTTCACTTTGTTATAGAATCATTTTAAGCTAAATATTCTCTTTTAAATAATAAAGAAACCCTTTGCGCAAATGTACAAGTTGACACACCACTAATAATTTTGTAATGTTTAGCAAAATCGACTTGTCCGTCAGTTTATCCGTAGGTATGTTGAAATTTGTGTTCATAATACTCATACATCCGAATCATAAATAATTTTATCACATATACTGTCGAATCGTTTCAAAATTACATATAGCGTCCATTTGTTTGTCAATAACTCTTTCTAGGATATCAGTATTATCACAAAATATTGCACATATAATATAATATCAATAGAAAACGAATTACAAATTATAACATGGATCGTCTCATTATTAATCATATAATGTCCAATTCCGAAAATTAATTAAACGGACATTAACAAGTAACCATAACAATATATAACGCGAATATGTTTACTATTCTGAAAATCACTTAATCGTAAATAACTCATTATGTAATAACGATGTCATGTTAAAATTCTTTACGAATATGTTAAGAAAAAGTAGGTGAATGTTATTTGAGATTCAGCATAGCCGAAAATACTAGTCTAATTTGCAAATATCAGGATCAGCAAAAATACTTTAAATCACAATACTATAATAGTACAATAATATAGATGTATTTTTGTACCTGTGTTTAAACAACACTATGACTTTTTGTTTATTACATTGTTTAATAATTTGTCAAAATATTTATGCGATAATTTATTTGATATGTTTAAAGTAAAAAAATCATACTAAAAATAAAAAAAAACAATAATAAATTGTTTAAAATACGAACAAACAACATTAATCAATAATTTTAAAGCGAAAATACTACAGAGCACCTGTTGACCAAAGAAAATATAAAACTGAAAAACAAAAAATATATATAACAAGTAGAAAAGTATAGTCGGGCATGGCCGACCATATAATACCCTACACCATGAGTATGTTTTTTACTTTTTATAAAATTTTTATTTTTTATAAAGAAACTTTTACGTTGAATATTACCATAATTCCAAAATATTTAAGCAATTTATTTATAAAAAAACTAAATTTTCTAAATGAGGCTTTATATGGGTCAAATATGGGCCGATCCTCGGTAAATTTGGGAAAAGGATATATTTTTAAATAACAGTTAGTTTTGTTGAGTTTCATTGCGATACAAATGGTTACAAGTCAATTTTAGACGTTTAAGACATTTTTGAAGGGAGGTTTGTATGGGAGCTACGGTCAAATTAGGGCCGATCCTTACGAAAATCTGCAGTGACATTTATACTTATAAAAAACTTATTTGTGCCAATTTTTAGAGAGATAGCAGAATATTTGATGTAATTACGGCATAAAAAGTTCAAATCGGGAGGTACGGTTGTATGGGGGCTAGGTGATATAATGGACCGATTTTAACCATTTTCAATAGGCTTCGTCCCTGTGCCCAAAAACATGCTTGGTCAAAAATTCATGAAATTATATTGAAAATTGCGGCCTGTACCTTGCGCACAAGGTTTACATGGACAGCCAGCCAGCCAGCCGGACAGACGGACGGACATGTCTTAATCGACTCAAAAAATTCTGAATCGATCGGTATGTTTTAAGGTGGTTATTTTTGTATGTTACAAACATCAGCACAAACGTATATAGTGGTGTAGGGTATAAAAAGAAAGAAAAATATTAATAGAAATACAAAGAAAGAAGACAAGAAAATGAAACTAAAAATAAAATTAATAACCACTGAATAACGAGAATAACCACGAACATCTCAAGTAAAACTATTTAAAAGAATTATTTCATATACAGCCATACATACATATGTTCATAGTGGTGCAATACACATACATATAAACATCATACAAACTACGGACGTATTTGAAGGATAATTAATGATTGGCGATCAATGTTACAAAGTTCGATCGATTGATTGTTTTTTTTCTTTTCAAGTGTATGCTTTTATATGAAAGTGAGCAAAATGTTGCTTGTGGGCATAATTTTGTGTGTGTCTGATGTTATGGTTTTTGTTGCTATTGCTGCCATAAAGTGGAACTGGATGGAAGAAAATCAGCAAGTAGAGAGATGAATTTATGAATTGGTTATAGCAAAAGTGCGGCGAGGGGCGTTTTCAGTTCTTATTGGCATTGTGATCGTCATCATGATCATCACCATCAACATAAAAGTATTGTAAAAATTAATGATTGTAGTATATTTGATGTTGCTTTTCGTTGGTAGCATGAGGCGTTTAGCGTTAAGCGTCAAATCAATCGATCTGTCATTTGTTACTTACCACTTATTCTCTTCTTTTTCCCAATATTTTGTTCGCATTTAGCCTTTGGTTTGTTTGCCACTGTTACTTGAAAATATAAATTGTTTAGCACATCATTTATCAAAAGTGATAAGAGGGCAAAACACATCATACGCACAAGTAACAAAAATAAAACATTTATATATATACAAAAAAAGTTTAAAATTTTGTAAAACATTGCATTATATCAATATTATTTTTTAAATGTTTTATAATGTGTTTTAATAGTATATACTGAAATGGTAAACATTTGGCCCAAAAAACAATACAGAAATTATACAATAGAAGTGTATTTTTAATTGGTTTGAAATAATATCGTCCCTAGTTTGATATATACTTATTTAAAATAATGCCGCCTAAAATGCGAAGGGCGTAACAATAAAAAAATTAAAATAATTTTGATTGAAAATGGTCGCTAATTTTAAGAACTCTATTGCCAATTTTTTATTATTGATTTCAAATTGATTTATGTTACATATGTATCTCTTGCTATATAATTATTAAATTGTAAATTTCAGTTTTTGGTAAGTTATTCTGAATACAATTCTAACTGTAAAAATTTACACAAAACATATAATTTGTATTAAAAATAATTTTTTTCAACCGGTCAATCACTAAGTTTGATCGATTACAGAAATAAAATCGACAAAAGTCCAAAAAGAATAAAAAAAATTCGACATTAAAAAAAAGAATGTGCTGTCATCAAGTAAATTCTACACAAAATAACTCCAAAAAACAAAAATTAAATAACTCCCCAGCAAAAATATACACACAGAAAAAATATCAGTATAATATAAATAATCACAATATACATTTAATTGTTATTATTAAAATAATGTAACTTCAACTATTATTCTATGTTAAAAACCGAAAGAAAGTAATTTGAATCAAATTAAGGTCTAAACAACTGTTTTTATAGTTAACATAATCGAATCGTAATATTAGGTAAACTATCTATAAAATTCGATAGATGTAACAAGCTAGGATTCAGTAAGACATGGCTCAATATCAAATATTGGTCATTGCAACAAATAAATTCGGTTAATGTATAAACAATTTTCAATTCGGTATTCCCAACGAATAAAATGGTTATTTTGACTTGACGGTTAGAAATAAAAACATTTAAAATGAATTTTTAATTTATAATAAAAATCAAGAAAACAGAATATAAACAATAAAAAAATTGTTTGATACCTATTCACGAAGCACACAAATGTAATTGGTATATCTTTTAGCTCAGTTCCATTGTCAATATAAAGAGCTAGTTTGGGAAAAATTTTGTGACCATTAGATAAAGTAGTCTGTTCTATTAAGGTTTGTAACTGCATCACATTTTCGTTAATATGTATCTGGTCCTTATTTAATAATTTTCATCAAATTTAATGTAGCTTCTCTAGAAAATCATGTAGAGAAAAATTTATATTTCAAAACAGTGTTGGATCTGGAGCAAATTGAAATTTAATAAATATTATATTTTAATATTATAGATGTATGAAGGCATGTATTTAGATTGTAAGTCCACCAAGAATAAATATAAATAAAAAAGTTATGTAATTTATAACAATAGAGTGTTTCGATTATAAGAATCCAGTTATTCTTATTAAAAAATTCGGCTATTGCAAATAATTTATGTGATAGTTGTCATAACCGACCAAATTCGATTGAAAACAAATTCGGTTATCACAACGAAACTGTTTTCTTTGTGTAGTATTGGGCTGCTCTTCCATAACCCCTTACTTTTCAATTACTATTTACTTGCCGTCTGCATTATTTTGAAGTACTCGAGTAATGACTTTCTTTTAATCTTAAATGGAAGTACTTTATTTACGGCTTTAGCTAAGCAATGTTTTAACTCCCTATTTGTAAGCGAGTGTAGAAGAACTTGCCTCCAATGTCATCGCCGTGTTAGAATAATGAGTTAAAATGCTAAAGAAGAAGTAATAAAGAGAGGTTTTATTAGCATTTCAACTCATTACTTTTCAATGTAAGTTTTTCCTGCGTCCCTAAAAATATTTTCATAAAAAAAACAACGAAGTTTTCGGTTTTATTTTTCTTTGGGGATTTACTTCACACATAAAATGGGAAGTTATTTCATTATCAAATAATTCATCAAAAATGAAATAAATCCTTAAAAATATTTTGGGAAGTTAATTCATTATATTACTTTTATCAAGAGAAATAAAAAATACACATATTTTTGACAGTGTTATTGGGTTCTATTTTGGGGAGTTATTTAATTTCGTTAGGGCTTTTATAATTACAGAATTATTTTATAATGAAGTAAGTCCCCAAATTTGTGGAGTTATTTCATTTTTTTTTTTGGATTTATTTCATTATGCCGCGTTTGGTCTGTATTTTTCACTGAAGCAACGTGCTAAGCTCCGCATAAACATAAAAGTTTGGACATGTCTGTTTAATAAAATTTAAATAGTACAAATATTTATCAGTTCATAACCTAGAGTGTATGATAAATACTTTCTAAAAAAATACAAGTGGATCAGTCCATTAAACAATTTGTCAAGTACTTGTATTGATCATTAACAAGATTCAATTAATTTCCAAATGATTAAAAACAAAGATAATTATTTTAAATTTAAAAATATAAACAACAACTTGTAAATCAAAAAACAAAAACAGAATATAACAACATGCAGTCTAGTAGTCTAGTAAAATTTTACAAAATAATTTCAATTTAAATAAACCTTAAACTGTAGACTATATGACTCTTTCTTGGTTACTGATTACATCCTCCCACTCTAACAAAACATACTTGAGACATTCGTACATTATGTTAACAATAGCAATTATATCTTGCATTACACAGGGGCAAATAAATTCGTACAATTAATGAACATAAATGTTTACAAGTTTTTATTGCTTTTGTTTTTCTTACTTTTGATACAATTATACACATTAAAAATTCAGTTGTTGATGATTTAAAAAAAATATTCACTTGAGCACAGTAAGCATTTAGAGTCGTAGTGTAGTAAAATAATTTCAACAAAACTTCATTAATTTTGCTCTTAAGGATCCATCATTTATTTGTTTGAATGATGGGCTTAACCCAGTGGTGTGGCCGACTAAATACTTATTTAGCACGCATTATTACAATTTAAATTCAACAACTACTGGCAGACTTCTTGGCAAAATTTGAAAATTATTTTGGTTTTTTTGTTTATTTCTTTAATTTATCATCATGGGAAGGTATTTGGAAGTACATTTATTGAACCTTTGGCAACTCGAGTTGAAAACATTAATTTTGTTTTTTTTTTACATTCTTGTTGCATTTTGTTATTAATGATGTTCGACAAATGTTTATTTTTGTCTGAGTTTGAGAATTCAAGTGTAAAACTATTAACTAAAAATGTTTTGCTGTAAAGAATTAAATATTTATGTATGGATGTAGTTGTTGTCATAATAAAATAAATACTAATGATATTTATATTGCCTCTTGATATTTCATATCTTTAAAGACATTTTCAGTTAATTTATTTTATTTTTATTGTTTCTTTGTATGTTTGCATGGTATGATGATGTTTGCATGGATCTGAGGTGTTGGTGTTGAGAATCCTTTTAATGATCTTTATTATCATGTCCGTGCCTGTTGTGGGTATTCATTTGCCATAATTATTGTTTGGAAATGTTGAATTGTGTCGTGGCCATATTTTGACAGTTCCTGTTGTCTTAAACTGTTACATTAGTCATGTTAGTTGGTTTTTTTTGTGATTAATGATCACAATTGTTTTATGGGTTTGATATGCGTTAAATTAAATAGTTCCTAATAATGTAATTAAAATTAAATTTGTACATATATTTAGCTTAAGATTAATGATCCTTAGAATAACTAGAATAACCATTGAATTTTTAGAAGCAAAAAAGTCGTTAAGATATTAACAAGAAAACAAATCTAAATTTGCTTTTAAATTTATATTTTATATGTATAATTTGACCACATGTGGTTCCTCGAGATGGTGGACAACAATTTTTTCCTAATACTGATCATATATATGACATTTGATAATATCTGAAATTACGAATAAACGGACATTGCACAATGGATCATAAATCGAGATTGAGATAAAATGTGTAACAGTGTATAAACATATTTTAACTGCTTATGAATAACGTAACAATTATATCAAAATTATTATTAGTGCGATCTATATTAAGATTTTAGTGCTATAGCTCGAAGTCAACCAATGTTAACGAAAAATATTCTTCAATTAAAATGTAGGAAATTCAATTCTCTATAGAAATTATAATAACATTAAAAAGCTTTCAACGCATTGATTCTACTTTTTTTGACAGTCGCATAGAATGCGAGAAATCGTAGAACGTGTGGTGTGTGACCTCCAGCTTTAGCGCACAAGATATTTGCGTTGACTTTTAATCCCTTACTAATAATGCAAAGGAGAAGATATGTATGTGCCAATTTTCAATTTGCTACATAAAATTCCCAAGATTGCTAATTTTTATACCCTTCACCTTCGTGAGAAGGGTATATATAAGTTTTTCATTCCGTATGTAATTTCTATAATATAATTTTCCGACCCTATAAAGTATATATTCTGGATCCTTACAGATACCGGAGTCTATTAAGCCTTGTCCGTCTGTCTGTATGTATGTTTGTTGAAATCAGTTTTTAGAGGATATCGGCGATATTTGAAATTGCAAAAAACAAAACACACAATCATACGGTAAATTTTGTTATTGTACTCTATTTATAAAAACAAGGCAGAGTGTGAGCAGCAGAGCAAGAGTAGCAGAGCGAGAGCAGCACTTGTGCGTTGTTATTGGCTAGAAACATGAAATTAAGTATGTGGAGCCTGTGTTAAGTTAGAAACCATAAAAGGGAATTTTTTGGTACTTTTTTGTTTTTAAAAGTTACTTTTGGAATTTTTTCTAATATTAAACCTAGAAATATGAAATTAAGTATGTAGAGTCTGAATTAGGTGAGAATTTCAAAAGGTATTTTTGGAATATTCTATAATATTATAGATGAGAACCCATAAAAGGTAACTTTTTGGAGCTTTTTCGTTTTTCAAAAGGTACCCAGCAAAAACTGGGTAATGGCTTTCAATAGTAATTACTTACCTAACAACATACATTTCAATGACTACTAGATATTGCCTAGATTAAATAGAAGTAGTCTAATAAGGTCTTACTAATAATGTTTTATATAAATACTTTCTAATTCATTATTCATCTTACCAGTAAAGATATAGAAGCTGTATACGTTTTTTCATTGGATGTACAATGACAACTTTTTCTAATTACTTGTAATCTTTCGTGGTAAGTACTTGCCTCCAATGACATCACCGTGTTAAAATAATTACTTAAAATGCTATTGTGTAAGTAAATTTTAGCATTTTAACCCCTTACATGGCAATGAAAGTTTTTACTGGGTACTTTTTGGGTTTTCTATAATAATGAACTTTTTGAATTTTCTATAATATCCCAGTAAAAACTTTCGTTACCATGTAAGACGTAAAAATGCTAAAATTTACTTACACAATAGCATTTTGAGTCATTATTTTAGCACGGCGATGTCATTGGAGGCAAGTACTTACCACAAGAAATTACTAATAATTAGAAAAAGTTGTCATTTTAAATCGCACGAAAAAAACGTATACAGCTTCTATATCTTTTCTGGAAAGATGACTAATGAATTAGAAAGTATTGATATAATACATTATTAGTAAGGCCTTATTACTCTACTTCTATGTAATCCAGACGATAACTAGTAGTCATTGAAAGGTATGTTGTTAGGTAAGTAATTACAATGGAAAGCCATTACCCAGTTTTTCTGGGATAGAACCTAGAAACATGAAATTAAGTATGTAGAGCCCGGATTAGATCAAAACACATAAAATGTACTTTTTGGTACTTTTTCGTTCTACAAAAGGTACTTTTTGAATTTTCTAAAATATTGAAACTAGAAACGTTAAATTTAGCATGTATGGCCTTGATTAGGTAAGAATATAGAAAAACGGACTTTTTGGTACTTTTTCGGTCTATAAAAGGTACTTTTTGCATTTTCTATAATATTGAACCTAGAAAAATGAAATTTAGCATGTAGGTCCTTGACTAGGTAAGAACCTAGAAAAAGGGACTGTTTGGTACTTTTTCGTCCTACAAAAGGTACTCTTTGAATTTTCTATAATATTGAACCTAAAAACATGAAATTAAATTTGTAGATTCCGGATTAGGTGGGAACCCATAAAAGGGGGCTTTTTGGTACTTTTCGTTATTCATTAGGTACTTTTTGAAATTTCTATAATATTGAACCTAGAAACGTGAAATTAAGTATGTAGAGTCTGGATTAAGTGAGAACCCATAAAAGGGGACTTGTTAGTACCTTACCGTTTTGCAATGGGTATTTTTTGATTTTTTGTAATAAAATTTGTACTGAGTGTTTTTTAACACATCATGGCGAAGGGTATATAAGATTTGGCGAAGGGCGAAGGGTATATAATGGTATATAAGATTCGAATATAAAACTCTTACATGTTTTGACTAATGTTCCTTTTTTCCATTACATTCCTTTTTTCGATTACATTAGGATACATCAATAAAAATGTTTGAATGTAAATGTGTCAACAGATACTGTTATTATTTTTATGTTTAGGACTTTTTGGCTTGTGAATATGACTGATTTGTTGTTGCGCCCTTTAAAATTTCATGCCAGTAATCAGACTTTATGACAGTTAACGTAAAGACAGTAAAGGACCATTTTTAATCAAAATGTCGATTTTCCATATTTTGTTTTTTACGTCTTTTGCATTTTAGGTGACGATATATAAGTAAAAATGTAATATTTTACTTATTTTTTATTTTTCTCGAACTTAAAAAGTCAAGAAGACACAATATTATAATATAATTCATTTAAGTGATATATTGAGATTTTAACATCTTTGGTGATAAATTCTTTAATTAAATTTTTATTACATTTCGAAAATCATTTCAAAAATTAAAGCGTATAGATTAATACATACACCCTAAATTTTATCAGATTGGAGTCGTTTAATATCGTACAGAGACAAAAACACTCCATGATTATACTAATATAGGTTATACACATACCTATATGTAATGTTTCATTGTTGCTGTGCTTGTGATGATTAATGTTTTATCACCGCTCAAAGTTCATTCAGTCATTGCCAGAAGCTTAATCTGAATGCCATCTCCTCTACTGATGACATCACATTAGTTTTACACTAAAAATTTGAAGCAAGTGGGTGTATTGTAATTTTGGCAAACAAAAACGGTTAAAAAACATGGGAACCACCGCTGTAAAACCAAAAAAACATGTTATAGAAGACTTATTGACAAAACCGGAAGTTTGATTATGATACCAAAAGGAAACTACTACTACCACCGCATTGTATAATTTTCCTTTTGTGGAGGTGTTTTTGGTAACTACAACAACACTGTTACTTAGTGTGGCGAAATCGATGGGTATCTTGGATGATAATTTGCGGCACGTTGCTATTAAATACACATACAAGTATAAAGAAAAAGTTTTAAATGCGTTGTAAACTTTAGCTTTTGAAAACCATAAAATAATTAACACTTGATTATTATTCTGGGAATTTTCAACACTTTACAGCATGACTAACGATTTGTAAGACTGAAGTTTGTATTTTTTTATAAGATCAACTTTTTGGAATATAAATTAAGAAAATGAAATAGATATTTTGTTTTACAAGTTAGAATTTAAAAATGTGAATCGGTAAAAGAAATTTATGATACTTAATGTCATTTTCTGAGAGAGAGATTATAAAGATGGTATTTTATTGCAGTTCGCTGCTATACTGGTATTTTAAAGCAAGTTGTGGACATTAAAGATATTTTCGAATGAGGTATCTTATATGTGGATAGGGTCAATTATAGACTTATACTCATTTATTTGCCAGAGAGATTTTGTAGTTCATATAAATCCATATTAATTATGTCGAGTTTTGATGCAAGCAATGAGTCTTATAATAACTTTTTAAAAGGAAACAATTATAAATTGATAGAGTGATTTCACTCCCTAAATTTAGTCGCTATGTTTTTGAGATTAATTTTCTTAGGGGTACTTTATATGGGAATAAGATCAATTACTAGGCGATCCTCATTAAATTTGGCGAGAAATTTTGATGTCTTTATACAAGGAAGACCTTGCGTGCTATGGTTATTGGATGAACCTCCTGAAACCTCCAGATGCATCTAAGCAATTTTGAGCGATATAGTTATTTACTGAAGAACCCCTTATGGGGGCTAGATCCCATCGTGGACCGATATAACTAACCCCATCTTTTTTAATGTTAGGTATAAAAAACATATTTGAAATAAGCATTAGCATAAAGACACTATGCGTTTCTACTGATGTTTATAATGTTACTAAAATATTGGTAGTACAAACAACTTAAAGTATGTACACCAATTGGATTAGAATTACTTCCAGTTCGTCCACATAAACATTTTATTAAAGAAATCAGTTCATAATAGATATCTTAAAATTTTTCAGAAAACCAGAAAATTCTGCCTTATTTAACCAAAAATCGCGGCATTTATATTGGTAAATCCCTGGATTTTCGAAATTCTGAATAAATATTATAAATTTGGAGGCAATGAGGTAAAATCCGACATTAATGATAAACAATGAAATTTTTATTGGATCGCAAACATTTATAACTCGTGTAGGTTATCATATGGTCGGGCGGGACGGACTGTTCTTTCATACATGTTATATAATAAATATGTTTACCGTCTTTTCTGTTATATACACAGAAAATCATTTTCAGGAAGAAGTCTAATCTATTGTTATTTTGTTGGGATATAATTTGAAATATGTGATTATTTCGCCTTTCAATGAACAATGCTTAAGTTATATTAGATAGAACAATAGGTATTGCACAGCACATGGGGTTGACTGAAGTGACTGACAAGCAGTCGTCAGAGTCACTCGTCATCTTAAAAGTTGTGATGCGTTCTATTGTCATTTACGGTTGTTGTACGCACTATTATGGATCCAGTAGTATATGTATCTAGTAAGTTTGTGTATTTGAATGCTTCATTGCCCTACATTATCTGTTGTATGTAGAAAGCGTTGAGTTTCTAGTCAAATTTACTTTTGTATGCCTGCCAATGATTATGGGACTGATGATTATGTTGATGTTGACGATGGTGGTTGTTGTAACTGATGTCTTTGTGTTAGTTTATTTTAGTTGAAATTATTTGTGTGTGTGTGTGTCACAATCCAATCTATATCAATCTTATGTTCGCAATGACGGATGACATTTGTCAATGTCAGACATTTTTGTTTTTCCATTTCTTTGTGTGAAGAAAATTTCTAATGGCAGGAGTGGTGCAAAGAAAAATAAAAAAATCGACGAAAAAACAACAAACATACACAATCAAGTTAAATGTGGCTTTGGGGGTTGTAAATACGAGGTCAATCTGATGTGGCGTTAGGAAGCGATTGTATTCTAATTTGGCTTTTTCGAAACTCAAATATTTATTCAGTTTATGAAATTACAATTGCTTCAAATTGTTTCAATTAAAAAAGAGGCATGACCCTTATATCGCCAATTTAACATAATATCCTACAAATTATGTTAGGGATACATAAATAGGTTTTTAGCTTTAAATTTACGATCTTTCATTACAAATTAAATGTTTTTCCAAGCAAATGCAATTTTATTCCAAGCAAATTAAATTATTTTTAACACAAATTAAGTTTTTTTTCAATATAAATCAAATTTTTTTCGTTTGAAATAAATTCTTTTTCATTTTTATTTAGTTTTTTTTTCTTTTTAAATTCAATTTTTTTTAATTTCAAATTAAATCATTCTAGAATTTAATGTAAATGGAAATTTTTGCAATTATATTTCCGTTTTATTTGTGAGAATCTTTCTACTATTATGTTAATAGTCTTTCGTGGAAGAAATACCAAGCCCTGAAATTGTTTAGTAAGTACAACAGAATGCCTCATCATTGATGCTTCTTAATTTTGAAAACGCAAGAAAAAATCTATAAAGAAGTACAATTTACATCATAGATGCATTGAAACAGATCTCCAGAAATAATGACTTTATCACAAGCTTGCCGTTGGTGGGATATCCATTTTTCATTATTTTTTTGGAAGTGATTTGAAAATAGACAAATATTAATATTATAAAAGTAAATAATATGACTTAATAAATATTAACACAAAAAATAAAATTAAACCCAACAAACTCGAACAATTTTTAATCTTTTGTATCTACAAAACTAATTGATTAATTAAAAAAAATTTTTTGATTTTCTGGAAGAGATCGATCCTATTAAAATTTGGTGTTTGATTTATTTTCTAGATAGATTTGCAGAATTTCATCTTGATTGTAGTGTTTAAGAGGGCATTAATGAGCTTGAAGCCATTTTTAAGAGCTCTAAAGCCCTATTCGAGGAGTACGGTTTTATGAGGGCTTTAATCTATTTTCAAAAAACTTCGTTCTTGGGTAAAATGAGAAACATCAGCATATTTGTATCGAATTATCTGAAAAATTTTGACTTGTAGTTTGATTACAAGTCGGATGGACAAAGCTAAACCACTGTAGTGCTGTAGAATATAATAAACTTTCCTCTTATTAGATAGGAAGTATGATCTGGAAGGGTTTGTAACTGAAAAAATAACATTTATTATAATTTATTAAAAAAAGTGTTTTCGACGCTTTTTTCTGGCAAATTGATTATTTGTTGCACAGAAAAAACTGAAAATGAGTTTTAATTATCAAAATAATTGTATCAAAGATGTTTTGCACATATAACCAAAATGATGATATCAATTACCAAAATTATAAAAAAAATATATTTTTTTCCAAATAACGAATTAATCAGAACAATTAATGTCAATAATTGAGAAAAGACTTAAAATTGATTAATTTATTAATTGTATAAATTAAATATTTAATAAATATAAAATTGATTTGTTATTAATTTGTAACTGAAAAAATAACATTTTTTATAATTTATTAAAAAAAGTGTTTTCGACGCTTTTTTCTGGCAAATTGATTATTTGTTGCACAGAAAAAACTGAAAATGAGTTTTAATTATCAAAATAATTGTATCAAAGAAGTTTTGCACATATAACCAAAATGATGATATCAATTACCAAAATTATAAAAAAATATATTTTTTTCCAAATAACGAATTAATCAGAACAATTAATGTCAATAATTGAGAAAAGATTTAAAATTGATTAATTTATTAAATGTATAAATATTTAATAAATATAAAATTGATTTGTTATTAATTTATTAATCAAATAAATTAAACTATTTGATAGAGAATTTTTTAAAAATCAATTAAGAAGGTTATTAAAACAATAAAATTATTAATCGATTACACACAACGTTAAAGGAATACTAGACATTTAACAATGCGTTAGCATTCACAAAAATTATCACTTTATTGACACAATTTAACATATAAAGTGTTTCATAAATTGGAAAGAAACTTGAATATTATATGCCTAAAATTGTATTGACTATTTAAGAATTATAAATATTGCTAGCACAAAAATTCAATTTTTTCTGTGTGTGAGAACGGTTGATAATGAATATATGAACATTTTTAAATATCTATAAAATAGCTGTTAATGCATAAAATGAGCATTTCAAAGGCCTATATTTAATATAATTAAAGGCTCTTTACTATTGTATAGCCACAATTTCAGATTTTATGGTAGGATTCGAGATATCAGAAGTCGGGCATAGAATGTTACATCTAATTTAAAAATCGTCTAAGGGTGAAATGTAGCTACACCCAAGCCATAAATATTGATATATCATATGTATCGATCGGACTTAAAATGACGACGTAATATATAAAAAACAAAAAGGGCGGTATTTCTAGGCGTGGCAAAAATATAATTTTTATATTTTTAGAAATGTTATTAATATATATTTAATTCTAGGGGATGACTGATACAACTTTTTTTCCATAAAGACCGACCCACTCTAATGTACATGCTTAGAATTCAAAGGTCGACTGTTTAATAGAGCTAAACTCGCCGGTCAAGCAATTGACTGGAACAGCTATAAAATGTGTTTCAAGAAGTATTAAGGCGATATTAAAAGTTGAGAATGGATTTGAATGAGTTATTTAGATTCCAATGGATATCCAAAAAAGTGATAACTGGACTGAGTCAAGCTCTACAGCGCTTCTTATGGAAACACATTTTTTGGTTGTCATTTGATTAATTGCAAGCCATTCAAAGCCAAAGGATTTTAGACCTAGTAGCCAATCTTTTTTCTTTTGAAGTTACTTGAGCGACTGATAGATTTTCAAGATTTAAAATTTCACAATTTATTAAATATCTAAAATAAGTATTTAAATGAGTTTTTATACCATACACCACTATAGTAGGGAGGGTATTATACGTTTGTGCTGATGTTTGTAACACACAAAAATATTGGTCCTATACTCACCTTAAAGTATACCGATCGATTTAAAATCACTTTTCTAGTCGATTAAGACATGTCCGTCCGTCTGGCTGGACTAAGCATGTTTTTTTTTGCATTATTTCACTTAGCCATAATTATGTCATAATTATGTCAAATATCCTATTATCTCTCTAAAAATTGGCACAAATAAGTTTTATTTAAGTATAAATGACATTACAGATTTTCGTAATGATCGGCCCTTATTTTACTCTAGTCACCAAAAAACCCCCCTCAAAAACTGTCTTAAACGTCTAAAATTGACTTGTAACCATTTGTATCGCAATGAAACTCAACAAAACTAACTGTTATTCAGAAATATATCCTGCTTAAATACTTTGGAATTAAGGTAAAATTCAACATAAAAGTTTCATTATGAAAAAAAAAAAAAAATATTCTCATGGTGTAGGGTATTATATTGTCGGCCATGCCCGACTATACTTTCCTACTTGTTTAAGTTTACAAGTGAGGATATTTAAGATTCGACTCGGTCGAATATAGCAGTTTTATTCCTTTTAGATGACTTTTTCGATTGCTATCGTATTGTTGTACATATTTGAAGTGATATTATACTGTCGTGTCTAACGGTAAAGGACAAACTTCAGTTAGTCAATATTTTAGAATTCATCAAAAAATACTTTTACCGTGCATTTGTCAACAGCAAACACTCACAGCCGGACAGACATGCAGCAAAACATAACTACTACCACCATCGCTAACACCATTATGATAAAAAAAACTCCAAATACATGTAAAATGACTTCAAACCCATGACAGCCACCCTCATTCACTTCATAAGTTTGACGAATTTCTTGTCAAATATTTTTTTGTCATGTTTTATACAATTTTTTGTTTTTCTTTTGTTAAAATTATTTCCTAGAATTGACTGGCTTCTGAATTTGTGTGCATTTTGGGAGTGCTAGTAAAGTCAGTGTTTCTGTTTTTCTTTGGAAATTCTCGTGGGGAATAAAAATCGCTGAATTCTGTTGTTTTTAATATTTTTTGTTTATTTCTTAAACAAATATTTGCATTCTTATGGGCACAGATACAAACACCCCCACTGAATGTTTGCTTGATTGTGAACCACTTTCATTCATTTCACTTTTGATTATTGACTTAAGGGTTCGGTTTTGGCATGTGTGCGGTATTTGTCATTGATTTCCTCTTTAAGTATTTTTATGTTTTTAGGGCGACATTTGGTATTTTTCCCCATTTTATAGATAATATACACTCTTCATTTTCTATTACTTAAGCATTGATTCACATACTTTGGTGGCATTAGTAGCATTAAGATCATTTTAAAGCAGGAAATTTGATTTAAAAATTGTAATTGATGCGTAAAGTACCTTATTTTCTTGCAGTTATTTTGATAAATGTAACTTGTCAATTTATAAATTGAACAACTGTTGAAATTTCGTCTAGTCTTCCAACTAGATAGGCTTTCTTTTATTAAAGTAAAACTTATACATCAAGACTTAAATCGTATTGTAGTAAAATATGCGTAAAATCTAAATAGTTTAGAAGTTGCTATTTAAATACAAAGATAAGTTTTGAATAAATTTGTAATAGTTAGTTAGTTAGTTTGAAAGTATAAAATCCGAAGAAATACAGCTAGGCCTCTATCTGGGATGCTGTGAGCCCCCCCATAGAGGCCCCGATATTTTAATTAAAATTGATTTGATCTTACAGATCATACAGATAGTGTTTTTAAGTATTTGGTTTTGATATTTTAGAATTATTTTTTTTAAATACTGTTTCCAAATGTATGGGAATTTTTTTTGTTGCGACAGATGATCGGTTATACTTTTAACACTTTATATAAAAAGAAGTGTCTATTCCGATATGTGAGAACAAATTTGATACTAGTAAAGTATATGTACGTATAAACAAAATTTAACAAATACATTCATATTTACGAAGAATGTATCTACGAAACAAACACTGAATAATATTAAACCCAAAAATAATATTCTACAACAGTTGCTTCCCTTGAAAATATTTTCCTGTTTTCATTTTATTCGTTTCTCTTAATTTTTATTTTTTTGTTCACTTTGTTCTCGTCATGTCCATCGAGTGATTTTGATGAATTGCTGTCATTAATCTATGACGTACACAGCTCAAATGCTACAAAAAGGATACACATTCATGCTTATACACACCGACATTTCTACCATCATCTCCTGGGTGCTGGGCTCTTTGCTACATTCTGTTCTCTACATAAATAAATAAATAAAAAATTACAATGAAACTCATATTATGACCAAACTGCTATTTATGCTTTGGCTACCAAAAACGAAAAAAAAATAACTGGGAAAAACAAAACATATTTGAGAATTTAAATGGTAGGAAATCGTAACAGTAATATCAAGGGATTACAATGAAATAAACCAAAATAACCAAAGAAGACCTCATCGGGGTTGGTTTTAGTTAAACATTAAAGCTGAATTTCATTTCTATCTCATTCATTTTTGTTTGGACTTGATAACAATTTTCATTGGAATACATGGACTGTTTTCAGTGCCTGTTATTTTAACAAATTCATAATGATTGTCTGTAATTAAAATTACAACGTGTGAAAAGAATCAAGCGTGTACGTCTGAACAAATTAACATCCATGGAAATCGATGAGTAATTCTTTAAAAATGTTTTATTATTTTAAAACAAGTTGTTGTGGTTTTAATTAAGTAATTTAATATAAAAATCTAATAAATATTTTTTAAATATTTGTCACTGGAACTGGAACGTCCAGCTATATTTAAAATTTTGTATGTAGTATATATTGAAAATTGAATGTAAAAAATCTTAATAAATATACTTACTTCATTGTATGTACGACATACTTATAAGTCTATAAAATTTATTCAACATGACTTTAAATGCATAAATATTTTTTCCGAAGTAAGTCTTTCGCACTGTATTGTAGATTTGAGTCTTTGGATTCATATATTATTCTTTGAGATCTTAGAATTAAATTAACAAAAATTAAATATTATATACTTTCCGATTTAAATAATATAAAATAATTAAATCCTGTGTTATTTGGTATTTTATACAATAGATACGCAACAAAAAGTTAATAAGTATCTCCTATACCTACCATCAAATCATGCGTCTTAAATTTCAAGTGAATATCGGAAATTGGACCTATACTATATAAATCGATACTTCCTAATAAACGAAAGAACGAATTTAGTTGATTTGTTATAATTTTGCAGCAAGTTATGAGCGTTATAGTCAGTATGAATATTTGGTAAAGAAATTCAAGTTCCTCTAAATCTTGTTTATGTTGATTTTCGTTGATTTATATATACAGTTAATCACAAAAATAAGTATACTGATAATTGGTTTTATTTAAAAAAGGATATTATTTTTTTTTTTTCAAAAAACAAAAAAGTGACACATTTATTTATTAAAAACAATTATGATAATTATTATTTACCAGTTTTTTCTGGATATTTTTTTTATTTAAGTTCTCTTAAGGTGAAGCTAAATAGGTGCAAAATTTACGTCACAAAAGTAAGTATACACATTATTTCAATATATATTTGATTTCATGATATTAACAAAATTATGAAAATTTTACCTGTTTGAATATAATTACTTTATAATAAAATATTTTTACACAATAACTTGGAAAAATCCACTTTTAGTTCCGAAAAATTGAAATTTTTGGTATTTGACCTGAATATGGAGTTTTGGATCGAGTATAAAGTAATTATTTCTTTACAATAAGTTCAATCGATTTCGGTCCATTGTCGTTATTAACAAGATATAGCGTTCATATTCGATATTTAATTCTTAAAATGCGAAATTATTAATACATGTACTATTTTCCATTAATTAAAACAAGTTTTTTGATTCCAATCATCCATTACACACTTCTAAATACTACCATTAATCGTCAAATGGTTACCATTTCAATAACTTACACTACATATCGGTTCCGAAATTGGTCATTGTCCAAAATAATAAGATTTTTATATTAAACTAGCTATACCCAGTGTGCTTCGCTACCCTCATCGTAATGGAATAAAATAATTGATTTTATGACTCTAGTCTCAATATTACAGAAAATTAGAAAAAACAGTTGAAGAACGAAAAAGTACCAGACAGTGCCTTTTTATATATTTTCATTAAATTTCATTAGGTGCAATATTATAGAAAATTCGAAAAGTATTAGTAAAAGAACAAAAAAGTACCAGAGTATGCTTTTTCAATTTCCGTTCAATTGGGATACTGCGTGTTTAATTTAATTAATAATGTTTATATATTCAATATTTTAGAAAGCTCTAAAAGTACCAGTACCAGTGAAGTACGAAAAAGTACCAAAGGGCATATTTTATTTAATTTCATATTCCTAAGTTCAATATTATAGAAAATTCAAAAAGTACCAGAAAATATTCCAGTTTAAATTTTCATTCACTCAAGTCCCTGATTGCTTTTATAGATTCTAATTAACTCAATCAATATTAAAAAAAACACAAAAAGTACCTTTTGAAGAACGAAAAAGTACCAAAAAGTGTCCTTTTGTAGGTTCTCACTTAATCCAGGCTCTAAACGCTTAATTTCATGTTTCTAGGTTCAATATCATAGAAAATTCAAAATGTACCTTTTAAAGAACGAAAAAGTACCAAAAAGTCCCCTTTTATAGGTCCTCACTTAATCCGGGCTCTACATGCTTAATTTCACGTTTCTAGGTTCAATATTATACAAAAATCCAAAAAGTACCTTTTGAAGACGAAAAGGTTTCAAAAAGTCCCCTTTTATATGTTCTCACTTAATCCAGGCTCTACATACTTAATTTCATGTTTCTAGGTTCAATATTATAAAAAATTCAAAAAGTACCTTTTGATGAACGAAAAGTCCCCTTTTATAGATTCTCATTTACTCCGGGCTTTACATGCTTAATTTCATGTTTCTAGGTTAAATTTTATAGAAAACTCAAAAAGTACCTTTTGTAGAACGAAACAGTACAAAAAAGTCTCCTTTTATAGATTCTCATTTACACCGGGCCCTACATGCTTAATTTCATGTTTCTAGGTTCAATATTATACAAAAATCCAAAAAGTACCTTTTGAAGAACGAAAAAGTACCAAAAGTCCCCTTTTATAGGTTCTCACTTAATCCATCCTCTACATACTTAATTTCATGTTTCCTTGTTCAATATTATAGGAATTTCAAAAAGTACCCTTTTGAAGAACGAAAAAGTACCAAAAAGTCCAATTTTATATAGATTCTCATTTACTCCGGGCTCTACATACTTAATTTCATGTTTTCTAGGTTCAATATTATAGGAAATTCAAAAAGTACCTTTTGAAGAACGAAAAAGTACCAAAAAGTCCCCTTTTATAGATTTTCATTTACTCCGGCTTCTACATGCTTAATTTAATTTTTCTAGGTTAAATTTTATAGAAAACTCAAAAAGTACCTTTTGTAGAACGAAAAAGTACCAAAAAGACCGCTTTTTAAAGATTCTCATTTACTACGTGCTCTACATGCTTAATTTCATGTTTCTAGGTTCAATATTTATAGAATATTTCAAAAAGTACCAGTCGAAGAACGAAAAAGTACCAAAAAGTCCCCTTTTATAGATTCTCACTTACTCCGGGCTCTACATGCTTAATTTCATGCTTCTAGATTTAATTTTAAAGAAAACTCAAGAAAATACCTGTGTAGAACGAAAAAGTACCGAAAAGTCTCTTTATTATTAATTTCATGTTTCGATTTCAATATCAAAGAAAACTCAAAAACTACCAGATGGAGAATGAAAAAGTACCAAAAAATATCACTTGGTACCGGGTTTCCAAATAACACCTCATTAGCATATTTAGTGTTTCTAAATCTAAAAATTTTATCTAAATTGGATCAATGTGTTTAAGTAAAATTAAATTTCCAGTTTTTACCCCTTTTGGTACTTTTTTCTACCCATTAACAAAATAAAAATTCTATTCCAAAATGTTGCAACATCGTAGTGGGAGCCCGTTATTACGTATTTATATTTATAAGTTAATAAACCAAAATCAATGTTTTATGAAAAAAGTACCAAAAATAGGTGCAATTTTCACCCCTTAAACATCCAAATAACCAAAAAGTACTAAATTTATATTTTTATTTATACGTTTTGTGTTGCTAAAACAAATAAAATAATAATAATAATTATTTTAATTGTTTTAATAAATGTGTTACTTTTTTGTTTTTTGAAAAAATAATAAACTTATTTTAATAAAACATATTGCCAGTATTTTTGTATACTTATTTTTGTGATTTTGTGAGGAAAAGGTTCCTCTCAGTAATTTTCTGAGAGGAACCTTTTATGGAGGCTGTTATTAATTATGAGCCGATCATCATAAAATTTTGCAGAGAGATTTTAGTTCCCCTTAAAACATATTTGTGTGTTGGGCTCTATCATATTTTCAACAAACAGAATGAACGACACGCCTAGATCGTTTTAGAATTTTATAAGGACCCAGCAAATATATACTTTTGTGGGTCTACAACCAATATTTCGATGTGTTACAAACAGAATGACAACAACGATATATTATTGTTTTTGATGGTGGGTATAAAAATCTAAAAAACGGCTTTCACTAATTGTTATTGAAAAGTAAGTCCTACTTTCTTAAGTAAATAAGTATTTAACAAATATGTATTTTCTTTTCTGTTTTTTACAGTGTATAGGTAAATTATGTAAAATTATATTTACAAATATTTTATTTCTTTTCAGTTGTTCGATTAAATTTCTCACTGATGTCATAAAGTGATTAATCAATTTAGCGGAAGAAGTATTATTTACTCGTGTACAATCTATATGAAAATTCATCATTTATCAACCATTCTCCATTTACCATGAAGTCTTATAAGTGCCATATGTTTGAATTCTTTTCTCAAATTCAACATTTATTGGAAATTAAAATTCAATGAAATACAAAACTCAAGGAGACCGAGTGCACTGAACCGTTTGTCGCAGTGTCACATTTTAATTTTTATGTTACAAAATTATTTAATACATATGTATGTACATAAAAATGTATATGTACTTTGTACACATATTAAAAATTATATATTTAGAAAATGAAAATATGTATTTTTAAGAATAATACATTTTTAAATAAATTGCAGATTATCTACATAAACGTAAATACACATGTATATGTAGGTACGTGTGTATTTTAAAAAAATCCAGACATTTAAAAATATTTCTGGATAATGTTGTTTTATTTTAATCTTAATTATGTATTTACATAAATATAAATTTTATTTTTTAAATTCTTCATAATTACTTATTAACAAAATATTATTTGAAGTTCTGCTGTTTTTAATTAATATTATTATTAATGCGATTTTGACCCGCTCCAGCTTCCCAGTTTTTTACAATGCCCCATTTGTTAAATTAGCTTTCTATCGGTTTTTTCTTGTCAACAATAAGTAAAAATATTCCGGAATTATGGTAAAAATAAACATATTAAATGCTTTATTATTTTAAAAATAATCTACATTTTATCATATAGTCGGCCATACCCTACTATACATTCATATTATTTTAAAATTTTTATATTTGATTGTTGGTGTGACTAAATTCAATTTATTTTGGAATAAAAACGGCTACAATACACAAAAATAAAATTATACCTTCTTCCACTTGGATATTGTTTATTGATTTACATTTTTTTATTTTTAAAATCATGTCGTACATAATTCCGCAGTCGAAATGTGATTAATAACAATTGTCAGAATGTAGCAGTCTGGAGAATATGTAAGTATGATTGTATTAAGTATTTAATACAAAATATCTTAGAAACAGGGAAACTAATAGTTTCAATTACTTTTTAAAATTGAAAATCTCAAAAAGACTGTAAATGTGATGAAATAATCAATATTCTTTCTACAAAATTTCGTTTTGGTAATTGATTCATCTCATAGTTTTAAGAAATAGCCGCATTTGGTAAAAAAATTAAACGAAAAAGTTTGACTCATTTCCTCTTATTGTAATCACAGCTTTTAAACTATCATTTTTATCAATGTTATTATAAAATCAAGTTTTTTAACCGACAAAAATGCATTGGTCTCTTAAAATCCAAACTTATAGATTTTATGTCCCGATATATATTTTAATTAAAAGATATAAATAATTGGAATAGTTATTTGACCTGTCTGAATTACAATTCCGACATCAATTGTAGACAACAATATTGTCTTAAAATTTAATTAGTAAACGAGTGTTGCCAGGAGCTTTAGAAATAAAGAGCTATATGGAAATTTAAAGAATGTCTAATACGTTTAAAAATTAAGGCAAGAAAAAACTATCTATTCACACCTCAAAATCGAGTCGAGGTTTCCCGATCATATGACCTATATTATTGTATTACAAGTGGTCCTATTTGACAAAAAAATATATATTTGTTAAATATATATGAACTAATAAATCAATTGTAAATCATATGATCTACAAAACTACAACCGTCTTTTTACGAACACCGCTTGTAAGGAACACAATTTGCTATGGAGTTTTTAATTCTGTTTTTCTATCTATGTTAATTCACAATATAGTTTGCATCTATGACAATGTCCGTTGACGTTTAAAAATTTTTTGAATTGGGTTTGTATGCGGGCTAGGGTCAAATAAGGACCGATCATTACGAAAATCTGTAGTAATATTTATACTTAAACAAAACTTATGTGTGCCAATTTTTAGAGAGATAATAGTATATATGGCGTTATTAAGGCATAAAAAGTCCAAATCGGGAGGTACGGTTGTATAGGAACTAGGTGAAATAATGGACCCATTTCAACCATTTTCAATATGCTTCGTCCCAATAAACATTCTTGGTCCAAAATTCATCAAATTATCTTGAAAATTGCGGCCTGTACCTTGCGCACAAGATTTACATGGGCAGCCAGCCAGCCAGACAGACGGATGGACGGACGGATGTCTTAATCGACTCAAAATCATCATTCAGGGCTTTTATGTTTAATATACGGTATCTCGACAAAAAGCTGCAAAGCCAAGTTCCATACTGGCCTCCGGTAGGTTAGTGGTTAGTGTTCTAGTCTGGTAGACCGGAGGTGGTGGGTTCGATTCCCACCCGTGGCACTGGTTAAGAAGCGCACAACAGGCCCGATAGAGGCCTAGGTGTATTTCTTTGGATTTGATGTGTATACATCCTCCTTTCAAACTAACTAACTAACTAACTAACTAACAAAGTTTCATACTAGCCTTGATGACCCTCATGAACTTTATAATTATAGGGCCTCATTGGACCCTAACCTCATAAAAAGCCCCTTTCAAAATTTGACATAAATGTTTACAATTTTTTTTCAACATAAATGCCTTAGGTATATATAAGGCAAGGTACAATTTAATTTAAATGCTTTGTTTTAAAAACTAAATCATATATTATTATTGTAACAGGTGTAGGGTATTATATGGTCGGCCTCGCCCGAATATAATTTCTTACTTGTTATACCCTACACCTTTTTTGTGGGAGGGGTATATTGGGTTTGTGTTGATGTTTTTAACATGCGCATGACCACGGCGACTAACCACCAGAGACCTTATGCGCGAAGCAAATAGGCGCCACGTTCCTGCGTTAATTGGCGCTGATAAAAATGTTCACCACAGCGTTTGGGGTAGCTCAGACACAAACAATAGATGTAAGTGCCTACTTGACTTTCTGTTAGAATTTAATATGTCGGTCGTAAATAGAGGTTCAGAACCCACATTTATTGTGCAAACAGAAAAAAGGTCCTGGTTCTGCTATTAGTACAAACTATTTAGAACTGATCAAAGAATGGAATGTCTCTATTGACTGCTCCTTCTCTGATCACCGCTACCTGGACTTGGACATAGTGGTCCAGGTTAAAATGACAAAACCTTTTCTTAATAGAAGGAAAAAACTGGGAGCTTCACAAAGCTTCTCTTTGCAATATTCTTCCCTCTGCATCGAATCTAGAGTGCATAGCTGCAAATTAGATTGCTAGTTCTCTAAGTGCTGCCACGAAGAGATCCTACAAACTATCCAGTGGCCTAAGTAAGGACAAACCTCCATGGTGGAGTCTGGGCATATCGAGCATGAGAAGAATATGCCGCCAGTTCTTTAACGATGCTAAGAGATCAGGTAACTGGTCCCTTTACAAGGCAAACGTTAATTAATTTAAAAATTTGGCAAATCTGTTGAGACGGCTCTTCATACTCTCGTTGGTCATATTGAAAAGTCCATGGGATATGGAAATTAAACTTTGTTTGCCTTTCTTGATATAGAAGGCGCTTTATACAACTTCAAATACGTTTTTATCTGCCAATCTCTATCTCACGCTAGACTTGGTAGGTCTTTTGCAGGTTTTGTCGAGAATCTTCTCTCAAATATGATCATTGAATCCTCTTTAGGAGATACAGTAATATCTAAAAGTGCTTTAAGGGGCACCCCATAAGGTTTAGTGCATTCACCAGTCTTGTGGAACATGACCACAAATGACATTCTGGAGAAACTAGATTCTCTTGGCTATAAAACAGTAGCCTACGCGGTTGCGGTGTCAGGCGATCACCTTGAAATCGTATCTCAAAGGCTAGAACAAGCACTAAAAGTGGAGCGTCGAATGTGGTCTTAGTGTCAATCCCAGTAAAATGGAACTTGTGCTATTTTCTAGATTCCTCTATTTTATCTTCCTTGCCTAAACGCGAGGTACTAAAACTCTCGGACAGCGCTAAATATCTAGGCGTTATCCTTGATAGGAAGATATCTTGGAGTACAAACATACTATCTAGAGCATTTAAAGCCATTACGGCACTATATGTTTGTAGGAAGGCCATATGATCAGGCTGGTGCATAAATCCAAGAAATGTTCACCTGCTCTATGAGGCAGTTATCAAACCTATCATGTTATATGGGGTTGTTGTCTGGTGACAGGCGCTTAATAAGGCTTCACCCAGACAACAACTGGAAAAAGTCGTCAGAACTACTGCGCTTCTTACACTACTACTCCTTCAAAGACGTTGCTCAATATGCTCAACTGGCTCCCGGCTGACATTCTATCCAGGCAATTGGCTATGACAATTCCTAGTGAGACAGTTCCGATATCATATCTCTACGAAGTCTCAGGAATTTCTCCTTTCACTAAACAATTGGTTCCGAGTATACACAGACGGATCGTCACCCTAATTTGAGTAAAGAGACACGGGATTTCGTATGGAAATAGCATTGCTGACTCCTTGACAAGAGCTGGCACCATGCTTAGCAGACTGGAAGTAGACCAGTTTTGCGGTATTCCACTACTTGCAATAAAGAAGCAGATTACTGAATACTGTCTCTGCATTGCTCGCGATAAATGGTTACGTGAGCTCACGTGCTCAACAGCTAAAGCGCTGTGGGCACAAATGGACCCAATAAGGTCTAAATATCTTCTTGGTCTGCAAAGTCCGCAGCTAAGTAGGCTGATATCGATTATCACTGGCTACTGTAAATTTGGTAACAATGCTAGACGCATTGGTCTTCCGTTCAATGATTACTGTAGAAGTTGTCAAAACGAGGATGAAGAGGTAACTATTACTCATCTTCTATGTGAGAGTCCTGCTTTGGCGGATGCCAGACTTCGGACGCTTGGGTCGACATACTTTGGTGATTTGTCGAATATTCAATTAGTACGTCTCATGGATTTTATTAATCTGACAAAATGGGTGTGAACTCAGTACTTACACTGTTAATCCATGGCAACTGGTCTGGTGTCTTCTGTTTTTCTTAAAAATCTTACTGCTATTCTAACTTTCTCTTTACCAACGTCTCTTTTTCAACTTTCTTCTCTTACAGGTATTAATTAAAAAGGGATCAACATTGACCCAAGTAAAGCCGAAAAGGCTACCTGTAATAACCTAACCAACCTTGTAACGCACAATAATATTGTGAATCGGCTCTAAATCATTTCGAAGTTAAAATGGTTAAGATCGGTCCACTATTTCACCCACGACTGAACCCGCCGAATAGGGCTTTTAAGTAATTATGTTTAATATACTCGTATGCCGCAAAACCAAGTTCTAGCCTTGATGACCCTCATGAACTCTATAATTATAGGGCCCCTTCAAAATTTGACTTAAATGTCCACAGTTTTATTCAACAATAAACGGCATAAGGATATCTGGCAAGGTACAAACAATTCAACTTAAATGTTTTATTATGAAAACTTAATCACATTCTATTTTTTGTAACAGGTGTAAGGAATTATATGATCAGCCTTACCCGACGCTTATTTCTTACATGTTTCTTAATATATTTTTTCTTTTGAATAATAAAGAAATTTAGTTTAATTATTCAATTATTTAATTTTATAAAATTATTCGAATAATTTTAAACACGAAAAATTGATGACCCTAATATAAATGTGAAATATGTATGAATTGATAATCTATGCGATTGTATGGTTGTCGATAAAATATTTAAGTACATACTAACAAATGCCTATCGATCGTACTTGTATAAGGAAATAAACACGTAGTATATGAGTTGAGTTAAATTTATTAATTTTGCCGACCTAAGTCTTGAATTTCATGTGACTACATTTAACAGAAAAGTAAAAATATTCCGATTTACTTGGCGCATCGTTGAAATGTTTTATTTAGATTCCTTCTTTTTTTGTTCGTTCTGGTATTGAAATCAAAACTCTGTTGTCCCTCGTAATTTTAACACAAAATTCTCTAGACAAAGTCATTAATAATAATTCTTGGAGTTTATGTTGCTGTTGTTAATTTTGTACTTTTAATTTTTTTTTGTCATGGTTTGTATGTTTTCGGCTTGTTTTACATGCCAAGAAATAAAAATATCTACATTTGTTTGAGTTTTTTTCAGTACGATTTTTTCTCGTATATTACAGATTAAAAATTTTGTCTTGTTTATTAATTCAGACAACAAAATAATTTCTTTTTTTTTTTGTTCTTGTTATTTTCGAGCAAATAAATAAATATGTATATAAAAACAAAAATGTTTTACCAAAATTAAATATTTTTCTGCATGTGTTTAAAAATTGTTCCTTTTTACATTAGAGTGGTGCATATAAAAATAAAAATTTTTGCAATTCTAAATTGTTTTTAATTAAAAATCGAAGGGGGTCTTGGCAGATTCATATTAATAAAATATCATAATTTTAGTTAAAGTTAGTTAAATTTTAGTTAAATCTAAAAATAATTGAATCGAAAAGTAAATTTCTTTATTTAATGAAAAAACTATTCAAATTAATATATAAAATTATTACTTCAAATTTCATTTCAAATAACTAGAACATTTTAAACATTAGACGGTGTAAAAATGTTGCTGATGGATTTTTGATTTCTAACCAGTTAATTTCCTGCTATTTCCTTAACAGAATTTTAGTTGTTAGATCTTAAAGAAAAAATTAAGCTCTTAAAAACTGAACTTGAGAATCGATAACTGAGTCATTTTGTTTCATAGGTCAGATATGCGGAATAACTAAAATTACGAAGATGAAAGACTTCTTTAATTTTCACATTATATTATTATAGTTTAATTAAGTTTTTGACATTAACAATATCAATATGGAGCTAAAACTATACTTTTTTTTGTTTCTATACCCACCATAAAAGATGGGGGTATATTAATTTTGGCATTCCGTTTGTAATACATCGAAATATTGGTCATAGACCCACAAAAGTGTATATATTCTGGGTCCTCATTAAATTCTAAGACGATCTAGCCATGTCTTTCCGACTGTCTGTTGAAAGCACGATAGAGTCTGAATGGAAAGAGCTAGAGGGTTGACATTTGACATAAATATTACTTATAGGTAAGGTTTGTTTAGTATTGAAATTGGACAGTATCGGTCTACGTTTTAGGATAGCCCCCATACAAGTGGCACCTCGAAAAGCAGCTTTAACATTCATAACTTGTTTAAAAATACGAATATAGCAATGAAATTCGACATAAGTAAGTTTCTTATGATCCAAAATCACTAAGCAAAATTTTATGAGGATCGGTCCATAATTGACCCTACCCCCTATATAAGGTCCCCTTCATAAAATGACTTTAACGCTCATTGCTGGCTTAAAAATACTAGTATATAGATGAAATTAGACATAAGTAAGTTTCATACGAGTCAAAATCTATCTAAAAAAATTTATGAGGATCGTTCCATGATTGACTCTACCCCCACATAAGGTCCCCTTCAGAAAATGACTGGAACGCTCATTAATGGCTTAAAAATATAAGTGTATCGATGAAATTCGACACAAATAAATTTAATACGAACCGAATTCTGTCTACCAAGAGGATCGACCCATAAAATAATTTCCCTTCAGAAAATTACTCTAACGCTTATAACTGGCCTAAAAATACGAGTATATAGATAAAATTCGACATAAGTAAGTTTCATTCGAGTCCAAAGAGGTTTGATGGTGGGTATATAAGATTATAACACTCTTATTTATTTTTTCTTTTTTAGTTATATCGAGTATAAAATTCTTAAATATTCGATATATAAGGTAGTTAATGTTAAATATTTGGCTGTTCGTTATATCGTTATACCGGAATTTGCCTTTAGGTTTAATTTAAATAATAATTATTTTAAAATAAATTTAATCTTAATGTTTTAGTGCATAAATGATTTTTGTACTTAAATTCTATATGTATACTAATACATATCATTGTACGTATATTTGTTTATTACATGATTTTTATGCTAAATTAAACAAAGATTTTAAATTTAAAAATCACGACAACAAAAAAATATTAAACGCCATATTTATTTCCCATTTTTTGTTTTTCTTGTTTTGTAAAAAAATATTTAAAAAAATTTGTTTGCAAATATACAGACTAAAAAATGGTAGATTTATTTTATTTTTACATTTATCTGAAACAGAAGGGATGAACGAAGGAATGAATGAATGAATTTATTTTGTTGAACTTTCAAGCCTATAAATAAAACAACAAAAATAAACGGAAAATAGTCGAATACTGCATAGAATGTTCTCTGTGGAACATTTTGACAAATTACCTGATTGGACATTGAAACATTTTATCTGGCAATGCGTTACCATTGGGATTTCGACGTGATATTTTGGTCATTTATATGGACACTCACTAACAGCCCTTCTTCCTGTTGCTATTGTTCAATTTAGTACTATATATACATATGTATGTATGTATATATTAGATGATATGAAAATTACACAGAGGGTGGGGGTACAAGTGGGGAGGTCATTTTGTACAAAGTTTTTAGGCAAAAAAACGCTTTAGGCTGATTGGCAGTAGACCTTACAAAACATACATTTATTTTACTAAAATGAAAAAAGATTTGAAAATGAAAAAATACTGACCAAATGATGTATTGTAAAATTCTCAATGGTTATTTATAACATAACTATTTTTACATAAAATAAATTTTAGTGGTGCTAACGTTATTTTTTTAAGAAAACAAAATAGTATTAAATATAAGAAAAGATTGAAAATGTTTAATATTGCTAACAAATTAATAGCATAACGTTTCTTTTAAAATGGAAGATACATCTTCCATAGAAGTATATGTAATAAACCAGAAAATATTGCTCCCAAAATACCTAAACTATTAATTTTTATTATTAAATAATGTTTACATCTACTCCCAAGTCCTTTTTTCTCCAAAATTACCGAAATTTCCAAAGAATCGTTGAAGACAGTGTTTCTAGAATAATATATATATATAATATATATATATATATATATCTATATTATTATATATATATATATATATATAATATATATATATTTATTATATTAATATATATATATATATATATATATATATATATATATTATAATATTTATATATATATATATATATATATATATATAGGAATAAATATTTTAGACTAAAATATATTAAAAAAAGTGAAATAATTAATTTATTGATCTAATAAAAAAAAAATTGTACATACATTGTTTAATTTTTCAAAAACATTCACATTAAATTACAAGTACTAAAATAGTACATACATACAAACTAAAACTACCAAAAAATAAGCCTTATTAAACTAATTACATAACTACGTCCAATCATTCATTAACTTTCCCTTTCATTTTCTCTCATCTGTACAAAACAAGCAACGAGCGGTCAATTACAAAGTAAATGAAAAAAGCGTACAATTATACAATTTGAAACATATTTAAAAGCAAAAGAAAATAACGAAGAAACCGAAAGGCAATGAGATGAACACGAAAACTAATTACATAAAATAATTATTGCAATTTCAAATACAGAAACCTCATATCGACAAAAATAGAAAACAAAAAGTTTCGATTGATTGTTGAGAAGATCAGAAGTAAAGGTTGGCGCTACCACCACTATTTACCTGACTGGTGAACTGTCTGACAAATGATTTAGTAAAATTACTTTCCATTTAAAACATGTAGAAACATCTTGTACGCAGGAGGATAGAAAGTAGGAAAGGACACCATTAATTCTTTACCCCTTAGTACCTGTATTAGAAAGTGGTTAGTTAGGTGGTTAGTGGTTAAAAGTAAATGAAATTATTTCAGAAATTATTTCATATATATGTGTATTATTCGTTTAATTTCATGTTTATAAAGTATAAATTCTTTGTTTAAGCTTTCAAGTTTTCGTAAACAAATATTGTGCTCATTTATTATTATAATGCAATCGCGTAAGAGTAATTTTATTAAAAATGCGTAAAAAATCTTAAAACTGTTTGATTGATTTGCAATAAAATGACTTCTATAATAAAAAAACTTACATAAATTATAAATAAAGTTTCAAATTATGTATTTTAAGACTAGATAGTGGAAGAAGCAATGAGATCTTTTACACAAATATTTTATTAGCTGATTTGTCTTAATTTCATCAAATGGGTATTGCCTATAGAATACTTTTGATTTTTGTGTCAAAGAACTTTTAACTTTTTAAATAAGCAGTTTAAAAGGAGGAAGTATGTTACATCAGTTCCGAAGAAATATACCTAGGCCAATATCGGGTTTGCTATGAGCTCCCAGTTTTCCTGGTGGGAATCGAACCGAAGTCCTCCGCACAATGAAACAATTTATTGATTTCCGTGTCAAAAAATTTTTTCTACTCATTTACTTTAAAAAGGATTTTAACTAAAGGGGGTATATTGTTTTTGTCAAAATATTCGTCTAAGAGCCATAAAAAGTATTTAATCTGGGTCCTTATTAGATTCTAAGACGATCTAGCCATATCCGTCCGTCTGTCTGTTGAATCACCGATAGAGTCCAAACGGGTCCAAAATTACCCTTCAGAAAATGACGTTAACGCTCATAACTGACTAAAGGAAGCACATATAGCGGCATAAACATATAGGAACCTAAACCTCTTCGTAAATGTTTATGAGGATCGACCTATCGACCGCCATATAAGGACCCCTTCAGAAAATGACTTTAACGATCATAACTTATTAAAGGAAGCATTTATAGTGGTGAAATTCGACACTAACATGCTTTGTAAGATCCTAAATCTCTTTTCAAAATTTTATAAGGATCGGTCCATAATTGAACCTAACCGCCATATAAGACTTTAACCTTCAGAAAATGACTTTAACGCACATATGGACCTAAATCTCTATAAATGACCCTAGCCCCCCATATAACGTCTCCTTCTGAAAATGGCTTTAATTCTCATTACTAATGGTACGGATACAGCAATGACACTTGAAGCAAATTTGTTTCATACAATCTAAAATATCTCTACCAAATTTTTTTTAGGACCCCTTCAGAAAATTAATTTTACTGTGTATTAAAAATACGAGTGAAGCGTAGAAATTTCACAGAAATATGTTTCATACAAGCCCAAATCTCTCCTATTTTCTGAGTATCGATACATAATTGACTGTACCCCATATAAGGTCCCTTCCGGCAAGTAATTTTAACGCTCTTCTGGCTTAAAAAACAAGTACAGCGATCAAATTCGATATTCTTAATAATTTTCTTACAAGACATAATATCTCTGCTAAATATTATGAGGATTGGATTATAATTGACCCTACCCCTAAATAATTTCAGCTTAAAAAATACGTAAACGCTAACTGCCTGGAAAATGCGATTACAGCGAAGAAATTGGAGATAAGTAAGTATATTACAAGCCTCTCTAAAGGTCCTATTTCGAAAATCACTCTAATGTCTATATTAATTTTGAATAATAAAGTTCAGTAGATATCAACAAATGAGAAGACCTTCAAAAATTTACTTTAATTTTACGGCGCAAAATTTGATGGTGGGTATAGAAGATTGGGCATGGCCGAATATAACACTCTTACTTGTTTTTTATATCTCATTTTCATTTCTATTGAAAAATTTTTTAATTTGTAGATTTAAATGATATTTCCAAAGCGATGCTAATATTTTAAGTGAATTGTAAATGTTATAACATTTTTTAGAAGTGTACATTATATGGGAACTATTGCAAGTTGTATACCGATCATTACAAAAATTATTATGATTTAAAAATTAAAAATATTTTTGTAGATTCAAGTTCGGTGAAACAATGGACCAATTTTATAATCCTTAATTATGGACATTGTTAAATCGATTAGAAAAGTTAACACATTAAAAATTCCTTCTACTTTTTAGCACTTTGGATTATAAAAGTTGTATAATAAGACTTATCCATTGAACAAAATTTGATTTTAAAAACCTATCCTAAAGGAAACCACTGCACAAATTTGATTAAACTTATTATTATGATGAAAAAAATCTAAATACAAAAGTATCTTGATTTTGAAGAATATATGCTGAAAATTTGTACTAACCGCGAAGCCAATTTTATTGAAATCGATTTTGCCACGAAATTGCCTATTTAAAATCATTTATGATTTTCCGATGGTACTTTTATTAGCTATGAAACTTAATTTGTACAATATATACATATGCCTTTATAAACTTAACAAACAATTGATTCATCTCTTATATGACGTTTTTTGCTATCTCATTATAAACAGTATAATTTTGAGTTTTTGGGATTCATCCATGTATCTTATGTGTTCGTATATGATTATATGTTGAAAGTATCTACGGCGTAACATCATTTCGTCATCATGCTACGCAACATGCTACGGTGACAAAAACAACTACATTCTAAGTATACATATGTATGTACAAATATATTGTGCATTCAACGAATACAACAAACTGTTTTGTAACAGTCTGATTTTGACATTGACGAATTCGTCGCCATTTGTCATTTACACCCATACAAGAGCGTGCTCTCGCACACAAATGAAAGTAACACAATAGCAATAACGACAACAGCAGCAACAACAATAATAGTATTTCAGAATGAAAAAATAAAGAAACAAGAAAAGGATACTCCTACCCTAAAGCTTGACATCCTGCAGGCAGCATTCCGTCAGCCATCAGTAAAGTAGTAATTTTTCTTTTGCATACAGACTGTAGGAATACAAATACATTGTTCATTGTTGTTAAGGCTTGCAGTATTGTTGTAAATTTTTTCTTTTATTTTTTAATAAAAAAGTTGTATTACATCCCTGATTTTAATTTGGGTTAAACGAAACATTATCCCAATAGTATATATATATATATATATATATATGTATTTATTTACGTCTTTCAAAGAAAACGTCGTCTGTACGTTGCAACATGTTTTATGGAAAATACAAACATCTGTTTAACAAAAATATATTTCGATTATTTCACAGGTGTATGTACTACTATGTGGTCTTATTAAGGGACAAATTAAAAATTTATCATATATACATATAATGAACGAGTAAAGTTAAACTGCAAAATACAAAACGATTTTACGTTTTTTAGAACGACTACATTACGAGACCCAATTTGGTTAAGCCATGGCAAGTGGTTGTAATAGATTTATAAGTGAGCCGATCTTATTCAAATCGATACGATATATACAAAAAGCCTTACTTTTTCAAATTTACCAAACATAGAAAAAACTGAAAATAAGTTTTATTTATCAAAATAATTGTAGCAAGCAATTTTTGAACCTATCAGCAAAATGCTGATATCCATTACCAAATTTTCAAAAAATAATAAATACGTTTTTTTCTAAATAATGAATTAATCAGAGAAAATAATGTCAGTAATACACAGCAAAATGTTTTAGCATTAATATTATGAACTGCTTTAATTGACAAAATATTTAAGAATAAATTCCTAAATTATATGAATTTTTCATATTCATTTTTTCAAACAAAATCTAGAAGCCTAGATTTAAAGTATTTCAAATTAAAATTGTATTTTTTTAGTTAAAAATGTTTCAGTTTTTTTTATTTCTTTATGATTTTTATGTTGGAGAAATTGTCCGGATGTTATAAAGAATACATGTTTTACTATGTTTTGTTGTTTAAGATTTTGTTTTTCAACATTTCAATTTATATCATTTTATTATACAAAATTCGCTATTATAGGATTACTATCCACTAAATATGGAAACATATTAGTAAATAATGGACTTCTTTTGCAATTTTTTCATAAATACCATAGAAAAAAAGTAAAAATTAAAAAAAAGCTTTTTAATGTTTTGAATAAAAATGGTTTGAAAATGGGTATAAATGTCATGTTCGATTTATAATATTTATTACCAAATTCATTTTAGATATGAATTAATTTTTTCTGTGTAGAGACAAAATTTAAAAATTATTAATTCATTAATTGTATAAATTAAAAATTTAATAAATATAAAATTTATTTTTTATTAATTAAACGAATTAAACAGTTTAGTAGAGATATTATTAAAAATACAATCAAATTATTAATCTAATCTCCTCACTATAGTGGTGTATGATATAAAAATGCGCAAATTTTGGAAATTGTTCGAAATTGTCCACAATAAAACATGAAATCAATATTTTCAGGAACAATACAAGCAATTATGTTTGCAATTTTTTTAACTATAGCTTATTTAATTCAAATTTACGATATGTACGAAAATACTTTCTATCGTGCCGAGAATTCATTCACAAATTAAAAAATTTGTAATGTTACTTAAAAATAAACTTTAAAAATCCTCATGTCAAGTACATATCGTCACATGAAATCGACATTTTGATTAAATTTTAAAATTCTACAATTAAAATAAACGTCCCTATCAAAGAAATTCTAAAAGGTTATGTAAAAAAAATACCTTAAAATTCTTTTGAATTTTTAACTTTGGCACTTTTAGAGAATCCTTGTAATTTAGAGATTATTTTAATAGTTTTAAAATTTTTTTCAAAGAAAAATTCCAATTTCCGAAAATCTTTATGAAAACAACAAGAGCTTATTGTATGTGTGTGTCTATGTGCTTCTGCTGAAAATTTTTTCAATGTAACTCAGGGCTTTTTTGATTTCATATGACGATATGTAGATAATAATATAGAATAATATTTTCTGTTATCTTACGAAGCCTTAAAATTTAATAACACTACTCTTAAAACTATTACAATATTTTTCTAATTCCAATTCTTATATATTTATATCTACAAATATTGTTAATCAAAATTAGACATTAATAATAATTTTATAATTAAAACCACGAAATCATTTAAGCCTCATAAATATTCAATGATTCCCTCTGTTTTTATTCAGTTTAAATTATATTTAATTTCTCATCAAAAATAAAAAACATAACTAAAAAAGCTTAAACATAAATAATGAAAGAATAAGAACAAGAACGAGTAAGGAGAAGGTGTGTAAAGCATTAATCAAACTATTAAAACGCCATTAAATGTATGCGCCAACTTGGCTTCCCAAAACAAAAAAGTTAAAATAAAAACAAGCAAAACGCAAAAGAATGAATAAAAACAACAAAGTATCCAAGAAAAGTAAAGCGAAATTCATATTAATATACTTGTATGAATGGGTATGCTAAGGTAATATGGACAATTCTGTGACGAGGTATTCTCAGCGATTGAATGAGTGCCACGACACTGCCACAAAAATATCATCATCGTCATCATATTAATCAGAGATGGAAAAGTTTATGAGATTGCACAGCACTGAAAAAATAAATTTTCCTTAAAGCATATACGTGCACACAGAAAATAGATCGATTGGAAATCGTTTTATCGTATGTTATTGAAAAACTCTAAAATTAACTGATTTTCTATATTTAGTATTAAAAAACCATAATAATAACAGAATTGTGGTTTTAACAATTTCCAAATCAATAATTTGAACTGAATTGTATTGAATCTGAATTTAGTAAAGGCAACCGACTTTTATTTAGGATTAAAACATAAGAACATCATATATTAGACAATGTGACAGAATAACAGTTAGTTTTGTTGAGTTTCATTGCGATACAAATGGTTACAAGTCAATTTTACACGTTTAAGACATTTTTTGAATGGGGGCTAGGGTCAAATAAGGGCCGATCTTTACGAAAATCTGCAGTGTCATTTATACTTACATAAAACTTATTTGTGCCAATTTTTAGAGAGATAGTAGAATATTTGACGTAATTATGGCATAAAAAGTTCAAGTCGGGAGGTACGGTTGTATGGGGGCTAGGTGAAATAATGGACCGATTTCAACCATTTTCAACAGGCTTCGTCCCTGTGCAAAAAACCTGCTTGGTCCAAATTTCATCAAATTATCTTGAAAATTGCGGCCTGTACCTTGCGCACAAGGTTTACATGGACAGCCAGCCAGCCGGAAAGACGGAAGGACATGTCTTAATCGACTCAAAAAATGATTTTGAATCGATCGGTATACTTAAAGGTGGGTATTGGACCAATATTTTTGTATGCTACAAACATCAGCACAAACGTATAATACCCTCCCCACTATAGTTGTGTAGGGTATAAAAATTCTATATTTAAAAAAGGGTTAAATACAATTTCAACGCCAATAATGTGCGTTGAAGTAATGTTCTAAAGGGGACCTTATACGTATTTTCAAGTCATACAATTTGGTCTTACAGGAGACTTATTTATGTCGAATTTTATCGCTATACTCGCATCTTTAAATACACTATTGTTGCACATGTTATTTAGATTTTAATTGTTTATTAACTCTTGTTTTCTTAATTTTCACATAAATTTAATCATTATCTCATCATTATCGCATCATTTATCTCATAAAACTAGTTTTTTTACTCACAGTTGTAATGTTTACACTAAGTTGTATATTAAACTTATATGAAAGAGCCAATCCCCGCATTGAAAGTCCGCCTATGATTCTCTAAATGTTCAGATGCCTGTCTTCAAACAGAAATAATAAATTCATATCTGGATTTTGTAATAAATATTATGAATCGAACATTACTTTTTTCCCAAACCGTTTTCATTCACAATATTAAAAGTTCATAATGTATATGAATTTGTACATAAGGGATTTTTTTTAATTTTTACTTTTTTCTACGATATTTATGAAAAATTGCAAAAGAAACCCATTATCTACTAATACGTTTCCATATTTAGTAGATGGTAATCAGATATTACCGACTTTTATAATAAACAAGTAAGAAAATTCATACAATTTAAGAACTTATTCTTAAATATTATTAACTTTTGTCAATGAAAGCAGTTCATAATATTTATGCTGAAACTTTTTTATGTGCATTTAAAATTTAAAGATTCTAATTTCTTTAATTTTTAAAATATAAAATTTTTTATATTTAATTCAGTTTCAAGTTCACCCCCTTGTGAAAGTTCGATTTTCCCTCAAAATATTCAGATAATTATGAAAGTACTTCGTGTAAAATTTAAAGAATCTGTTTTTTTGATTATTTTCCCAATTTTTTTATTTTTAATTCTTATAGATTGGAAACGCTATCTACGTCTACATGACGTGATTTGTATAAAATTATATAAATTATTACGTTAGGTTTTCTGTTCCAAAAACATTAATAATATGAATTGATGTTGTTTTAATAAAATGCATTTCGTTGTGGAACATTTCTTATTTCCTTTTCAATTTTGATTGTGATGAAAATCGTCCAAAGAAATTGCCTTAGGTTAGGTTGATAGGATAATGTGTACTATATCAAATCAAAGCTTTCTTACAATTCAATACGGTTTTAGTTTAAATCTATCACTTATTGCCTTGTGGCTGTCAATAAATATATTAAGCGCTGGGGGTGCCATATATATTCCAATCCAATTGATTCCTTCTGTTATTGCTTGCACAGAAAAAAATGAAATTCAAAATCAAACAAAAAATTCGTAAAGCCAAGTATTTTTTTACTTAAATAGGGCCTATTACAAAATTCGTAAAATTAAGTACTCAAATTTGTAAATTCTTTATTGAAAAAATTTCAGGATTTTTCTTATTAAAATAATATACTATTTACGAAAAACATTAATAAATATTCGCAACATTTTCAGACAATTATTTTACTAAAACAATAACGCAAGTTATTTGTATTTGTACTGAAATTCAAGCAAATTTTTATCTGAAATAGATAAATAATTTATTGTATTTTGGCAATAATAATTTCTTATTGAATCTATAATAATTTTGTTAAAAATATATATTGAATTTTAACAAAAATTTTACTAATTCCAAAAAAAATGTACTTATATACTTATATCAATTTTGTTTCACATTCTAGAAACTAATATTCTCTACTGAGAAAACTGAAACACTTATACATTAAATGTTATAAACCAAAAAATAATTATATCAATTCATTTTAGTACATTCAAAAACTTGTTTTATTGTTGTATACCATATGCTGACAAAAATATAAAACACAAACAAAGACATTTATTGAATCAGTAAAAATATTTACTGAAAATTAAATTTATTTCAATAAAGTGTTTGTTAGAAAATATTTTCCTTCAAATTTGTTATTAACCCAAACAAAAATATTTATAAAAATCGAAATTAAATTTAAGCAAACAATTGTAAAGAAAAAGATTATGCATATTTTTTCTATGTGTGTTATGAATTGGTAAACGGTGAAATATGATCACAGTAAATATAATAGTTATGTTTTAAACACCAGTATTATCAATTTATGACAGCTATACATATTTGTAAGCGCGCATCTTATTGATCATTTTTAGGACATCATCAAAAGTCAAATTAATTAATCATCCAACAATATTGCAAATGCTAGCTGAGTACACTTAAGTATATGGAAATGATGCAGAAAAACACCTTAACAAGTAAACATAAATTCGGGTCGAAGAATCTAGTGCACACAAATGTTAAGTCAAGAGATGAAGTTAGCATTGTCTCTAAAGCGATCTTTTATTGCATCTCAATGTAAAAAATTCAACAACTCTTTTAAAAGCAGGAAATTGATTGGTTATTTGTTGGAACTTTACTCTAACTATAATTTTCATCAAAATAATTAAATTGAAAGAAAATTGAAAACCAAAAATCTGTAAAAACAAAGACAAGAAATTTTTATTAGAACATTAATTTTAGAAATAATTTTCGACAAATGAACAACAAATAAAGTTGTTTCTTTATATATTAAAATTATCCTCAGAGGGAGTGCAAATTTCAATATCTTCTTCTTTTGTACCTTATTCTGACCTAACTTTTTAAAACGCCATTATATATATTATATACTAGCTATACACAGTGTACTTTGCTACCCTAAAAGCAATATTTTGAAGACTATAAGACTCTACAATAGTTTTCGAGATTTACAATATGTCATATAGCTATCTATCTATGAAAATTTTGAATAACAGTTTCCAAGATATGCGAAATTGTGTACTTAATTCATGTGGTGTATGTGGTGCCCGATATTATATAAATGTTTGCATTAATGTAAAGGTTCTTTATTAAAAATTTGAAGATTCTAGCTCTAATAGTTTCTTAGATAAACGACTTTTTTTAATTTAATTCAAGGGGAAGCTTCAAGGTCCCTAGATTATAGTCCACCCTTTTTTCTCAAAAATTTTCAGATGAATATTAAAGGAATTTATGCAAAATTTTGTTCTAGTTCTATTATTTTCCTAGATAAACAATATTTTGTATTTTATTCATATGAAAAATGTCAAGTCCCCATTAAAAGTCCGCTCGTTATACTCTAAATGTTCAGATAAATGTAAAGGTTCTTCATTTAAAATTTTAAGATTCTATCTCTAATAGTTTCTTATATATTCGTTTTTTTCATGAAATGCTTCAAAATGTTCAGATGAACGTGCGGGGGTGTCGCCCCCGCATGTTCGTTTAACCCTTTCACGCATAAAATTAAAGCGCTGGACTTTTGAAGGATATGACTTCACCACACACTTAATTTGACATACATATTAGGGTGGGTCGAAAATAAGCTTTTCTCTCGGATCAACTTCTAATAGTAAAATTATGTTGTATTTGAAAGTCAAGTGGAAGACTGTAAATTTTACAAAATGAAATATAACAAAAAAATTTTGATAAAGCGGAATTTATGTAGGTGAATGAGAGAGCGCAGCTGACAGTTTTTTATATATGAACCAAAGTAAATTAAAATATTAATTTATATTATACAATTTATAACACTTTTTTTGATGAAACTGGTCGAAGAGGCACAAAGGAAAAATAAGAAAATTGTAATAGGTTGTGATGCCAACTCCCACCATGTAGCTTGGGGTAGTACAAACACCAATCGCAGAGGACAAGCCCTCATGGATTTCCTTAATACTAAAGACTTGATAACATCGAACTTAGGTAATAAAGCTACCTTCGTCAATAGAATCAGAGAAGAAGTATTAGATATAACTATATGTTCAGAAGAGCTTATAAACGAAATTCAGGATTGGAGGGTTTCCGACGAGCACTCCTTTTCTGACCATCGGTACATAAGATTCAAAATACTACGGCCGCCACCAAAGCCGATAAATTTTCGGAATAAGTCTAAAACTAATTGGACAATGTTCGGTTCCTTACTAAAGAACCGTTTATGTCAGGACACTGTTCAATGTCGAAATAAAGAGGACATAGACGCCAAAGTAGAAATGCTCACAAGTGCCTTGGTTGAATCGTTCGAGGACAGCTGCCCTCTGCGAGAGCGGAGATCTGCCCAGGAGAAACCCTGGGTAACCGGGGAGATCCGGAACCTTGGTAAGACTCTTCGCAAACTATTTAACCGGGCACGGCGTAAAAAGACCGCAGTATACTGGGATGAGTATCGTAGTAAACTTGGTGAATATAAAAAAGTTGTTCGTAAAGCCAAACGAGACTCCTGGAAACTTTTCTGTGAACAGGTAGACAGCGTAAATGACGTATCGAAGATAAAAAAATTCCTATCCAAAACTCATGTCCAACCGGAATCTATGGTCGATGACACGGGCAAGAGGCTGGAGGATATGGAGGAGACAATGAAACTCCTAATAGACTCTCATTTCCCACCAGGTATATCGAATAACATAGACGAACCGATATTGGAGGAAGAGGAGGCAAACACGAAAATTGTAATTACACCTGATATGGTTAAAGGGGCAATCAAGAGCTTCGCTCCCTATAAAGCTGCAGGGCCGGATGGCATTTTCCCGGCACTCTTACAGATGGAGGCGGAACTGGTCTCCGTACATCTGTCTCTGATATTCACTGCATGCTTGCAATTCACATATACCCCCATTATGTATATATAACTAATATTTATACCTAAACCAGGGAAACCTAGCTATGCGACACCTAAGTCTTATCGACCGATAAGTCTTACGTCCTTCCTACTTAAAACCTTGGAACGGATTGTCGATAGTATGGTTAAAAGCAGTATACCCGACAAAGACCTAAAATTTAAGCAGCATGCTTATGTAAAGGGACGATCGGTGGAAACCGCTTTAAACGAAGTTGTCCACTACATAGGTGCATCCTTTGATAGCAAACTATATACACTGGCGGTATGCATTGACATCGAAGGCGCCTTCAATAACGTGCACACTGATACTCTTATCCAATCCATAGACCAGTTTTATGTTAACCGGGTGCTCCGTAACTGGATCAACCACATGCTAAGGAATAGATGGATAAGTTGCGAGATGTACGATATAACTATCAGGAAAAGGGTATTTCGCGGTATACCACAGGGTGGCATTTTATCACCTTTACTCTGGTTACCACGAGCCTTCTAAGGACCCTAACTGAGAAAGGACTTAGACCCGTCTGCTATGCAGACGATGTCGTAATACTTTTAAAGGGAAAGGATCCAAATTACTTGTGTAGAAGAGCTGAGGAGGCTCCGAATACGGCCTTGGGCTGGGCTCAACCGAGAGGCCTCAATGTTAACCCGGAAAAAACGGAAATCTGTCTTTTCACAAGAAAGACAAAAATTTCTACATATACTGAACCTTGCTTCCTGGATAAGAAGATACCGGTGACAGATAAAGTTAAGTACTTAGGTGTAATCCTCGACAGGAAATTAAAATGGAAATACCACATAGAAGATAGAATCAACAAGGCACATCGGTGCTGGGCGATATGTAGGAAAGCTATAGGCATGAAATGGGGTCTTAGTCCTACTATGATAAACTGGCTTTATAAAAGTGTAATTAGACCAATTTTAGCTTATGCTTCAGTAATCTGGTGGACTGCTTTAGACAAAAAGTGCAATATCAAACTTCTACAGGGAGTTCAGCGTACATGCTGCTTGGGTATAAGTGGTGCCATGTGTACTACTTCAACCAAGGCTCTGGAAACGTTGCTAGATATTCCACCCATTGAAACATATTTAAGATATGAGGCGGCGCTTACAGCCGAACGGCTCTATACTTTAGGCGAACTGGCCAAAAGCGGTTATAGGACACGTCATCAATGTATACTGGACACATTGGAAGGTTATACACAATCATCGGATATGCCAGATCGTATACCAGACACAGAATATGTCGGAAACTTTGAAACGCTGATCCCAGATAGAATGTCTTGGTCAAGCGGAACATTGGAGCAAGTACCAGTAGGAGTCCGTTGTTACACGGATGGCTCTAAATTGGAGGACAAAGTGGGGCTGGGGTTCTATATTGAAGACCCAGAAACGGAAATATACCACCGCTTACCAAATCATAACACAAGCTTCCAGGCAGAAGTACGAGCAATAACGGAATGCGTAAATTGGATTAGAATAAACATGGCGCCCACAGCGCTTAATATATTTACCGACAGCCAGAAGGCAATTAGGGCGATATCAGGTGATAGAACCAAATCTAAGACAGTAATGGATTGTAAGAAAACTTTAACTGAATACTCTTCCAGAGGTAAGGTTCACATTATATGGGTACCAGCCCACTCGGGAGTAGTCGGTAACGAAAGGGCGAATGTAGTAGCTTTAAAAGGAAGGGAGCTCGAGGCAGTTAACCTGACAAACGCAAAACCATTCGACGCAACAAAAACTGATCTAAAAGTATGGGTGAGAGAAACCCATAAGGCCTCTTGGAATAATGAAACAGTGGGTAGAACCACGAAGATTCTATGGGGTGACCCTGATGAGAGCAAGACGAGAAATCTCCTCAAAATGAGCAAGTCTGAGGTTAGTATGATGGTACGTATTCTGAGTGGACACATAGGATTACGTGCACATCTATACAAAATTGGACGTGCGGATTCAGACGAATGTAGAGCATGTGGAGAGGACAGTGAAACTCTGGAGCACTTTCTTTGCCACTGTCAGGCATTCGTCGAAGTTAGATCCAAGTATTTTGGAAGTGATGTTATTCCGGAAATAACATTCCTAACTAACACTGATTGGAAGATTCTTAGGAATTACGTTCAGGAAACTGAGTTCCTGAACACTGAAAAATAATTCAGTCAGTTCCGTTTTTTTTTCATGATAAGGAGCGCACAACAGGCCCGATAGTGGCCTAGGTGTATTTTTTCGGATTTGATGTAGTATACATCCTCCTATCAACCTAACCTAACCTAACCTAACCTAACACTTTTACACTACTTTAATACCAGTTTTAATTCACTTTTTCAACTTTTCACAAATTTTAACAAATAGCAAAACGCAATTTAAAAATGGCGACATAAACAATATTGTCAATTTTTAAAACAAACTTTGACAACTTATTTCATTTATCTAGTTAAAAATATAGTTTATTAATTTACTTTGATATGAACTTCAATGTACGCTTTCTGTCAAAATCCATAACATCAATTTGACAGTTAGAATATACTTTTAGTTTGCAGTCATTTTATTAGTACAGTTTAAAATTTTAAGAAAAAACTTTAAATTTTCTACCATAATTATAGACATTTTTGATAAAATGTTAACGTATTGATAATTGTTTAATCAATAAAATATTAGATTTTTGTTATTTTTTTTTAATATTGCTGTATAATTTTATGAAATTTAACTTTTTTATTAGAGCTATTTATTTAAATAAAATTTTTTTCAATATTTTATTAGTGGTACGTGTAATTTGGACATTTTTTAGGCCATTTATTGTCCTATATAACTATAAGAATTGATCATTATTTGACCTAACATAATATCTGACGTTTCTTTGATTTTATTTCGAAAATAATAAGTAATTTTGAATTGGATACATGATATACTAGAAAATCAATAGATTTCGATCTAGATAAAATGTTTTTTGAGTTATAAAACAAAACAATGTTTTTTTGGTCATTTTGTATTGATAAACACAAACTACATTACGGAAACTCCATTTATTTGAATTTTATTTAGAATTGTATAATATTGATTATTATTCAATCAAACTAACACTAAGTACCATCCTATTTACTCTATGTATTGGGACATCACCGTATACAACTATAGAACTATTACTTGCTAAAATCTTGATTTTCTTATAATTCTTTGGATTATTTCATCAATTACTTTATTTTATAATGATATTGATTAACATTTCATAATTGTATTTCATTAATTTACACTTGTTCACAGAAAAAAAAACTGAAAAATTATCAAAATAATTGTATCAAGCAAGTTTTGCACCTATCACCAAAATGATGATATCAATTACCAAATTTGTAGAAAAATAAAAATATATATATTTTTTTTTCCAAATAACGACAAATAATCAGAATAATTAATGTCAATAATTGAGGCAAGATTTAACATTGATTAGTTCATTATTTGTATAAATTAAATATTTAATAAATATAAAATTGATTTTTTATTATTTTATTAACAAAATGAATTAAACTGCTTGGTAGAGAATTTTTTAAAAATCAATTAAGAAGGTGATTAAAACAATCAAATTATTACTCGATTACACACAACGTTAAAGGAATACTCGACCTTTAACAATGTCTTCAGCATTTCACCTCAAAATTAAATATTAAAAAAAACTTTTTTCAACCAATTAAAAAATTAATTGAATCAATTAAAAAATTAATTAAATCAATTAAAAATTTTATCAAAATTTTTCACTTGGGTTTCAAGCAACGAGATAATTAAGACAAAAAAAAATGTTTAAATGAAAGTATAGTCGGACGTGACTGACCATATGATACCCTACACCAGTTATGAATTTAAATGTGATTTATTCTTTATAGTAATTCATTGTTCCGATACATTTAAGCAATTTATGGATGAAAATCTAATTTTCTGAAAGAGGCTTTGTATGGGGGCTAGGGGCAAATGTTGAGCAAGCCCGATAAAGTTTTGTGAATATATTTATATAATATCTATTTGTGCTACTTAAATTTCATCGCGATATTTGTGTTTATAAATCAAATTGGGACATTCAAGGCTTGTTTAAAACTTAGTTGTGCCAGGTATATTTAAGATAATTATGAGCTTGGGCTTCTGACCTTTTCGGAGGGTTCTGTTGTATTGGGGCTAGGGGCAAAATCGACTCAGAAAACGATTCTAAGCCGATTGGTATACTTTAAGGTATATTTAATTGAAAATAAACTACCCATAATTTTTTCTGTGTTCTAAAAACAACTAATATTTAATATTGGAAAAAATAATTTGAAAACCCAACGAAATTAACTGGAATTCTAAAAATGTAAAATACTTTATTGTCTGCAAATTTTGATGGGAAGTAACCAAATGCAACAACAAATGCACCAAAATTTCTATTTTAATATTTTTTCACGATTTTTCAAAAATGAGAATAATGGTTCCCAAAATATTTCTACCTTATCGATGGCCGTTCGTAAGCTGGACCGCTTACAAAAAAATCCCTTTTTATTTATTTATTTATTTATTTATTTATTTATTAATTTATTAATTTATTTATTTATTTATTTATTTTTTTAGATTTTACAGTATTTCTTAAACAAAATATACAATATGTGGTATCATGTGAAAGGTTTTTTAAAGCCAAGTCTAGAGGTAAGTCAAATTTGATAAATTGTGCATACATTTTATTTTTTAGTGAAAAACCTAACGATTTTAAACATTTTCGAATATGACAACTTTAAGCAATTATGAGGTTATTTATGATTTAGACATCACACAGTGGTATAGGAAAAAAAAAGAGGGAAATAATTCGGTAACTTCTAAACGGTTAATCCGATTTTAATGAAATTTGGTATGCACAAAAAGGAGGTGTTGTCGAGTTTAGGTTTTGAATTTGGACCTTATAGGCCAACCAGGGGCCCGGCGGGGGGTCCTCAAATTAGGACACCTCGGCTATGTTAAATTTTTAAAACGATCTTATTTCTTCATTTGAGTTCCGATTTAAAAAAAATTTCGTATATAGAATCTTCTCATCGAGCACTATAAAAAATCTCGTCGTAGCAGTAAATTATCTCTTATAGTTTAGGAGATATTCGCATTTGAAAATTAAAATTTTAAAATGTTTACCGTCCTTACTTTAGTTTTTTGATAATAGCGGGTCCAAATATTCCCGATTTTCGCCATTTTTTTTTATTCGCTTAACAACAAGTCTATATATCAAGCAGTGAAAGAATTATGTAAAAATCATGACTGAGTCCAAAGTTATAGGCATTTTAATTTAAAAAATTAAAAAAAGGCGATTTTTTGCCATTTTTTGGGCAAAAAAGTATTTTTTTCTTTTTAAGTTATCTAAAAAGTTTCTAAGAAGATGTATATAGAATTTATACTTTTTGAAAAGCTGACTTTACATAAAATACGATAAATGAAACAAAACCTAAAAATTTTTGATACCGAGGGGACCAGATCCATCCAAAAAAACCCTATTTTTTATATAAAAAAAAATCCCATTTTTGGGATTTTTTAAAACTTTTTTGGGAATTCCGGGATTTCTAATAAGAAAATTCGAAATTTTTATTTAATTTTGGATTTTGAGTAAAAAAATCTACCTAACTGTAAAATTTCATCAAAAAATATTCATAAATAAAATTTTTATTGCAATTTGAAAAATTTGTATCTTCGCAAAAACTGAATAAAAAACATTTTTTAATTTTTTTTTAAAAAGTATTCCGCGAATTTTTTAATTTTCAAAAATTATATACAGTTTTGAAAAATAGACAAAATTACCTTTCCATTGATATATAACATATTTATTATATTGGCCACCACCAGTTTTCAGATTTTCTTTTTTATTGTGGGACATCTTGTTTTTAACATAGACCTTCCAGTATGCCCACGTTTTTTTTCCATCCATTCAAATCCTTGGTTGGTGGTCCACATGAATTTAATTTTTTGGCCAAATCAGCCCACAAGGCTTCCTTAACCACACGGTCCCCTTTGACGTAACCTCTAGCGATATCAACGTGCGACTCCATGAAATCGATAAAGATTTTTCTTGTTGTGGATTTCTGTGCTTTCCCCTTGTTAAAATATATAAAATTAAAATAAATAAAGTTTTTTTAAACAATACTATTACTTACATTTTGGATATCATATGTTTTCTTTTCACTTAATGTTGCCAGTGGATAAAAAGTTAATAAAACATAAAACTTTTGTTCTAAATAAAAGTGGTTTTGCCAGAAAAATTAAGTGGTAACTTCGTTTGATATTTGCAGTTTTTTAATGTTATTTTCTATCTGTCCTAGACAAAATATGAAAAATTTTAATAAAAAAATATAAAAAATACTTGGATAATGTAAAAAACATTAAAACAACTTTACTTTCCCTTAAATTCAATTTTGTAATAATTTTATTTAGTTAAGGGTTACAAGATTTGTATGAGGTAAAATTGAAAGAAAACAAAAAAATAAAATTAAATTAAAAAAAAACTAAACAAATTTATTGAGTTTTTTCTTATGGTATGTTTTTTTTTTTTTTTTTGTAAATAAGTTTGAAAAAATGGAAAGAAGCAGTGTAGAGAAAAGAAAAAGTATGTGTAGGGAATAATGGAATTATTTCTCATAAGCGTAGAATAACGAATGTGTCGTAGAAACGGGTTAATTGGCTATTGTAATTCAGAGGACGAATTAAGTAATGTGAAATAAAAAAAATAAGATCCATCGTAAGGACGATATTTTTTGGAACTTCTAATGTACATACAAATATTGTTTAGTTTACTGACTGAAAAAGTCGGCTTTGAATTTCATTGTTTTATATTGATATAAATTTGCAAAAATATTTATATTTTGTACAATCGGATTCAAAAAAAGTACACTTTTGAATGCAGCTTATTAGAATTTAAAAATTTAATTTGTTATCACTGTCTTACACCGAAAATAATAGTCATGTTTGAAATATGATAAATCGACATGTACCTATATGACAGTTCAAAAGAACTGAATTTTGGATTATGACAGTCTTGCAGTAAATGAGCAATGTTCATATTGTTATCTGTAACTCACTCTGTGCAATAAGTAGCATACATAAAAAAAATTGACTGGCTTTTTGGCTTATTGTGTAGCTGGTTTACTAAGTGGTTGACTTTGTGCGTGGATAGATGAAAGCATTTAAATGCCACATTATGTATTGTATTTTAGACGATTCTGGCGTTTGTGCCTTACTCGGTCACGAGTCAAACGCGCGAATATTTGTGATTTCATAGTACCAATTGGCCGCAAATTTTAATGGAGAATCATTGATTATATTGATGTTGTGTATAAGTTTAAGCTGACGGCAGCCTAGCACTAATACTTTTGCTACTTGCATACACCATCATCACATTTGCCTAAGCGTGGTTGCCTAGCTATTAGTAGTTGCAGCAAACAATTTTCTTAGATCGATTATGGTCACATTAACTGATATATATATATATATATATATAGCAACACACTTACATACTCTATAGTTCTATTATTCTTCTTTTTAATATATGTATTTACCTATAATGTATGTATATATAGTTTATCTTTCGATTTGTTACACCAGTTCGGGTTGTTTAAATAATGTTTTGAGGTTTGTGTACTAAATCGTATTAATAGACAATTTAATGTTAAAAAATATGAATAAAGAGATTTAATTACACAGAAAAAATTATCGGAGGTTAATAAACACGTTTTAATTTTCTTTATTTTTTATTTAAACAAATTTTTATTTGTCTTAATTATCTCGTTTTTTGAAACTGTTTGAAACTAAAGTGTAAAATTTTGATTAAATTTTTAATTAATTCAAGTAATTTTTTAATTGATTGAAAAAAATTTTCTGGCCTTCTTTTCTATTTTAGATTTATTTTTAATATTTTATTTTGAATTTTTGTGCTAGCAATATTTATAATTCTTAAATAGTCAATAAAATTTTAGGCATATAATATTCAAGTTTCTTTACAATTTATGAAACACTTTATATGTTAAATTGTGTCAATAAAGTGATAATTTAGTTGAATTTATTTGATTAATAAATTAATAAAAAATCAATTTTATATTTATTAAATATTTAATTTATACAATTAATGAATTAATCAATTTTTAATATTGTCTCAATTATTGACATTAATTGTTCTGATTAATTCGTTATTTGGAAAAAATACATATTTTTACTTTTTTACAAATTTGGTAATTGATATCATCATTTTGGTTATAGGTGCAAAACTTGTTTGATACAATTATTTTGATAATTAAAACTCATTTGCAGTTTTTTCTGTGTACTGTATATACTTTTAAGCAATTTTATCATTTTTTAAATTTCAAAGCACAAGGAAATCGGTGATAGTAAATCAAAAAATTGCTATTTTCTGTCCTTCCAGTAGCAAAACGAGCTCATAATAAGTAAGAGATTAGCGAAAAAACAGATTTTTTGACCTTACACCTCCAATATCTCACTTAGCGTACACTATACATATTTATTATTAACAACAATAAGGGTTAACAATTTGGGAGAATGGGAACGTGTGACAACTTAATAAATTCATAAAATATTAACGGATATATTCACTCGTAAGTAGTAGTAGCTAATGCAAATTTAGAGAGACTAATCAACCAGACGGTTAATCCTTTTTTATAAAACGCTAATACAACTAAAATAAGGCAGTTAATAATAAAAGCAGCAATAGGAACGAAAACAGCAACAATAATAATGATGATAAAAACGGCAAAAATACGACTAAACTAATTAAATGATAAATACCTGCAATTAATCGTTTTATCATGTAAAGTTTATTTATACGGATACGAAATATTTTCAATTTAAAAAAGTGACTGCAAACAATTTTCACCAGAACTTAAAGTTGTCGCCTTTTAATGAACGTCATTTATTTAATACAACAGAAATTAAGAAACAGACCACAAATACCAAAAAAACCTACTCGTAATAACAAAATACATACAAAAAAATTAAACCTTAAATAACGAAGCCAACAAAGTATTTATTCCAACTTTATAAAACATATCAACGCACAAACATATTCATATGTATGTAAATCTGAAAAGTCTAAATACATGTAGTGGTCATACATACATTTTAACTAACATATATAAATAGTTTATTTCAAAACTCTCAACAAGATCCTTTTCTGTGTTTTTTTTTTTTGCTTTTTGTCATTTTCGAAGATCTTTATCGATAAAATCCCAGTCAAAAAATGGTGATTGTATCTTGTTGCCTGTATCTGAGGAAATACTTGAGAAATTTATTTGTCATTTTTGGGTCTTTTAAACTTGAAGAGAGTACGAGTGTGTAGTAGGTATATTGTGGTTTAACAATTTAGCTGACATTTCATAAAGGCTGGTTGAGTCCGTTCGTTGGTTACTTAAAAGGCTTTAAGGTTTGGCTATCTGTTCCAAGTCATTTTAAGTATCCATTCTTACACAAAGATTGGTACTCAAAATATGTACGTATTTATTAATGTATGTGTGTTTATTTGTATACATCATATGTAGTATTTGGATGATTGTGGGAATGAGTTGTAACCTGTGAAAATTAATTGAGCTGTTTAACTTTAAGATACAGAAAAGAAATGAAAGTTAAAAATTTTAACGACACAATAATTAATAATAATTTAATTAACATATCAATGCGTTGTTTACATACATACATATATTAATACAAATTTACATATGTGTAGAGGTATTTAATACACCAAATCTGAAAACTCAAGCTAAATACGGGCTATGAAACTGATATGTAAAAAATTATGATTTGTCATTAGAGCTTATAACATGTTGACAACTAGATAATTGTGGTATTATCTGCTAGATTCTGGTACGAGACATAATATACAAATATATTCACATTAATATTGTTTCAAAAATATAACCAATCATTCATATCATTTTGATCGCCGTGGACTAAATTTTTAGAAAATGCCATTCTATTAAAATTTTAGTTTTCTATTATTTTCAGCAGAAATAAAAGTTTCCGTAGTATAATCGTTAAATATCTGCTAGGAAAATAAAATTAATTCTACTTAAAAACAAGAAAAGTAAAACAAGAACAAATATATCCTAATTCGATTGTAATTATTGTAAAATTCGGTTATTATTGAATAATTTCTTTTTTTTTTTTTTTTGATTATTATTAGGTATTCTGGATTGAAATTATTGGTATTTACAACTGAAATATTATTAACTAAATTTTTATATCCGGCGTTGCCCGTGGTTTTAAATGGTTTCATAACATTAGACATACTTGAATATTCATTCATTCAAAATTCTTAAGGTCTCCTTATGTAGAAATTCCTTATACTTTTTTGTGAACAATGTTTAATGGAATATATGTTAGTTATATTTAAGTAAAGAAAATAATTGGTTCTTAATGTAAATAGTACTATTTTAACCGATTTTATAATATTTTAAAATTAGTGTCTTTATAATATACAGAAATACAGAACTCCATTTTGGTGGGCTTCTAAAATATATAATTTGATGGTTGATGATAAATATTTAATGTTTATGTGCTCTTCATCCTGTCCAACATGTTCAAAGGAGTACTACATTTCCGCATGTTTTAATACTAAATAAAAGTCAGTAGCCTTTACTAAATTCAAAAATAAATTTAATAACCGATACATTTCACTTCAAATTATTAATTTCGAAACTGTAAAAATCACAATTTGATTATTATTATGGTTTTTTAATACTGAATATAGAAAAGCAGTAAATTTTACAGCGAAAACAGCGATTAATATGTAATTAATTTTACTTAATATTTATTATCATTGTATCCGATTTCCAAACGATCTTTTTCCTGTCTGCAGAGAAAACAGATTCGTTGAACAAGCGAATTTGTTCCCAATCGAAATTAGTCGGGTTTAACATATCTCTCACTATTCAATTGTGCTGACCGAAATATTTGGTTTCAATCAATAATTCGGTAGCTATAATTGATACTATCATTGCCAGCAATGAAAATATTAATTGTTAAACACATACTTGTGGATTGTATTTAAGTGGTTTTTATTTTATGTATAATGTACATGTGTAAATATATTGATCAAAATAAGACACAATTACCAGCGGCTACTTTCAGTCTCGTAAACGTTATATACATATATATAATAATTTCCGTTGAACGTTTCTTCAGAAGATTTCCTTAATATATTTATTTTTTGCTGTAAACGTATTATAAATTATTAAGAGCAAACCCAAGTACCAATAAAAAATATGCCTTACCTTAAAGTTAGAAATTATTTATTATTTATTATTTAATGATGTTGTTTTATTAAATAATAATTTTTTAAACGTCACACGCCGTGATACACGGTTGTCAGATCTTACAACTTTGTCAAAAAAATGTCCAGAAAATGTCTAATAATCGCCTGAACTTTGAATTTTTTTTTTTTGCAACGTTGTGAGAAAAAGCATTACCGAAAATTTTGCAAAACAAAATTTGTATAAATTTCAAC